>NC_079314.1:22175378-22549753 GCF_029931775.1 Euleptes europaea
CTTTGGGATAACTTCATATGTTCTCATAGAACTTATTCTTAAAGGATTACAGATGACACAGCAAGGTATAGTGTGTCTTCTGTACTGCACTAATGATGTTTAGAATGATGCTTCTAACCAATCTTTTTCCAAAGAATTAACCATATTTTGACAGGATTTCTATAACTTTATATCCTGAATGAAGGTGCATTGCACTAATGATACTTTATGAGGTATATTCTGACTAAGATACTCCTTTATGGAGGCATAGAGATTGTGAATGTTTACTTGCTACATTTTGTTACATAAACATGTTTAAGACTAATGATGTCTAGCCTTATATGATATTTTAAGAGTTTGCAACCATAAGCATATATTATAATGTAAATAAATGTGTTTTTATTATACTTATAGTCTTGTCCAGTATTATAAATTTATTGGTGTGTTCAAGAAATGTTCTAGGAACCATAACAAGTTTCTGGGAACCGTTGATTCCGGTCTAGTGGTGTCCACTGAATAAGATAACATATTCCTTCTCAGGAAGGGGTCCTTTCTAAGAGTGTAGGCACTTAACGGCCCGAACCACGACAATCATAGAATCAGCATTGCTGACAGATGGCCATCTAACCTCTTCTTAAAAACCTCCACGGAAGGAGAGCTCACCACCTCCCAAGGAAGCCTGTTCCACCGAGGAACCGCTCTAACTGTTAGAAAACTCTTCCTAATGTCTAGACGGAAACTCTTTTGATTTAATTTCAATGGTTCTGGTCCAATGGTTCTGAGGCAACTAAAAACAACTCAGCACCATCCTCTATATCAGTGGTTCTCAACCTGGGGCCATATGACCCCCCAGGGGCCCCTGGGATATTCCAAGGGGGCCACAGGTAAAAATTGTGTAAATGGGGGGCCACAGCAGGAGACTAGGGGGCCCCTGGGGGGTCAGAAGTGAGAAGTGAAGAAAACAGAGAAATGACCAAAAAAAAAGAACACAGAAAAGAAAACAGAAAACAGAAAAGTGAAGAAAATAGAAAACAGTGGTAGAGGCTTTGTTCTCCCTTGTATGTGAACACTGTTGTTTATTAGAGTGTTGTATTCCCTTTTTGTGGGGTATTTTTTGTAAATTTCAGTTTCCCAATAAGAACTTCATGTGTGCATTTTGTGTGGCTGGTTATGCTTCTTTGTTCCTTGGCTATTTACCAACAAAACATTTAAATAGCTACCTTTCTACCAGTAGGACAGGGGGGCCACAGGACGGACACAAGGTTGGAAGGGGGCCAAAGTCGGAAAAAGGTTGAGAATCGCTGCTCTATATGACAGCCCTTCAAGTACTTGAAAATGGTTATCATATCACTTCTCAGTCTTCTCCTCTTCAGGCTAACTATCAGCTGAAATGGAAACGAAAATGATTCTGTTCTTAAATATCATTTCCATGAGGGTGAAAATGCATGGTTGCTTTATCCTCCTTTAATCCCTGTTTTAGCCAGGATCGAACGCACATTGGGCAAAACGCATGCGTTCGATCCTGGCTGAATCCTGGCTGAAACAGGGATTAAAGGAGGATAAAACAACCATGTGTATGTAAAGCAGGGATGGTGGAACTCCAGTCCTACATACATGTTCTATTTGCAGGCTTAGAAATTACCTCTGTTGCTGTAGTTGTGCGTATCCATAAAGGACAAGCCCAACCTCTCGTCTTCCTGCAACGTACTCTGGTCAGTAAAGCTCCGATCGATCGCGCTCATCATGTGCGTCTTCTCATTGCGGTAATTGATGGTAGCTTTGGTCATGTTGACAGGTTTCCTAAATTCAAAGTAAAAAAAAAATAAGGGGAGCTGACACATTTGACGTTAACAGATCATTTAGGCACTTCTTTACAAGTAGATGTCTGAAGGGGAAAGAAAATGAAAAGGGGGGAAAGTGACTCGTCGGCATATTTTGCAGAGGCAACTTCCTACGTTGCCATGGACACCCTTTTTTATAGTAGGCATTCAGCCGCCTGATTGGTCCAAGCACATTGACAGTGTTAATAGCCTCAAAAGTGGATGAGCTGCCATGCATTCTCCAACCAAGCTGAGCTTAGTTTGTAAATCAGCTTTATTTTATGGGGAGGGGCTGTGGCTCAGTGGTAGAGCATCTGCTTGGCATGCAGAAGGTCCCAGGTTCAATCCCTGGTATCTCTAGTTAAAGGGACTAGGCAAGTAGGTGATGTGAAAGACCTCTGCCTGAGACCCTGGAGAGCCGCTGCTGGTCTGAGTAGACAATACTGACCTCGATGGACCAACGGTCTGATTCAGTATAAGGCAGCTTCATGTGTTCATGTGTTCACCCCCCACCATTCTCAAGTTTATCTGCTCGAGTCTTCCATAATGGAAGCATCTAACAGTGCATCTAAAAAAAATGGGCTTAGACTGGAGTAACTCTCCATAGAAGTGCACTGTAAAACAGTGCTCATCAGTCCATGGGCCTGAACTAGGGTTGCCAACCTCCAGGTAATGGAGGAGAAAATAGACACCACTGTACAATTATCAAAAGATTTAGAGGCTAGTACAGGAGCGAAACACTACATAAACAAAGGGCAAATAGATTTATAAATAGCTACGTGCAATTACATACAATATGAGACATTATATACACAAAAAGACCTACAAGAAGTCATACATAAATATTCATATTTTTAAATGTCCAAAACCGAGGTACAAAGTCTTCTAAACCTCCAGGTAATAGCTGGAGATATCCTGCTACTACAACTGATCTCCAGCCTATAGAGATCAGTTCATCTGGAGAAAATGGCCACTTGGACTGTTGACTGTTCCACCAGGTTGGGGCCAGGGTTGAAAAAGCCCTGGCCCTTGTCGAGGATTGTTGTCCATAGAGCATAGAGCTCTCTGTTCTTATCATCCCTGCTTTAGCTTTGGAATAGCACGATGTCCAGGGGTAGGGTTGCCAACCTTGAACAGACATTAAGCTAACTGGCCTTAATTTCCTGGGTCCCCCACCCCCCGAGACCTTTTTTTATAAATGGGTGTTACATTGGCCATTCTCCAGTCCTCTGGTACAGAAGTGGATCTAAGGGACATGTTACATATCATTGTGAGTTCAGCAATTTCCCATTTGAGTTCTTGAAGAACTAGTTAGTTTGCAGTTTGTCTAGACATTCTAGGACTTCCTGCCTTGTTACCATTATTTGGCCCAGTTCCTCATTCTCCCCTCCCTAAAACCTTTGTTCAGGAGAAGGAATCTGCCTTAAATTTTCAACAGTGAAGACGGATGAGAAGAATTCATTTAGTTACTCAGCAATCGCTTCATCCTGCCTTAGTGTTCCTTTACTCCCATTGTCATCCAATGGTCCAACCGCTTCCCTAGTTGGTTTCCTACTCCTAACATACTTAAAGAATTTCTTATTGTTGGTCTTGATGTGTTTAGCAATATTTCCCTCAAAATCTTTTTTCGCATCTCTAATTGTTTGCTTGCATTTCCTTTGTGCAAGATATTGCTTCTCCCTGCTTCATTTCTTCAGCGTTATGACTGAACCATCGTTTTCTCTCTGCAGGCTCTCACTGTAATTGGTTGCTAGGTTTAAAAATCAGCACGGCTTCTGTGACTTTTTGTTTAATTATCTGCATTTTATTGCTGCTTTTAATGATTTTTATGGCCGATTGATTTTATGCTATTTGGCTTTATTGTTCCATTTTATTTGTTTTATCATTTTAATGGATGTTGTCAGTTGGCTCAGAGATGTTTTGTTGAGGATTCTGGGTCAAAAGAGTTCAGATAAGGAAGCAAAATGGCAATAGAGCTTAGCCTATGAAGCAAGTATGCAGATCTGCTCAGAAATGCTTCTACGCTGCAGAAAGAAATGCCGTTTTGGGGATTACAGTAACTTTTTTAAAAAAATGCAGCCTGTTTCTTCCTCCTGGTTTTATTTTTCCTCTGGCTTATCAAATATTGTTCTCCTTTTGCCTTAGATCAGCTGGAAATGAATATTCCCCAAAGGAAAATGATAGCGACAGTGACCTTTCTTTAATAGAAAACTTAATTTCCAACCAAACATCATTCTTCACTCACTCTTAATTGGCATTCTGGCAGATCTGCAGTGAATAAATGTATGATTTAGGGTCCCTGCCTGAAGATTTTAGCTGCTATCCCGCGCAGAATAATCCCACGCATCTTCAGGCCCACTCAGTCGACAGACAACGTTTCGAAGATCAGACTGGAATATGCAGCCATGGATCTCCTTGTAATGCTGCACTTAAATCTGTTCGATGTTATTGATTAGTCTCCCAATGTGATTTTAAGCGCCGGACTCTTACCATCAAACAAGCCCTTCAGTTATGTACTAACACAGAGACAATTCTGCATAATGTGCTGCCCATTTTCCCTGCCAACAAAAGCCCCCAAATAGCTTTGTGTTACTATTCCTTTGACCCAGTCGTTCAGACGGAAGGTGTCAAAGAAGGATGAACCTTCCCTCCTTCAATTCTTTCTTATATTTGTTTACATTTGTTGATGGCTTCAGATTTCCATTTGGGTAGATTCCATTGAGAAGAGGTGGAATGGTGCTTCAACTTACTAAGAAAGCTCCCAGTAGATTGCTGTGTCAGAAGTCTGCCGGGGCATAGAAGGAAGCTGAGTGGCCTCATGATGGTATAGCTTTACTCTGCTCTGGTTCAACCACACCTAGAGTACTGTGTTGTTTTGGGCACCACAATTTAAGAAGGATGTAGACAAGCTGGAATGTATCCAGAGGAGGGCAACAAAGATAATGAGGGGTCTGGAGACCAAGTCCTATGAGGAAAGGTTGAAGGAGCTGGGTATGTTTAGCCTGAAGAAGAGAAGACTGAGAGGGGATATGATAACCATCTTCAAGTACTTGAAGGGCTGTCACATAGAGGATGGTGCCGAGTTGTTTTCTGTTGCCCCAGAAAGTTGGACCAGAACCAACGGGTTGAAATCAAATCAAAAGAGTTTCCATCTAGACATTAGGAAGAATTTTCTAACAGTGACAGTGGTTCCTCAATGGAACAGGCTTTCTCGGGAGGTGGTAGGCTCTCCTTCCCTGGAGGTTTTTAAGCAGAGGCTAGATGGCCATGTGTCAGCAATGCTGATTCTATGACCTTAGGCAGATGATGAGAGGGAGGGCATCTTGGCCATCTTCTGTGCATGGAGTATGGGTCACAGGGGGTGTGGGGGGGAAGTAGTTGTGAATTTCCTGCATTGTGTAGGGGGTTGGACTAGATGACCCTGTTGGTCCCAACTCTATGATTCTATTCTATGACTAAGTTTATCTTCCCCTGGCTTAGCAGGCATCCTGACCATTCAGATCCAGGGAATGCTAGAATGTTGCTTATAGATGAAAAGTCACAGGTTACCGCAGGAACGGCAAAGTTTTGTGCAGCAGCCTGTAGAATCCGCCAGGCACTGTTGAGAATGCCGGTATGCCAACAACCTTAATGCGTAGTATGAATAGCTTATAACAGTTGTGCAAAGAACTATTTTACAGCTTGTGTAAACCTGTGGTTAGAGTGTAATACTAAGGTTTTCTGGCGGTAAATTGTGAAGAACCGTGCT
Organism: Euleptes europaea; assembly: GCF_029931775.1. Lineage (NCBI taxonomy): Eukaryota > Metazoa > Chordata > Lepidosauria > Squamata > Sphaerodactylidae > Euleptes > Euleptes europaea. Next base: position 22,180,926 of record NC_079314.1, read on the forward strand.
GGTCTAAGACTGTTTTAATAAATTTGATTGACTAGGGGTGTGCATTCGGCTAAAGCTGAACCAACCCCCTCCCTGGAAAATACCTTTTCAGTATTTGGTGGGGGGGGGGTTACTAGTAAAAATTGGCGAAAATTAAAGGGAGCCGAAAAAGCGGGTCACAACTAATGCTGATTTTTTTGGCATTATTCAGGAACACTTTGACCCATCACCATTTCCCCCTCACTTACCACGCCGCCTGCCAGCTCTGACCTCCAAGTGGAGGTTGGACCCGGCAAGCAGTGGGGATCTGAACGCCCTAGCAGAGCAGAACTGAATGCCTTGTGCCATGTATGTTTCAGGTTAAAGTTTAATAAACCCAAAATTTTTCAATTTTTTTGAAAAAGCTGAATCCATTATATTTGGCTTTTTAAGTTTTTTGAACATTTCCGGGTTTATTAAACCAAACCTGAAAAATAGTGGAGAAAAGGTGTACAGCCCTACCCATGCCATTAGGAATGCTGCATAGTCTACTAAGCTCAGACCTGGGGCATGGCAACAGGTGTAGGCTATTGGACAAGACTATACTCATTTCCACTGTTGTAAAAGTCCAGGTTCAAGCTGAAAGACCTTGAGGCACTCCCAGCAACTCATAGACCTGTTGACAGCATGCTCCAGGGCTGTTTTAACATCCCAATGGGTCCCTGTCATTGTGTACACATATCCAGTGCAGACAGACTCAATGAGGAGACTCAGTGAGGGGGCTACTCTCTGTCTCCATCTACCCATGCCCCCAAGCCAGAGTCAACGGAGTGGTAAGCATGAGGTCACCAAAGTGCTGACCACCTTAAAGATGGTCAGCCCTTTGGTGACCCCATGTGCCAGCCATCCTACAGATCCACAGCTAGTGACCAAAAGGCAACCCTTGCTGAGCCTGTTGCCAGGGAGGCACACAGGAACTCAAGGCCTCGCACCAGGAACATGTGTGGTATGCACAGGATGAGCAGGATATGCCCTCCAACAGGGCTTCAGGCAGATGGAGAGAAAGCGGGGCAGGAGGAGGAAACAACAAATTAGGTGCTGTGGAACACAGGCAGGACAGTGCTGCAGTCGTTTGTGGGCATCCTAGAAGCAACTGGTTGGCCACTGTGTGAACAGACTGCTGGACTTGATGGGCCTCGGTCTGATCCAGCTTGGCTTTTCTTATGTTCTTACATTCTTATGCCCTAACACTTTGAGTCTGAGGCCAAAGGTGCAGGTACCAAAGAGTGCAACATCAAACCACCAACTGGTATAGTCTCCTGCCTTTCACCTCTGCAGAAAAATACCCATATTTACCCTAATCCTGCTAGGGGCATGACAATTGTATTGGGTTTATAAGCAATTTATATGGTATTTGTATGTACCATGTCATGTGTGCTATAATATATGCATAATCTATGACACAGATGTATTGAGGCTCAATTAATTTCAAAAAATGTGTGGATTACTACAGGGGGAAAATGGAAACAGACAGTGTCATAAAAATAAATAACCATGGGTGAGGGACAAGTGAAACATTTCAGTTTCACTTGTCCCTTACCCATGGTTATTAATGTTTATGAATAATTCATTCATTTCATTTGGCATTATTCAGAGCCGCTTCATTCCATTTCGGGGTGGGGGAGAGGGAGTGAAAATAGTGAGGATGAGAAATTTTAAATCTTTTCTAATATAAAACTAGAAGCCAAAATACCATTATCTTAAAATGAGGGAGGGCCAATTCATACATGACAAAGTCCTCCCTGTTAACCAGATGTGCTCTAGGAGATCTGTGCTTTGAGTTTAATTCCCAGGTGAGCCAGGACCCAATTTCAGGCAGGACAGTGATGTCTGGGAAGATGGGACTTAAGTGCCCTACCCATACTGTTTTCTTGATTTTAAATAGCCTTGGGTTACATGTTCTGATCAGCTAAAGGTAGGTTTTTCCAGTGGGCAAACAGTGGCTTCCTGGGGCCATTTCAGGCCAGGGAACATAAGAAAGGCCATGCTGGATCAGTTGGCAGCCATCACCGCATCCTGGGGCAGGGAGTTCTACAATTTAACTATGCATTGTGTGAAGACATACTTCCTTTTATCTGTTCTGCTTCAGCAGATGACCCCGTGTTCTAGTATTACGAGAGAGGGAGAAAAGCTTCTCTCCATCCACTCTCTCCATACCATGCATCATTTTATAGATCTCTATCATGTCTTCCTTTAACCGCCTTCTTTCCAAGCTAAACAACCCTAAGAATTTTAACCGCTCCACATAGGGCAGTTGCTCTAGTCCCCTGATCGTTTCATGGATAGGAATGCATAGGAGTGAGGTTTAACCACCCTCTCTTCACACACCCCTTCCAAATTGGGCTTTCACAGAGCTGGGAATTGAGCACAGGACTCCCAAACACATCTGTTCAACCAGACTCATGAAGGACATGAAGATGTTGTAACAAGTGAATTGGCTGTTCTGGCGCAACCTATAAAGAGGGACTCCAGTCTATTGATTGGAATCAGGACTGCAGTGTTAGAGATTTACAGTGCAGTCCCACTAAGCCCACTGATTTCATCACATGTAGAACCGTGTAAATCTCCTTAGGACTGCACAGTTAGGGATGTTGTGATGCATCACAGATAGGCACTATCGTTTCATTGATGCTACACTTTTGATGTAGTTTTTGTATGCTAATTTTATTGGCTTGCATCCAAGGAAATGCACTTTCTCCTCACACAACAAGGTTTTCTACACCTCTATTCCCTCTGTAGCCCCCGGAGTCTGCCAGAAACCCCCCCAGAACGGCATACGAAGTAGTACCAGGCTTTTTTATTTATCTGCTTAAAATATTTATGTCCCATAACTCTCAACACATAGGCCCCTGAGGCAGCTTTCCATCTTGACAATCAAACAAGCTGTCAATAAAACAGAAGAACCAGCACTCAAACATTGAAACAGCAGCCTTAAAAATCATCTCTGGGAAACTCGCAGCAGTAAAATCAATTACGAAAACAATGCTGAGACAGTTCTAGCAGCCGGAACATTTGCAAGAATATTTCTGGCAGTTAGAATAGCAACGGGAGGGATTACCAAACTGACACTTCTCCCCTCCACCAGTCCCGAGGTGGAGAAAAGTTTTAACCTGTCAATGGCCTTTGAAGGGTTTAACCGTGTTTAGGGTTGCACTGCTAATCTTTCATAGGGTAGCTGTGCTGATTTGCAGCAGAACAGCTAGAGTCGAGTCCAGTAGCATCATAGAGACCAGCAAGATTTTCAAGGGATAAGCTTTCAAGAGTCAAAGCCGGTACGTGAGGAAGGGACCTGTGGCTTTCCAAAGCTTATACCCTAAAAAGCTTGTTGGCCTCTACGATGCTACTGGACTCTAATCTGTTAATCTTGATTCTCTCAGCAATAGATCTCCCCGGGCAAGAGAGTGGGGGAGCCACAATCAGATCTTTCCTATTTTTTTTTTATTTTTTTAAGTTATAAGCAGTACCAGCAATGGGTTTGGGGTAATTCAGTCAAGGGCAAGATATTTTGGGAAGGGGTGTTTAACCTTTCCCCATGCCATTTTTCCAATCTAAAATCCCTTCCTAAAATATAAACTGCTTGAAGAGATGCAGAAGATCCATAATTTATTTGTATTTGTTTATTTATTTGTTTGTTTTTATCCCACTCGTCCCCAAATGAGTTGGGCTCAGAGCAGCTAACAATATTCCATGCTGTTAAGTAAAACAACCATACAAGCCAATATAACAATATAAACTATAAAACCATAAATCAACCATACATCTAAAATACTTTAAAAAGATGGTGCCCCCCCGCCCAGTTTTTCCTTAGCAAAGGCGCACAAGCAGAAGGAATAGTCAGATAGACAGAGCAGAAATAACCAGCAGGGATCGTTTCCTGAGAGGGTCCGGCAAGGAGGCTAATCGATGTACAACCGTCACTGCCCTCAACCATAGGCCTGGTGGAACATCTCCATCTTACAGTCCCTGTGGAACGAAGTCAAATCCCATAGGGCCTGGGTCTCACTCAACAAAGAGTTCCACCAGGCTGATTCCAGGGCCGTACAAGCACTGGCTGTGGTTGAGGACAGCCAGATATGTCTTAGGGCAGGGAAGAAGAAGAGTTGGTTTTTATATGCTGATTTTCTCTACCTTTTTAAAAAGGAGAATCAATCTGGCTTACAATCTCCTTCCCTTCCTCTTCCTACAACAGACACCTTGTGAGGTAGGTGGGGCTGAGAGAGTTCAGAGAGAACTGTGACTAGCCCAAGGTCACCCAGCTGGCTTCATGTGGAGGAGTGGGAAACCAACCCAGTTCACCAGATTAGATTCCATCACTCATGTGGAGGAGAGGGGAATCAAACCTGGCTCTCCAGATTGGAAACCGCCACTCTTAACCACTACACCACATGGCACTCCTGGATCACCAGCAGATGGGATTTCAGCATTTTTATTTTAAAAATAAGCAAATCAGGCCTGAGTTATGATACTGGGGTGATGTTTTTAAACCCATGGACCAAGATTGATCTTGGTGCCCCAGCATGCAAAACACGGGTGCTCCCAATGGGCCACGAGCCCCTGCCAAGGGTTCTGGAAAGCTCTTGTGAATGCCCCAACATGTGTCAAAACAGGATCTCACTACGTTCCCATTTCACTCAGGTTTGAAAGATTTTCAGGCATGCAGTAAGGGCAACTTTGGAAGCATTCACAAAAGAGAATGCTACAAGGAACAAATGCCCAACAAAGCTGGTTTGGGTTTGCTTCAATGTATTTCAAGGGATTCTTTTGCTGATAAGCCCAAAGCACCTTGACATGTGCTGTTCTCCTGTGCCAAGACTGCCAGTCAACTGATAGGCTGTTGTGGGAATCAATTAGGTAGATGCTCAAGAAAAGAGTCGTAAGATCTTGGCACCAAACATAAACAACTGTTTTGAACATCTATCCACCTCTTCATCAGCTGGTCAGCTCAGCGGTTTAAACAAGCCAGATTCACTTAAGAACACAGGGTTCAGTTCTCCAGTGGCTATGAGTACATAAAGGTACAGAGTCAGCTCCCAGTATCTCTAGTTCAGACAACTCAGGCAGCAAAACTGGGGGTGGGTGGCCATCCAAGTAGACCACAGTGGGGTAGATTGGCCAAGACTGATAACTTTACCTTAATTACTGTCATATATCAAAGTAATCACAGCAAATGCTCTGGAAGTGTCCGGCTTTTCTTTTGCAGTTTGATCTTGAACTTAAGCAAGAGTGGGCCTTTAAAATCTGATTCAGTATCGAGCAACTTCACATGATCTTTGCTGACCTACTCTAGTCTCAGTTTACCTGCACTTTCATTGCCAATCCCCACTGTGTGTGTGTGTTATGCACCATTAAGTCATTTCTGACTTATAGTGACCCTATGAATTAATGATCTCCAAAATGTTCTATCATTAGCAGCCTTGTTCAGGTCATGCAAACTGAAGACCATGGCTCCCTTTATTGAGTCATTATTTCCCCATTCTTTAGATTGACGTTCAGTAATACAGCACATTTTTGCATGTCTCCCAAGGTCAATATCTGGCATCTCTAGTTAAAGGATAGGAAGCAGTTGGTTTGGGAAAGAACATGACCCCCCCACACACACACCTTAAAATGCAAGCATTTCTCATGCTTTCATGCATCATGCAACAGGTCCCAAACTGATCCAGTATAGTAAGATGGAAGGCCCAATTTAGGGATAAATGGGTTTTCCTGGTTCTCTTCCATCATTGATCTGAAAATCCACTCAGTGTGGAAAGTTCCGTTCATCCTTCATTCCACTTTAATCAGGAGAATTTCTACAATTAATTCCTGAAATGGAGGACATGAGGTCAGGCAGACTGCTTCAGCTTGCAATGTCTTCAGTTCATCAGCATTTTCCCCCTTTACATTACTGATACACAAGTATGTAGGGGAGGGGCCATGGCTCAATGGTAGAGCATCTGCTTGGCATGCAGAAGGTCCCAGGTTCAATCCCTGGCATCTCCAGTTAAAGAGGCCAGGCAAGTAGGTGATGTGAAAGTCCTCTGCCTGAGACCCTGGACAGCCGCTGACGGTCTGAGTAGACAATACTGACTTTGATGGACCAAGGGTCTGATTCAATATAAGGCAGCTTCATGTGACCATGTGAAGTATGCATTGATAAAACACTGCAGAAAAAAACAAATCAGATCACTCTGTTTCTGGTGTCTTGCAGAAAAAAACAAATCAGATCACTCTGTTTCTGGTGTCTTATCAAAGCACACAAACACAGGGCCAAACTACATGCTATATTTTTTTAACAAGTCAGGTCTGGGTTGCTTTGTGACTGCAGGGAAAGCAAGTTGGGTCAGGGAAACCCAGATTCCACTTGTTAAAAAACGTAATGTGTTGTTTGGCCCAAAGTGTTCCAAGGTAGGGACTGTGGCTCAGAGGCAGAGCATGTACTTTGCACATAGAAGGTCCCAGATTTAATTCCTGGCATCTCCATTTAGGACCTGCAGTTGAAGGTGTTGGGAAGGACCTTTCTCTCCCTAGAATCTTAAAGAGCCATTGCCAGTTAGACCGTCAGTATAAGGCAGATGAGTTCACGCCACAATGGAATCATATGTAAAATCACTTTGTTTACAGTTCTTTTATCAATGTGTACATGTGCATTGGTAAAACATATACTATCATATGTACACTTGACCAAGATTGCTGCTCTGCAGAATTTGCACACAAGTGCACATTGGTAACGTACAGATGGGGAAAGGACCTGCAGGAACTGGAAGAACCAAAATCTGCAAAGAACTGCACATGTACATAGCTCTGCACAATGTTCAGGGGTCGGGGTGTGTGTGAAATGAATCAATACATTGATGTATATCATATGTCAGAAATCTGGGGAGACATTTGCATTACAGACACATCCCCAGTCTGATTTCAATCAAGGGAATGTGGTAGCTATGTTCACTTTGGATATTTCTAGCTTCAATAAACACAGTCTTGGGTCCCGATTCCCTCGGGGTACAAACTCCTGTTTTGGGAGGAACAGCTACATATGATTTAAGAAGCACTTTTCCTATAAACCCAAAGAAATGCACTTTAACAGTGAATGGGAGAAGGAACAGAACTCACTGGAGCAGCAAACGGCCGAGCAAGCACGAGTGAAGGAGAATTACTTACGGGTAATAGGAATAGGAATAGTAGTTCCTCCTGGCAAGCGTGCAAACAAAGAGAAACAGCAGATATTGCATAAGCAGCTTTTTCTCAGCAATAATGAAGGGGAAGATGGGATCTCTGGAGTGGTATCAGGTCATGGTCCATGCAAGGGAAGAAGAGGGGAGTTGGAGACAGAGGGGAGGAAGGGGAAAAGGAACCGAGGAAGCAAGTGGCTGGAGATGGGAAACAGCTTTCTGACATGCTCGCTGCTGGCCTGAATACAAGCAAGGTTACCTGCTGAAGTAAAGCTTCAGGGCAAGGATGCCAAAGAGGTCTATTTCCTACCCATACCACTTCAAAGAACATCACACTTCAGGATCATTTCAGACAAATCCACAAAGAACCAAATGGAAACCACAGATCAGCTGCTCTAGATAGCTGGAGAGAGTGGAAGGAAAAGGCTCCAGCTGATGTGGGGGGCAGGCACCCTCTGAAAATGTGCAACCGAGATGGCTCTTACCTTTCAAACAAGAAGCTGTGGCTCAGTGGTAGAGCATCTGCTTGGAATGCAGAAGGTCTCAGGTTCAATCCCCAGCATCTCCAATTAAAAAGTATCAGGTAATAGATGATGGGAAAGGACACAGCATAGAGAGTGATGGTTCCATGCCTCCTGCCTCTCTCCTGCCTCTCTTTGCAGCAGGACAACAAAGTAAGACTCCTCAGTGGTAGAGGAGATTCCTCTATGACAGTGGGTCAGTGGTAGAGCATCTGCTTGGTATGCAGAAGGTCCCAGGTTCAATCCCTGGCATCTCCAGTCGAAAAGACCAGGTAGGAGGCAATGTGAAAGACCTCTGCCTGAGTCCCTGGAGAGCCACTGCCAGTCTGAGTAGACAATACTGACTGTGATAGACCAGTTGTCTGATTCAGTATAAGGCAGCTTCAATGTGTCCATGTGAGGTGGCGGAAAACATAAAATTAGGATGGCAGAACAGCAGTGAGTGGAAAATGCACGTGGAATTCATGGCTATTCCATGCTCGAGTTCTGTGATTTTTCTTCTAGCAAAGGAATTGCATGGGGGGGGGGGGGGTCCCAAAACCAAACTCAACCTACCAGCTTTCCAGCACAGAGGCAAAGAGGAATAGGTGGCTGACTTTGGGACAAGTCTATTTAGGGAAGCTCAAATCCTCCATCCTCAGAATAGCTATCTGGGTACAACAACGGCTTCGGCGATAACGTTGTAGAGCTAGTGGTCACCCAAGCTGTGCTATGGGGAGAATTAAACTCATATAAACTTGTACCTCAATATCAGCACAGAAAATAACCCTTACACTGCTTTTGATTTTTTTTATTCCTAAATATGACAGCCAGGATGTGGAATGGTATAATATAGCCCGATCTGGTCAGAACTCAGAAGCTAAGCAGGGTTGGTATTTGGATGAGAGACCACTGAGGAAGACTTTGCAGAGAAAGGCAATGGCAAAGCCACCTCTGTTTAATTGCACATGCACACACACACACATTGTCATCACAGTAATACAGCAATTCCCCTTTCCAAGCTATTCCTGGCTGCTGGAAGAAGGAGGTTGTAGTTATAAAGATGGAAATCCTTCTGTCAGCAGAAATTGTAGGCAGGATCCAACACATTAGGGATGCCTCCTCAGATATTTCCAGTCAAAATATAAATCTGAAAAGCGCCTTTTCAATTTTTAAAAATATATTTGGTTATCTAGACAATATTAAGAATTTTTCAGTGTACCGAAAATTGAGTCCTGAAAAAATCCTGAAATATTCATGAATATCTGAGAATATTCAGGGCCAACATTTTTAAGGCTCCCATGCATGTTTTTATTCAATTTTGCAGTGTGTCTGTAAAGACTCTACATTGCTGTATTACTTTATTCTGCCACAGCCTGTTCTCCAATGATTTGAAAGCCAAGATGAGTGCTTCTTCTGGTTAAACATCTGAGCAAAATCTGATTGATATCATCCATGTAAAATATACGGCAGCATCTGCTCTGTGTGAAATGGCAGGCTGGGCTCTACATGGCGCCTTAGCATTCATGCACATGCCTTTGCATCCATGTGCACTAGAGATAGGACACATCAGCCCCATACCCAGTTATTTCAGCACCAGAGACCCTGCAGAGGGAGCTGAAGCCTAAACAATGACAAATGAAACACACTAACAAGGCAAAAGGGGGGGATTAGAAACAGTGGGATTACCAGGCACAGTCATGAAAAAAAATCAGGACTGTCCCAAGGAAACAGGAACAACTGGAGTCGATGAATGCAGTTGTGCACTTACTCCTCAGTCAAGAATTGTGCATGTATGCATATGTGTATTAACTAATAAAAAGAAGAGTTGGTTTTTATATACCAACTTTCTCTACCATTTAAGGAAGAATCAAACTGGCTTACAATCACCGTCCCTTCCCCTCCCCACAACAGACACCATGTGAGGTAGGCGGGGCTGAGAGAGCTGTGACTGGCCCAAGGTCACCCAGCTGTCTTCATGTGTAGGAGTGGGGAAACCAACCTGAAGGGCTAATGCACTCACTGTTTGAAATGTTTATTGAGACGTTTCATTGATTCATGATCGCACCTTCCCCCCTCTCTTTGGTGGTGGAACCATTTCGCAGTCACTTAATCCACGTGGTTTCCAGAAACACTTATAAGGCGATCTTTTTCCTTTCTCCGTTTCCCAGACGGCTTCCCCTGATGTGTAGATAGCTTTAAGATGCTGTTTATTGCCCCGCCCCTCTGCCATCCACACCCACTGTGAAGCCCATGTCCCCTCCCCTTTCCCTCCGATGGCCATTTTCTGAGCCTTTTAAAAAAATAATAATAATGCACTTGGAGTAACGTTGGATTGTTCCTCTTCTTTTTAAAAAAGGGATTAGGATGTCAAGCATGGTGTTTAAAGCCTGCAAAGAAGCGACCCATTCTCCTGCCAGTCTCTTTTGTTTCTGTTGTTACGGAGGAGGCTGTACCTGTTGCTTTTGTTCTGGCCGCAGTAGAATGATTGTTTCAGTTTCTTCTCTCCCCCTCCCCCCCTCCGCCCCCGTTTTCCTCCCGGTGCAATATCCCCAAGGTAAGATGGGAATGATTTCCTGCTTTGAGCAGTCTTTTGTTCCTTTGAGTGTAGCTGTTAAAAAAATAAATCCTCAGGCACCTGACTGTGCCTAAAGTGAACTAAAAAAAAAGTTGCAGAGAAAGTTGGAGAGCCGTTATGCAAGCTCTCTGAGCAGGGATTCATCCAGGACAGGGGCTTTGCAGACACACCAGCAACTTTGTGCAGTGTTTATTATAATTAAATGACTTCTGTGAAGACTGTGGGACTGTAGTTTTCAAACGAAGGAGGCAGCAATGGGAGAGAGTTCCTTGCTTGGTCTTGCAGTCTCCCTCGCTCAACCCAGTACAAGTTCTGCCCGGCTTCTCACGCTGCTTGTCCCAATTTGTATGTGCTTGTGGACATTTTCATAGGGACAGTAGGGGGTCTGAGCAGAGATGCAGTCCCCAGGCTGCAGGCTGCCAGGGTGAAGTTTGCAAAAAATTAAAAAGGGAGGAAGGGGAGCTTGTCGCACATCCATGACATCATGAATTATGTGACACTCCCCGGGGGAAAGTGCAGACAGGCAGTTGTAAATACAGCGAAGAATTTAGCCAACGTGCGGGGGGGGGGGAATCTGACTGCGCAGCCAAGCCCCATAGTCCGACCACGCTAATAATTTGGAGTAAATTGATGGTGCAGTAATCCTCCTGGTTCACCAGATTAGTGTCCACTACTCATGTGGAGGAGTGGGGAATCAAACCCGGTTCTCCAGGTTAGAGTCCACCGCTCCAAACCAATGCCAGTAGTAGAGCTTGCCCCAGGAATACTGCTTGCTCCACGCAGGGTCAGTCTTCACAGACATGTTCCATTTCTGCCTATCTAGCAATCCTTACCTTCCTCCATGTGACTCAGGGTGGAGTACATGGGATCTTCCTTCCCCCATTTTTCCTCAAAACAACCACATGAGCAGAAAAGAGCTGGTGTGTATCCAGGAGAACACAATTCTCCTTGCATGTCTATGCAAAGCCTTTCTGTCATCCACCAACACACACAGGTACATTGTAATGTGTGGCAAGCACCTCTGTGTGGGGCAAATACAATATCCTCAATAGGGGTATGGGCCAAGGCTCTGTGGTAGAGCACGTAATTGGTACACAGAAGGTCCCAGGTTCAATCCCCGGCATCTCCAGTTAAAAGGACCAGGCAGAAAGTGATGACAAAGACCTCTGCCTGACACCCTGGAGAGCCATTGCCAGTGTGAGCAGACAACACTGACCTCGATCGACCGATGGTCTGATTCAGTGTAAGGCAGCTTCATGTGATAGTTTCCATACTGGAGGACAGCTGGGAGAACTAAGTAATAGCTGTGAACTTGTTTGAGCATCTCGTTGAGTCCTAAAATATGGCCAAGGGCCATGTATCCTCTTGTAGCACAAATCCAGAGAGCTACACCAAGACTTTAATGATTTGACCTATTTCGTTGGCTAAAAAGCTCTCAGAGTCAAACGAAGCATCAAGTCAGTGAAGCTCTGGTGATGTATCTTGTCTCATTTGCAATTCCATCCTACATCCTTTCATTGCCAGGCTAATAACCTCCTTGGCTTACACTGATGTCAGATATCTGAGGAGAGGGCCGACAATTCTCGCTCATTTTCCTTCTTTGTTGTGTTTTGAAAAGTATATCCCATCCCTATCCCAAGCATTGAAAGCTGATAGGAAAAAAGATTCCTTCAAAATGTGGTGGTGGAGGAGAGTGTTATGGATACCGTGGACTGCCCCCCCCCTAAAAAAACAAAAACAAATCAGAGGGTTATAGATCAAATCAAGCCTGAACTGACCCTAGAAGCTAAAATGACTAAACCGAGGCTGCCGTACTTTGGTCACATTACGAGAAGACAAGAGTCACTGGAAAAGACAGTTGTGCTAGGAAAAGTTTAGGGCAGCAGGAAAAGAGGAAGAACCAACAAGAGATGGATTGACTCAATACAGGAAGCCATGGCCCTCAATTTGCAAGATCTGAGCCAGGCTGTTAAGGACAGGACGTTTTGGAGGACATTGATTCATAGGGTCACCATAAGTCAGAAGCAACTTGATGGCACTTCACACACACACACACACGTCCCAAGCATTACTATGGCTTAGGGTTCCTCCACCAATACACTGTTGTTGTTGGGGGGGGGACAAATTGTGTGAATCTTTTTTTTTTAAGACAGTGGTCTGGATCCTTTGCACCACCAGTATATTTGCATTTGTGAAATGGCACCTTCCTACATTGGTCTGCTATAATCCTGCATGCCCTGCTTCTGTATTGAGGGGGGGGGTGTCTGGCGGACTTCCAAGTACAGGGTGAGGGGCCTGTAATGGGAGAGTGGAATTAGCAGAACAGTGGGGTATAAAAACCAACTCTACTTTTTCACACGCTATCCTTTCAAACCCATACATGACAGCAATTTTCTTACCAAGGACCGATACATATGGGTACAACACATAAGAGTTTAACAGTAGCCATGCTGAATTAGACCACTAATTGGGGAGGCACTGTGGCTCCGTTTGTAGAGCATCTGCTTGACATGCAGAAGGTCCCAGGTTCAAAGCCTGGCATCCCCAATTACAACGACTAGGCAAGTAGGTGACGTGAAAGGCCTCTGCCAGCCTTAGTAGACAATACTGACTTTGATGGACCAAGGGTCTGATTCAGTATAAGGCAGCTTCATGTGTTCATATGAGGCCTATGCTTATGTGTCACTGTTTGGGGATGGGTGTGTATGAGGACGTTTAGATCTAGGACAGGGACTAAACCAGCAATCTGCAACTTGAGCTGCCCCATGCTGAGTCAGACTTTCTGTCCATCTAGCTCAGTATTGTCTGCTGTGATAGGCAGGCCCTTTCTCATTACCTTCTACCTGGATTGATGGAGAGGTCCATCCATCGCTACTAGCTGTGGTGAGTAAAGGGGACCTCAATATTCAGAGGCCATGGAACCCAGGACTAGAAGACAACATCAGGACTTGGTTTCTATGCCCTGTTTTGTTGGCCTTCCACGGCAACTCTTTTGGTTGTTGCGTGAAATGTGATATTGAACTAGATGGACCGCTAGTCTGACCCAGCAGGGATCTTTTTATATTCTTATGTTGTTATCGGAGAGCCAGCATGGTGTAGTGGTTAGGAGCGGTGGGCCCTTCGTGTGTTCATGTGTTCACTGGTCAGACCCAGCAGGGGTCTCGTAATCTCCTCGGAAAAGCCAAAACACAACACAAGCACTACCTTTGAAAAAATTAAACTTGAAGAGAAACATCAAAAAAAAAATGCTCCAACCTCAGTCCTGTAGACAGATTTTAACTGATTTCCCCGTCTTTCTTTTCAAAAGTCCTGTTTCAGGGGAGATGAAAACAGAAACTCTGGTTCTTCTAGCCCCTCCCTTCACTCAGTTAGATCAATCATACACCAGGCATGGGATTGCTGGATCGAAGAAGGGGTCTACTCGGGGTGGCAGGGAATCGCTTCAGCACAAAGAGCAGCCACCTGCTCCTTGTTTATGCTTTGGATTCAGAAAGGGGAATGAAAATACTCACATCAGGAAGCGCAATTGGCAGATGAATTAACGGTGACATTTAAAACTAGCTCAGCCAAACAGCTTTGATTCAAGCACAGAGGAGAAGCTGCCTGGTTACTTAAACTGTTGAAGAAAGTCCGGGAACCAGAGCCGGTTGGGTCTACTTTACAAAGCTTCTCTCAGTTATCTGACAGCATGGTGGCGTGGTTAAGAGCAGTGGTTGGGAGCGGTGGACTTTCATCTGGAGAACCGGGTTTGCTTCTCCACATGAGCGGCAGAGGCTAATCTGGTGAACTGGGTTGGTTTCCCCACTCCTCCACATTAATCCAGCTGGGTGACCTTGGGCTAGTCACACTCTCTCAGCCCCACCTGCCTCACAGGGTGTCTGTCGCGGGGAGGGGAAGGGAAGGGGATTGTAAGCTGGTTTGATTCTTCCTTAAGTAATAAAGAAAGTCGGCATATAAAAACCAACTCTGCTTCTTCTTCTATCACTTTTTAAAAAAAATCTCACCAATAAGCTCAGGGTGGCAAACATGGTTTTCCTCTCTGCCATTTTATCTCCACAACCCTATGAGTTAGGTTAGGTCAAGGGAGAGAGGAGAAGGACATACAAAGCTGCCTGATACTGAATCAAACCATTGGTCCATCCTTGTGCTGTGGTAGTAACCGCTGCCAAAGCAACATTTTAAAAAAGATCTGCACAGCCAATCAAATCTCCAATAGTCAATCAGAAGCCTTGCTGGGCAAAAGTCTTACCTGGCCCCACCCCTTCCTAAAAACACTTGGCGGGTGCCAGAAAATGTGTTAGCGGGCACCATGGCACCCACGGGTTCCACGGTGGGGACCCCCGGGGCTAACTGCTACAGTATACTAGATCTTTTCAACAACACAGCTCTGCAATCTCACTCCTGGGAGGGGCTGTGGCTCAGTGGTAGAGCCTCTGCTTGGCATGCAGAAGGTCCCAGGTTCAATCCCCAGCATCTCCAGTTAAAGGGACTAGGCAAGTGGGTAATGTGAAAGACCTCCGCCTGAGACCCTGGAGAGCCACCGCTGGTCTGAGTAGACAATACTGACTTCGATGGACCGAGGGCCTGATTCAGTATAGGGCAGCTTTAGGTGTGTTATGTGTTCCTCCGCAGCAACCCACAGCAGAAGCACTCCTGAACCGATACAGCTTCTGTATACCAAAGGCCTTTTTGCTAAGCCCTGTCCTGTTCACTTGTTAACTCCTACCAAACAACTTGGGAACAAGTTCTCACATCCATATGTACTACACATTCTTTGGTGGTTTCTGTCCACCAGCAGCAGTCTCTGTTTTCCAACATGTCCCTGCTAAATAAGTCTCCACGTCTTCCCTCGGGGATACCTTGTTAAATTTTTGTTTGAGTTTTATTATTCTGGGCTCAGTTCCTGCCCACACTGATCTGAAGCAGTTGGATCTCTGAGATGGTTGCGAGGTGCATCCTGATTCTACGGCACATGCATTGACATGCACGAACAGCCTCTCATTTCATCCTCTGCAGCTGGGGAGGTTGATTTTGATCGGTCGATAATGTAATGCAGGGTGATTATGCTTCTCAAACATAACTTTAACTGAAAGAACAAACCCCCTTGTGGCTTCTAAATCAGCACAGGACAGGCTATTGCAGAGTAAATGAACGCAGCCAGGTGGTGAAACGCATTCAACAGGGTGAAACAAGACAAGGAGTAATCATGGATATGAAAATGGGCACATCCAAAGCATATTCTGCATTCATCAGTGAGAAGGGGCGGGGCATGGGAGACTTAAAACACTGTTTGGAACACTGGGTCCACATAGATGGTTTTGCAGACAGACCAGGCAAGACATTGCAGCTTGGAGACAGACAGACAGACAGATGGGTTGATAAATAGATATATAGTTGGACTGATATATAGATTGCAAGATATTGCAGCTTGGAGACAGAAAGACACGTAGATAGGTAGATAGACTGACTGATAAATAGGTTGATATATAGATTGCAAGATACTGTAGCTTGGAGACAAATGGATGGATGGATGGATGGATGGATGGATGGATGATAGATAGATAGATAGATAGATAGATAGATAGATAGATAGATAGATAGATAGATAGACAGACAGACAGACAGACAGACAGACAGACAGACTGATTACAGCTTGGAGACAGATTGATGGATGGATGGATGGATTGATAGATTAATATATAGATTGCAAGATATTTCAGCTTGAAGAGAGACAGATAGATGGATGCACGGATTGCGAAATAGATGGATTGAGAAATAGATTGATATATAGATTGCAAAATATTGCAGCTTGGAGACAGACAGATTAATAAGTAGATTAAATATAGATTGCAAGAGATTGCAGCTTGGAGACAGACAGATAGACAGATCACTTGCTTTGCATACAGAAAGTTCCAGTCTGATCCCCAAAATCTACCATTAAAGGACAGCAGATTTTGCAAACGGCCTCTTTCATCATGAGGATCCTAGAGAACTGGTGGCATTCATAGTAGGCCTGTGGTTCCCAGCATGCTGCCCCATAGGCACCACAGTGGTGACTGGTGTATTTCATGGTGCCCCTTGCTTCTTCCCCACAGCAAAGAGGCAGTCCTGGCTTTTCTCCACTGCATCAGAGTAGGAAATTTAAGAAAAAGACACTAATGGTCTGATAAGTGTCATTGTTAAACTAAGTGCACTAACAGTCTGATTTGGTGTAAGGCGGTTTGATATGCTCAACTGACAACTGTGGACATTCCCTGCCTCCCTAGCTGAACTATATTACAGTACTCGGTAGCATTTTAAAAGGATGACCAAAAACCAAAGGAAGACCAGAAGTCCTCCGCAATTGATACGAACGCTCTTGTGGCTGCCTGTGCCTGCCAAGACACACCGTGAATTCGGAAAAAGCACAAAGTCAATGTGGGGAAAAGCCACACCTCCTCTCCCGTTTCTCTCCTTTCATGCAAGGCTAAATGATTCACTTCAGATTCCGCTTTGTTAGGAGCTGAATGCCGCTTCCCAGGTTATTCTTTTCTCAGCTGTTTATGTGAACATTTGAATAGCAGGACAATTTGGAAAGCTCGCAACAGGCGCCCAGAAAATGTACTGGCAATCTGGCAGAGGATGCCCATGCATTTCGAGCATTTAATTGCTTTTTTATGAGAGGGAAATTGAACCCAGACAGAAAGCTACTCTGCAAGATTATCTAGTTTTGGATTCTTCTATAAATTCGGCGCCAGCATCATCTGGCATCTAGGTAGCCTTTGTGTTGGTGCTGCTCCCTTCTTTTTTTCTTGTGGCTTTGGCATGCCATGGTCTCTTTTTCCCCCTGAAGCATGCTGCTTTACAGAAGCTTTACAGCAGTTTTGCAGCGCTAGATGTCAACAAGAGAGAGATGGCTTCTGGCTGTAGCCAGGTTGACATTTTCAGAGAAAGAACACAGGAGGAGCTAAGGCCCGGGAGGGGGCTGGAACTGGAAATAGTTCAGCGTTTTCGGATGTTTCTTTGTAGTCTGAAGTTGTCCCTGGATCTCCCATACAATCTGGGTCAATAAACAGCTCCCAGTTAACCACAGAAGAGACTTGTTTTTGAACTGTTTTCAATAGTGGTTATCTTCTACAGGTACGCAAACTGAGAAGTGATTTGTCCAGCAACTACTCCCTCTGTATGTTTTTGATAGGGCTGCCAGCTCTGGGTTAGGAAATACCTGGAGATGTTTGAGGTGGAGTCTAAGGAGGGTGGGGTTTGGGGAGGAGAGGGGACTTTAATGCCACAGAGTCCAATTGCCAAAGCAGCCATTTCCTCCAGGTGAACTGATCTCTACCAGCTGGAGATCAGGTGTAATTGCAGGAGATCTCCAGGTAGTTCCTGGAGGTTGGCAACCCTAGCTTTTGACAACGAAAAAGCATTCAAGCAATCCAAAAGTCACTCAGCATAGAAATATTAAATGCACGGTGGCTGTTAGGAAACCAAATCCAGCAAGGTTGTGTGTTTGTTTTTGTTTGCGTTTCCAAGTGCCATGTGGGGCAAGTCTTGAAACTCAGGAACTATTTTCTTGCTCCTTTCGCCACTAGGACTCTCAGCCATTCCAGGGGAGAGTTTTTCCCCAACAACCCATGATCCTCCTGGCCTGAAATGTCAGCAGATACTGGAGGCCCAATCAGGTGCTACTGAAAATACCTGCAAGGCCTCCTGTGGACTTCACTCGCCCATGACATCTTTTCACTGGTCACTTGCTCTGGGAGAAAGTGAGAATCTGAAGTCTGGGGGCAAAGAGGGATGACCGACCATCTCCAGTCCATCTGTTCCCAAAACACCAGCCTATTGTTATGTTACCATGAGGACCTTTCCATGGTTGCTTTCGCACAGAGCTCTTGCTCCACATCCCACCCACCCCCCACATTGCAAACTGTAGTGGCTTCAAATGGGCAGCCACTTCCTGGGTTTCCCCTAGCACTGCTATGTGGTTTCCAAAACCTGCTGTGCTATGATCTTTCCTGAAAGATGAGATCCCCATGGTGCAGATTGGTAAGCTGCAGTAGTGAGGTCCAAGCTCTGTCCATGACCTGAGTTCCATCCCAATGGAAGTCAGTTTCAGGCAGCTGGCTCAAGGTCGACTCAGCCTTCCATCCTTCTGAGGTCAGTGAAATGAGTACCCGGCTTGCTGGGGTTAAAGTGTAGATGACTGGAACAGGCAGTGGCAACCCACCCTGAAAATATAGTCTGCCTAGTAAATGTTGGGATGTGACGTCACCCCATGGGTCAGGAATGACCCGGTGCTTGTGCTACATTTACCTTTTTTTCCTGAAAGGTCAGATTCAATGAAGGTATGGGAAAAGTGTGGAAGGTGCAGACTTCCCGATAGGCCACCCATCTGAATAACCCACTCTCAGTCCTAATTTACCTCCCCCAGGGAATTGGGGAATGAGAGAAAGATGGCCTCTGCATAGTGACTCTCTAGGAATTTCCCCTCATCTCTGTGGTAAAAACCTTAGAGTCTACAGGAGGCAACCAGTGGCATCAATTGGTAATGACATCATAAAACCCTGCCCGCCCCAGTCACTGCCCCAAATTTCCTAGTATTTGCTGAGGCCATGTTGGAAACCCTATTTCTATACCTCCTCACTTGCATCCAGCACCAACTACTTCACCACTTTCCCATGGCCATCCACAAAAAATCTATATTGCCCTTGCAATATTCCTTCCACCAATTTTTAAAAAAATGGTAAAAGACGAGTTGGAGACAAGGTAGGGAGGGAAATGGCAGGAATGAGGGATAAAAACAGGAAATCGCCAGGCGGAGGCTCTGTTCACACTGCAAATGCCTTTGCATTTGAGATGAGAATGACAGCAAAACACGGAATCACACCCACATGGAAGCATCCCCTATGAAGACTGGATGTAGACAAGCTGGAACGTGTCCAGAGGAGGGCAACAGAGATGGTGAGGGGTATGGAGATCAAGTCCTATGAGGAAAGGTTGAAGGAGCAGGGTATGTTTAGACTGAAGAGGAGAAGACCAAGAAGTGATATGATAACCATCTTCAAGTACTTGTAGGGCCGTCATATAAAGGATGGTGCCGAGGTGTTTTCTGTTGCCCCAGAAGGTCGGACCAGAACCAACGGGTTGAAATTAAATCAAAAGAGTTTCCATCTAGTCATTAGGAAGAATTTTCTAATGGAGCGGTTCCTCATTGGAACAGACTCACTTGGGAGGTGGTAAACTCTCCTTCCCTGGAGGTTTCTAAGCAGGCTAGATGGCCATCTGTCAGCAATGCTGATTCTATGACCTTAGGCAGATTATGAGAAGGAGGGCACCTTGGCCAGCTTCTGAGCATGGAGTAGGGGTCCCTGGGGGTGTGGGGGGGAGACAGTTGTCGGTTTCCTGCATTGTGCAGGGGGTTGGACTAGATTACCCTGGTGGTCCCTTCCAACTCTATGATTCTATGACTGCAACGATGGACATTAACATTGCTCCAGACAGGGCCCTGGCAAGATTCTTTGGTACAGGTCTCAGATCCATATTTCGAATCCCTGCCATGGAGACTCGCCAATTTGGTTTCTAAAGGAAAGTGGTCTCCCCACAGCCACCATATGTCCTGTTCTTAGACGGCAAGGTTACAAGACAATCAACGGTGTGTGACGCAAATGTATCAAGTGTTAAATTGCTGACAGATATGTGTGGTTTTAGCCGGTATCTATTAGGACTATCCCTGGCCACCAAGATCAAGTTAATTCATGCCATTGTATTCCCTATTACTACGTATGGGAGTGAGAGCTGGACAATGAAGAAAGCTGTTAGGAAGAAAGTAGATTCCTTTGAAATGTGGTGTTGGAGGAGAGTGTTACAGATACCGTGGACTGTCAAAAAAACAAATCAGTGGGTTATAGGTCAAATTAAGCCTGAACTGACCCTAGAAGTTAAAATGACTAAACTGAGGTTATCATACTTTGGTCACATTATGAAAAGAGAAGAGTCACTGGAAAAGACATGTTAGGAATAGTTGAGGGCAGCAGGAAAAGAGGAAGACCCAACAAGAGATGGATTGACTCGATAAAGGAAGCCACAGCCCTCAATTTGCAAGATCTGAGCAAGGCTGTCAAGGACAGGACATTTTGGAGGACAGTGATTCATAGAGTCGCCATGAATCGGAAATGACTTGACGGCACTTAACTCACACACACACACATTCGGACTATCCTGTGTTTATCAAGATCATTTGTATATAAACTTTATTCATTCTGTAATTCATGTTTCCTTTATATAACTACTGGTCATGGACTAATAACAAAGAACTGGACTGAACTGAATGACGGGAGGGTGACAAAGAAGCCCTGAGAGACTCGCGTGCGTGCGACTCTGCCCACCTCTGCTGCCTGCTCCGCTGCCCTGCCAGCATGCGCTGCCCTGCCTGGCTGCCTCTTGTCATTTCTCAATGGATAGCTGGGGGGTGGGGGGGTGGAAACAGCTCCTTCGCCTAGGACTTAATGTTCCTGAAAGGGCAGCGGGATCGTGCCTGTCCAGGCGGAATGCTAAATAACGAAACAGAGAGGGGAGCCAAGCAGGCAGTGCCCGGCCTGTTCCCTTGCCCCCTGCTGGCCTTTGATCCGCGGCTCGGGCCCGTACGCGGGAGGCATGCTGAGCAGCTGTCCGGCCCACCGGCGAGCAAGGTTGCAACAATGACAGCATCTCTGCGCGCTAGCAGCCATGCTGAGAGGTACTCCGTGCCAGAAAGGCACGCGAGAAGCTCCCCGCTGAACTGAGCTCTCCAGATAGGCCTAAAGGAGGAAGGGCTACATCTTTCAAGGGAGATGGTATGTGGGTCAAACGGAACATCTGCATTCTAAGAAGGTCCGCTGCCTGACGCGCTCAACAGAAGCAAAGTGGCAGAAAACCTGCCCTTCCATCTCAAATCATTAATGCCTAGTTCTCCAGCTTTCAGAGCTTTATAGATGCGTCCATTTGGCACTGGGAAGAGGCAACACATCGGCATTCAACCTCAGGCCTTACTGAGGCTGATCCATCCCCGCATCATTCAAAGAAGAAGAGTTGGTTTTTCTCTACCACTTAAGGAAAAATAAAACCAGCTTATAATCACCTTCCCTTCCCCTCCCCACAACAGACACCCTGGGAGGTAGGTGGGGCTAAGGGAGCAGTGACTAGCCCAAGGTCACCCAGCTGGCTTCGTGTGTAGGAGTGGGGAAACCAACCCAGTTCACCAGATTAGAGTCCATCGCTCATGTGGAGGAGTGGGGAATCAAACCTGGTTCTCCAGATCTGAGTCCACTGCTCCAAACCACCGCTTTTAACCACTACTCCACACTGGAGGGAGGGAGTGAAGGAAGGAAGGGCTACATCCTTCAAGAGAGATGGTATATGAGTCAAACAGGACATCTGTATTCTAAGAAGGGCTGCTGCCTGACGTGCTCAACAGAAGCAAAGTGGCAGAAAACCTGCCCTTCTATCTCAAATCATGAATGCCTAGCTCTCCAGCTTTCAGATGCGTCCATTTGGCACTGGGAAGAGGCAACACGTCGGTATTCAACCTCAGGCCTTACCGAGGCTGATCCAGCCCCTCATCATTCAAAGGAATGAAACTAACATTGAAAAAAAGAAAAGGGAGAAACCTCTGATAGAATACAGAAAAAAAAAATGTGCAAAGCACCAAAAGGTTACGAGGCGTTTATCCAACAGCTTTTAGCTACTCCAAAACTTTACAAAATAGTAGGATATTGAAACGGGATACTGTTCAGGGCCTGCACCGGCCAGGGTTGGGGGACGAGAGAGAGCTGCTCACCAGGAAGTGGGAAGCGCACCCGTACCGCCTGCCCAAAGAGAAAGGTGACGTGGCGTCCAAGGTCCCTAGATGGATTGAGTTCTCGGTGTAGCTGTCACAAGAGTGGGACCCAAGACTAGACCGAAGGGATGTGCGGCAGAATTTGTGAGTTTGAAGTCAAAGGGGAAGACCCCTGCCCGAGCATCTATACATTTGTGGTTTTCTCCAAAGCAGAAGCTGGACACCCAAGGTTGGGTACAATTATATATATATATATAAAAAAATAATGAAAATATAATTTATTGCAAGCGCTATGTCTAGATTAAAAATGTTTAAAAAGGTTAAAATAGCACAATGGCATTTCCTGAGGTTGATATCTCTAACCACGTGCCAGGCGCGTTTCGGCCTATTTGGTCTTCATCAGCGGTCAATTAAAACCCATGAAACACCTGCACACATTTACAGAAATATATACATATACAAACAGTTTAAATCAAACCAGGCATGTATATAGCTTGTATACTATATTACCAATTACTCAAACATCTGGTAAGATTGAGTCTAGTTGTAATACTGGTTTACATTAGGGCTGTCGATTCGGTTTGTCCCGAAACGAAAAACAGCTGAATTTCCCCTGATTCGGCGGTTTTTACTTCGGAACTCAAAAAAGGCGGGAAAACGGGGAGCTGAATTCCGCAAGTTCGGGGTGTTCTGTGAATAAATTCGGCAAATTCGGGGTTTGGCACAGCAGCATAACCGTCAGTTAGTAAGCAGCATTCTCCCGTGGCCGATCAGCAGCCAAGCTGGGTCTTCTTCTGGCCAATCAGTCGTGATTGAGTGCGTGAGCCCAGCTGCTGCGCGGCCCGGGGAGAGAAAGAGAGAGTATCTGTTTGTGTGAGAGAGAGATCCCCATGGGGGGGGGTGCACATTCGCGCCATTCCATGGCTGCAGGGGGCGCAATTTTGGGGGTAGAGCCCCCAAACTTTCAGCATAGCTTCAGAGGACCCTGAAGATTGGATCGGGGGGCGAAATATGGGGCCGGGAAGGGCCCTCCCCCACCCTTAATGTGCATCTCTGACAATAGGGGTTTGCAATTAGCAGAGCTTGCCGCCCACTCCCGAAGCTCTCAGCCCCGACAAGCAGCTGAGCTGCGGGGAGCAAGGGCGGGGCAGGTGCGAAGAAGATGGAACAGAAGACATCCACAGTAAGACCCATTTTCTATAATTTTTCTCCTGTGTGTGGGGAGGGAGCAGTTTCTGTGGGTGGGGGAAAGCCAAAGGGGGCTTTCGCCCATTCTGCCTGGAGGGGGTGTGCCCCCTCGAGTCTCTCTCTCCCTGGTTTGAGGGGGGGCTTCAGTTGTGTGTCCTCAGGTTTTCTTTCATTCATAAGATCGGTTAGGTCTATTTTGATGCTTGCTCAAAACTGGTTTTCAAATTGTGACTTAAAGAATGCATTTGCCTGGTCCCGAGTCCGATGCAAAAGGGGAAATTCCACTTCCTCCTGCTCCTTATGCATAGCTAGCGTGCCTCTGTCCCTTTCCATGGTTTGCAAACTCCCAGGTGTCACGTGTTGCTTTGCATGGATGCAAACGTGTTGCTTTGCATGGTTTGCATGGTTGCAAACCTGTTGCTTTGCATGGTTTGCAAACTTCTTCGCACCTGCCTCGCCCTTGCTCCCTGCAGCTCAGCTGTTTGTCAGGGCTGGGGGCTTCGGGAGTGGGTGGCAAGCTCTGCTAATTGCAAACCCCCATTGTCAGAGATGCACATTAAGGAGGGGGGACCCCTTTCGGGGCCCATATCTCAGCACCCCCCTGACCCAATCTTCACAATACTTGGGGGTTCTTGCAAGAAGGGTCCCCTCAAGCTACGCTGAAGGTTTGGGACCTCTACCCCAAAAAATGCCCTCCTGGAGCCGCAGAAAGGCACGATTGTGTTTTTAACGGCTTTATTTGGCCGAATTTTTCCCCGAACTCTGGATCTCATGCCGAATTGCACGAACCCGAAGCGGGGGAGTTCGGAGTTTGGCATTTCCCGAATAAAAACGGGCCAAATTTTGCCGAATCCGAATTTTACCGAATTTTTTTTTTCAACAGTCCTAGTTTACATATGTCTCCCTTATATGATGCGTGCAGTTATACCAACCTGGTAAAGCAGTTCGTTTTATTCCCCTCTTTTTTCTTCTATTTCTCCAAAGCAGGCCAGATAGCATTCATTCCCAGAGACCCTTTCAAGTCAGGGCAAAGGGGCTGGGATGAGACTGAAGCCCCATGTGCGCCACATCTGCAATCTTAAGAGGCTCTCTGTGCCCCTGCCTCAATTAGCACTTTCTTCTTAATTGGCTCTTTGTACCTCTGCCTTCACAGGCGAGGTGGGTGGGTGGCAGCTAGAGACAGGGCCTTCTCTGGGATGGCACCTCGCCTTTGGAACGCTGTCCCCCTCGAAGCTTGCCTGGCACCTGCACGGCTTTCTTTTAGGTGCCAGGCCAAAAACACATCTTTTCACCCCGGCTTTTAATTACAGGTTTTAAAAAAGTCTTATTGGCTTCTATTTTGACAGATAGTTTGGTATGCTAATTATGTCTAACGGTTTCTGTTTTATGGATATTTTTGTATAATACTTATATTTTTGTATATTGCTTTTCATGCTGCGGTTTTGAAATGTAAGCCACCTTGAGCTGTGCTCTGAAGAGTCAGCATAGAAATAATCAAAACATAAGAAAAACCATGCTGGATCAGACCAAGGACCATCAAGTCCTGCAGTCTGTTCACACAATGGCCAACCAGGTGCCTCTAGGAAGCCCACAAACAAGATGACTGAAGCAGCATTATCCTCCCTTTGTTCCACAGCACCTAATGTAATAGGCATGCTCCTCTGATCCTGGACAGAATAGGTATGCATCATGATTAGTATCCATGTTTACTAATAGCCATGAATAGCCCTCTCCTCCATGAACATGTCCACTCCCCTCTTCAAGCCATCCATGCTGGCAGCCATCACCACATCCTGGGGCAGAGAGTTCCACAGTTTCACTATGCATTGTGTGAAGAAAGACTTCCTTTTATCTGTTTTGAATCTCTCACCTTCCAGCTTCAGCAGATGACCCCACGTTCTAGTACTACGAGACGGAAAAAAGCTTATCCCTGTCCACTCTCTCAATATCCAATCCAAATGAATTGGGCAACACAAGGATGAGAATGAAGGATCTCATACGGGACTGTTACGCCGGACAGAAGGCTGAGTCGCCAGACCCAACCTGTGTACCCTAGCGTGTGGAAACAGACCCTCACTACAGCTGTGTGAATAGGAATGACTTTGGTTGTCCCTGTCAGGTTGTGGCCTAAATTGTCATTCACAGCACACTTCTCTTCATCCTTCAGAGCGGCTGGACTCCGAATGAGGTGAAATGGCCCAGGTGACAGGAGAAGGGAAGGTGAAGGAAGTGGGGGGACTGCCCGCTGCCCAGCCAGCAGAAATGGCCACGATAAGAGGCAAACATCTGCTTACCCTTTCCGAATGACGACGATGATTGCTCCCAGGAGGATGATCAGCACCACCAGCCCTCCGGCACAAATACCCAGGATGAGGCCCATCTCTTCTGAATGCTGGGACACTTCCAGGGGACGTTTGCTCTCTTTGCAAGCCGCTGCAACGGATAAACACAGGCAAGTTAAAAACAACAACAACAACTCCAGATTATTGTAGTGGTTTAAGAAGAGCTCTCTCCTTTCTCCCCAGGTCACTTTCCTCTGTACCAATCAGGAAAAGGTCTGCATCATCCTTGTGATGAAGATAATACCCATGAGCTGGCTGCGCTGAGACCTAATAAGCCTTCCCTCCCTCTTTTGTGTGCTATTCCGATATTAAAAACTTCCTAGTTAGCAACAAACCACAGTTTGTCATGCTATCCCGATTGGATGAAACAGCAAACCCTGGTTTGAAGCCAAAGAACAAACCGAAATTTGTCACTTTGTCACATTTAGATGTTACAATAAACTGCAGTTCACTGGAAACAAGAAGTCTTCAAAGCACCATGGTATAAATTGGGTATGCATTACATGCAAAAAGATACCAGCTGGATATTAGGAAAAAAAATTACAGTAAGAGTAGTTCAGAAGTAGAATTGGCTGCCTAGGGAGGTGGTGAGCTCCCCCTCTCTGGCAGTCTTCAAACAGCAGCTGGATGAACACTTTTCAGGGATGCTCTGAGCTGATCCTGCATTTAACAGAGGGTTGGAGTAGATGGCCTGTATGGCTCCTTTTGATTCTATTATATATGTCAGACTAGGATCTGGGAGACCGAGGATCAAGTTCCCACTGTGGGAATAACCTCCATTCTGCTTTTCTCTACTGAATATACCTTTTCTTAAATGGTTAGTGGTTTTAAGTACTTTTTTAATGGCCTGTGTTCTCTCAAAACAATTGATTGTTTGAAGAACTGATAAACTCATTTCGACAGGTAATTCCAGATGGGTTAGTCTGTAATAAATGAATAAAATGGTCAACTAGGGACACCTAAAAACACATACACACAACAACCATTATTCCCGCATAAGCTTTTGTGAGTCAGAGCTGTCTTCACCAGATGAACTGTAGTGTAGATCCATCAGGCTAATTTATATACACAGCAAAAGTGTGTGTGTGTTTTTGTGCGCGCACATGTGTAGCAGGAATACTACAAAGCAAGTCTGGTTTAAACCAATATCCAATCCAAAGACTAATTGGTTACTCAGAGCAGGTGTGAGACATTGCCGCTAAGACAGACAAAACATAAGACCTAATGCAGAAGAACATACGATATGCAGAAAGAATGGGAAGTTACAGAAGTCTAGCTAAAATAATGAACATCCATGAGGAGTGGGGTTTCAGTGACTCGGCACTGCCACACAGATCACCAAAATCCCACAGACGTCTCAATGCACTCTAGCAGAGATTTTCTTTCCAACCAGCAGTAGGGAGAAAGTGGCCAAATAAAACAGTAGAGTAATAGCTCCCACACCCTGACCCAGACAGCCCAGCCTCGCCCAATCTCTTCAGATCTTGGAAGATAAGCAGGGTCAGCCCTAGTTAGTACTTGGATGGGAGACCAGCAAAGAAGTCCAAGATGGCTACACAGAGGCAGGCAATGGCAAACCACTCTTGTTCGTCTCTTGCCCAGAAAAACCTATTGGGTCACCATAGGTTGGCTGCAACAAGAGGGGAGTGGACACGTTCATGGAGGAGAGGGCTATACATGGCTACTAGTAAAAATGGCTACTAGTCATGATGCATACCTATTGTCTCCAGGATCAGAGGAGCATGCCTATTCTATTAGGTGCTGTGGAAGACAGGCAGGACAATGCTGCTGCAGTCGTCTTGTTTGTGGGCTTCCTAGAGGCACCTGGTTGGCCACTGTGTGAACAGACTGCTGGACTTGATGGACCTTGGTCTGATCCAGCATGGCTTTTCTTAGGTTCTTAACTTGAGGCGACTTTCTACCACACTGGTGGTGGAAAGTGCCTTCGAGTCACAGCTGACGTATGGCATCCCTGTATGGTTTTCAAGGCAAGAGACATTCGGAGGGGGTTTGCCATTGCCTGCCTCCGCATGGGATGAGAGAGTTCTGAGAGAACTGTGACTGTCCCAAGGTCCCCCAGCAGGCTTCATGTGGAGGAGTCGGGAATCAAACCTGGTTCTCCAGACTAGAGTCCGCCGCTCTTAACCATTATGCCACGCTGGCTCTCTCCCACCACAACACCTCCCATCATACTGTTTCATGTAACACTCTTTGTCCTCAATGTAATTTTTTTATGGCGTGGGCAGCTCCAGAGCATGATTGGCCAAGATGGAAGAAAATATGGCCAGGCTGAAAGGGATGCAGCACCGCTACAAGGGGGACGCCCGCCTCCCAACTCCATTAGAGATCTATAACAGACCTGCATAGCTGAGAAATGGGGCCTCAGTAGGAGATGCAGCTCTCCTGGGAAAACACTTCTAAGTGGAAGGAGACCAGGACACACTACCCAGAATGCAATAGCACAAGACCTTAAGAGAGACGATCAGTTGCCACCTTCCCAACTTGAAGCCTCATATAACACTTGTATATAAGAACTGCCAATCCTGTGAACACATCTCCATTAGAACTAGAGTTATCGATACCTCTTAATGGGGGGGTGGGGCGCTATGGCTCAGTGGTAGAGCATCTGCTTGGAATGCAGAAGGTCTCAGGTTCAATCCCCCAGTATCTCCAGTTAAAGGGACTAGGCGAGTAAGTGATGTGAGAGACCTCCGCCTGAGACCCTGGAGAGCCGCTGCTGGTCTGAGTAGACGATACTGACTTCGATGGACCAAGGGTCTGGTTCAGTATAAGGAAGCTTCATATGTTCATGTGACTTTCTGCGTGCCAAACTCTGTAGTAATCATTAAAGCCAAACGATGCCAATCTCAGATCTCTAAATTTGTAAGTCATGATTTTTCTTAAAAATGCATTGCATTGGTGACCCAGTGTAATGTAGTGGTAAAGAGCGGTGGACTCTGATCTGGAGAACTGAGTTTGATTCCCCACTCCTCCACATGAGCAGCAGACTCTAATCTGGTGAACTGGGTTGGTTTCCCCACTCCTAAACATGAAGCCAGCTGGGTGACCTTGGCCTAGTCACAGTTCTCTCTGAACTCTCTCAGCCCTGCCTACCTCACAAGGTGTCTCTTGTGGGGAGAGGAGGGGAAGGTGATTGTAAACCAGTTTGATTCTCCTTAAAAGGTTAGAGAAAACCAGCATTTTAAAAAAAACATCTCTTCTTCTTCTGTTTTAGCTATGGAGCATCTGACATCACCGCTCAATAGATGGAAACAGATCCCTGACACCTTCTACTGCCTTTGCGACAAATCTGGCAGGTTTGGTTTATGTGGCCTCTGCAATTGGGAGTGTGAGAAAACAAGTCAGTCATTGGGCATCTGTAGGGCAACCATGCCCTGCCGTATGCTCCTTACCCAACAGAGTAGAACACGAGGCTGTTCAATCCACAAAGAGGCGTGTGACATTCCCACAGCTCAGTGCGGAGAAGGCGCAACAGAGTTTAGTGCCAGCAAAAGGCCCGTCCTCAGCCAAGCACACACAATGCCTATTTAATGTTCTAGCAAACAATCCAATCTAATCCCACATTAAAAACCAGCCTGGTTAATGTCCTGCTCCAAAGAAACAATCGGCCAATCGAACATATAAAAGAGACAAATTATGTCTTTCCCTCCCTCCTCCTGGCTTCTCTCTTTTCTATCTCCCTCCGCCAGAGAATGGGCCAGACTGTGACCACAATATTAACTCTATTAACCCAACACAAATTACCCTCACCACAGCAGAGGGTATGGTTTGGAAGGGAATCTAGATGCTGAAGAATATGTTCATCTGGGACTATGGCCAAGGACCACAACTTAGTGTCAGAGCATCTGCTTTGCACGCTGAAGGAACTAGGTCTAATCTCCAACATCTCCAAAAGAATCAAGTAGTAGATGATGTGAAAGACCACCACCTAAGAGCCTGGAGAGCTGCTGCCAGTCAGAGCAGACTATACTGATTTTGATAGACCAAGGGTCTGATTTAGTATTAACACAGTTTTATGTTATGGGATTGAGACTGGGAAGGGCAGCCTTGAAGGAGCTAGAAAAGATTCTGAAGTGTAAGGATGTGTCACTGCCAACCAAGATCAAGTTAATTCATGCCATCTCATTCCCAATTAAACACATGAACACATGAAGCTGCCTTATACTGAATCAGACCCTTGGCCTATCTAAGTCAGTATTGTCTACTCTGACCGGCAGCAGCTCTCCAGGGTCTCAGGCAGAGGTCTTCCACATCACCTACTTCCCTAATCCCTTTAACTGGAGATGCCGGGGATTGAACCTGGGACCTTCTGCATGCAAGCAGATGTGCTACCACTGAGCCACAGCCCCTCCCCATACTATGTATGGGTGTAAAAGCTGGACAATTAAGAAAGTAGATTCCTTTGAAATGTGGCATTGGAGAATGATGTTGTAGATACCTTGGACTGCCAAAAACAAACAAACCAGGTGGGTTATAGATTAAATCAAGCCTGAACTGACCCTAGAAGCTAAAATGACTAACCTGAGGCTGTCGTACTTTGGTCACATTATATTAGGAAGACAAGAGTCACTGGAAAAGACAATCATGCTAGGAAAAGTTGAAGGCAGCAGGAAAAGAGGAAGACCCAACAAGAGAAGGATTAACTCTATAAAGGAAGCCATTGCCCTCCCTTTGCAAGACCTGAGCGAGGCTGTTAAGAATAGGACATTTTGGAGGCTGTTGATTCATAGGGTCGTTATGAGTTGGAAGCGACTTGATGGCACTTAACACACACACACACACACTTTATGGGATGGGGTTAAGCATCCGTTTTGCATGCCAAAGGTTCCAGGTCCAATCTCCAACATCTCAAAAGAATCACATAGTAGGTGATATGAAAGACCTCCAGCTAAGAGCCTAGAGAGCTGCTACCAGTCAGAGCAGACAATACTGACTTTTATAGACCAACGGTCAGATTTAGTATTAATGTAGCTGTATGTTATGGGGTGGGGTGGAACATCTGCTTTGTATGTGAAAGTTCAACCCCCAGCATCTCTAGCTAAAAGGTCAGGTATTAGGTGATATGGAAGAGTTCCTCCTGAGACCCTGCAAAGTTTAGAGTTGCCAACCTCCAGGTAATGTTCTAAACATATATTCAAAAGGAGACAGTCAATACAAGTAGTGTGAGAAGTATGAGCGATAGTCAAACAGGGGAACATAGTACAACTAATGTCAAAGAACAAGAACAAAGAACAATATATATACAAAAAATCTATGTCTAATGTTTCCCTTTGAGTCCTTTTATAATATCAGTCTTTGTAAGAGCTGGTCCAGGAAGTGGAAAAAATTCTTTAAAGATTTGATTAGGTCCGTATCGAAAAACGGACTCCTGAATCAGCTCGCCGTGTGCTGCGGGATTTCCAACGAGGACCAAGCTGGCACTAAATGTCAAACAGAATGGAAACGTCTTCCGGATAAAGGACACTTTCACCAATAATGGCTTCTTCAGCCTTGTTACTTTGTTATTGCTACATAGTAGTCTGCGACTTGATTCTTGCCTGTGTGTTCTTTGTTCTTGTTCTTTGATATTAGTTGTACTATGTTCCCGTTTGACTATCGCTCACTTGTAGATACTTCTCACACTACTTGTTGTATTAACTGTCTCCTTTTGAATATATGTTTAGAACTGAGCCTAGTGCTGATTATTTTTGTTAAGCCTACTTGTATAGCACTGTGAATTGTTTTGCTAAACCTCCAGGTAATAGCTGGAGATCTCCTGGTATTACAACTGATCTCCGGCCAATAGAGATCAGATCACCTGGGGAAAATGGCCACTTTGGCAACTGGACTCTATGGTATTTAAGTCCCTCCCCTCCCCAAACCCTCCATAGGCTCTGCCCCAAAAACCTCCTGCTGATGGTGGAGAGGGACTGAGCTGCTACCAGTCAGCATAGACAGTACAGATAAACCAAGGGTCTGACTCAGTATAAGGCAGCTTTATGTGTTCCTGTGGGTTGCTCCGGAGGGAGAACAGCCTGCAGCCTAGGCATCAAGGCAGTATGGAAACATGGCATACTGCAATCCCCAGGGAGCCTGAGTCTTGGCTCAAAAACTCAGAGGGGTAAGCGAGTAACTCTGTTGCAGCGAAAACAAACAGGCATCTTGTGGCACCTAAAAGACTAACAGATTTGTTGTGGCAGAAGCGTTCATGGACCAGGGCCCACTTCCACAGATGAACGGAATGCATGTTCAGCTGGCAGATAAGTTCTCACCAATTGCTGCTGCTGGGACTAGTCACGGCGCTTGCATCATGCTGATCGCTTGTATATGCTAGAGCTGTATAGGGAAATATCGCAGACTATACATCCTGCATTTCATAACTACCGGACCCCCGCTGTTTATAATATCCATCTCTATACCCACGTATTCATATATATCTGCCAACTGAGGACATACTTTCTGCATCTGATGAGCATCTAGTCCGGGAAAGCATCTATCATAACAAATCTGTTAGTATTTATGGCGTCACAAGAGTGAGTTTCGATTTCCGCTAGGGGTGCCGAACGGCTTCACAGACAGAACTTAACTACCAGTGCTTCACGCACAGAACTCGAATGCGAACAAGGCAGAAAATCCTCGCTGTGAGCCTCGTAAGCAGGGATGCCACAGATTTTCTCAGTGAGCCTGTTCGGCAGTCGAACCCGCCTTGTCCAAAGCTCACATTTAGGCTACGAGCCAATCAGGGATCTACTCGGATTGCCTCAAGCAGCTCAAACCACTGCCTGTCAGTCAGAAGCCAACTCACAGCTGATCAGGGAATGACCAGGTTGTAACAGTGCAACAGCCCATTGATTTATGGACCACCTGATCCCCACTGGCAAATGGGAAATGAGCCATGCTGGAAGGGACTCTAGCATCCCTATTCGTAACCATTTTACGCAAGCAGACAAACACTTCTGGGATGACTCAAGGGACTGAGCTTTCATCTTTATTTTCTTATGCCAGCACCAGCATACCATCCTTAAGGATGGGCCAGCACCCCATGGTTAGCCCCAGAACAGAAGAACCACTGTGCCGATCAGACCAGTGGAGAGCCACCACTGGTTAAAAGTGGTGATTTAGAGAGGTGGACTCTGATCTGGAGAACCGGATTTGATTCCTCACTCCTCCACATGAGCGGTAGAAGCTAATCTGGTAAACCGGGTTGGTTTGTCCAATCCTACACATGAAGCCAGCTGGGTGACCTTAGGTGAGTTACAGCTCTCTTTGAGCTCTCTCAGCCCCACCTGCCTCACAGGGTGTCTGTTGTGGGGAAGGGAAGGGAAGGTGATTGTAAGCCAGTTTGATTCTTCCTTAAATGGTAGAGAAAGTCGGAATATAAAAACCAACTCTTCTTCTTCTATCTGGGTCAGCATCCTGTTTCTAACAGCAGTGAACCAGTTGCCTTGGAGAACCAAGAAACAGGGCACAGAAGCGAAGGATGCTGGACTCTAGATGGACCACCAGTACGGTCCAGCCGGGCTCTTCTTACGTGCTTAGGTTTTAAATCCCCACTGTCTCTCCCCTTAACATTCTGTACTCGCCACACACGTCTACCCATTTTTCATTTCTCACTCAGCCACGAATTTAACAGGCTTTCTTTTCTTTTCTCTGCCCTTCCCCGAATCCAAAAGGGAGCAAAATATATTAGTCAAGCACGAGGAATTTTATTAAACACGCAAGGCCCTGAAGTTCAATCCCCCTGAAAGATGAAGCATTTAGTTATTTGACAAAATTCCAGCAGCCAGAGAGAGAGAGAGAGAAAGTGAAACTGAAATAGACCCCTCTTGATCAATTTCACTCACAGGAATGGCTCCTGGTGACCGTCAGCAACACAATTACCCTGGCTAATACTGCCAGCCGCCTGTATAAAATGCCAAGCATGTCCAGGCAGGTAAAATCAATTGCTCGTGTTACCAGCTTTGAATGTATGTTGGCAAGGTCAGCAGGACCCAAAATAGGGCACAAAGGTACCAAAAAAAGGGGAGAAAAGTCTTTGTGCTTCTATAAAATCCACATTATTCTCCATTCAATTTTTCACCCAAACCAATCTTTCAGAGCTGTGGCAGTTTAGGGCTATGGATTACACTGTCATGTGGGAGGAATTTATTTCACGTTTAAGCCTGGTTTGTTTGTTTGTTTTTTTCCGGTGGAGAAAACCTAGCTACACAAAAGAAGCGATTGGTAGAGAAATTCTAGTTCTAGGTCAGAAGGGTGATGACAATTCCCCAAGAGGAAATTGGTGATGCTAGCTTGTGGATAAGCTACAGACTTCTGTAGAAGATCTATCTAACCTATTCAGTTCCCAGGGTTTCGGTTTGCACTGTGGATTAACTAAGCTTTAAACTGCAGTAGTAGCTGTTGTGGTGGTTTTCTTTTTTATTATTATTATTATTATCTGTTGTGGCTGTTGTTGTTTTTTCTGCTCGTCAGTGACCTTATTAATAAATTATTAAGTATTAAGTATTAACTAAGCTTAAAAAACTAACTAACTAAAAGACTACAATGCCCATGATGCACTGCTATTGTGATCTAAGTTACATGTACAAAGACATCCAGGATTTACAGTTACTCTTCTTAAATCTCATTTAAAACACTGGGGAGATCTGGGAGTTGGTTGTGGTTCTCACACCCAATTCCAGGTCATTTATGAACAAAGCACCAGACAGCTCTCACTCTTGTGGGAACCTGCCCCCTCCTCCCAGCTTATTCCCCTCCATTGTGGGAACTCTACATTTACTCCAAACTCTCAGTGTGCAGATGTTTAAGCAGTTCCTAATCCACAGGCATGGCCATCCTCTTATTGCACGACTGCCTCTGGGCACAGAGCAGGGGTCACTGGGGGAGTGTGTGGGGGAGTAGCTATGAATTTCCTGCACTGTACAGGGGTTGGACTAGATAACCCTTGGGGTATATTCCAGCTCTCTTCCAGCATTACTACGAGAACAACCTGGAGAAGAAGATGAATCTTTTGTGCCACCCTAAGCATTGTGGAGAGAGGATAGAATAAAAAATGTAATAAGCAAGGCAACTCTGGTAAATATAGTTGGAAGGCACACAATGCACAACTTAGCTGAGCCTAGATCTGCTCAGTGCCAGAACGGAAACCTGGAAACCTACACACACTTTCTTGAAGAAAGGTAGGATATAAATGCAATCATAGATAAATATTTTTGAGAGATTTCACAATAACTTGGGGGTAAGATATCCGACGTACTCAGGAGAGGGAGAAAGGACACTGCCTTGCTCCTCTGCTGTAGCCTGGCTCGCTGACAGCTATTTTGTTAACCAGCACTCCATGGCAAGAAGAAGGAAAACATGCTGCTGTCAATCCACAACTGAGTCATGGCAACCTTAATCATGGGGCATCCCAGGCAAGAGACAAGCAGAGGTGGTTTGCCGTTGTCTTCTTCCCTGTAGCAACCCCAGCCTTCCTTGGTGGTCTCCCACCCAAGCACAGGATGGTGTAGTGGTTAATAGTGGTGGTTTGGAGCAGTGGACTCTGATCTGGAGAACCGGGTTTGATTCCCCACTTCTAAATGTGAGCAGCGGAGGCTAATCTGGTGATCTGGATTTGTTTCCTCACTCCTACACACAAAGCCAGCTGGGTGACCTTGGGCTAGTCACTGCTCTCTCAGCCTCACCTACCTCACAGGGTGTCTGTTGTGGGGAGGGGAAGGGAAGGTGACTGTAAGCCAGTTTGATTCTCCCTTAAGTGGCTGAGAAAGTCGGCATATAAAAACCAACTCTTCTTCTTCTACTACTGTCTGTGGGCAGCCCTGCTTAGCTCCCAAGCTCTGATAAGCTTGGATCAAACTGGACTATTATTTTAAGGTGCTATATAAGGATAAAAAAACATTAAAAATGATATAACATGGCACAATGGCATCTTATAAGGCCTTCATTGGTGGTCAAATTAAAACCCTGTAATGCATACAAAAGTATTTACAAATATCTCAACATATACAGACAACCATATATAAGCCCAGGCTTGCGTGTAGGGTGTTAAATAAATTTCAAATTATAAAGCCCTCTAGTTGGAGTGCCTGCAGGTTGTTCTTATACTGGGCTATACTGGTCTCCCATACAGAATGTGTATGCAAGTATCAACCTGTAAACCAGTCTATTATCATATTATTATTTTATCTTTTCCACCCAACCTTGGGTACCGAGCTTTTGGTTTATTAAGGTTGGGTCCTTCCCCTGCCCTTCCCCTGTTTTCTGCCTATGGCTATCAACCAACATGCAAAACTGAACAATAACAGAAGAAAACAGAAAAAGTCAGTCCCCCAAAAGGGAACTAACACTAAATAAAGTTTACCTTTCCGGGCAATTCGGATACAGTTCAGCCTTGTTTCCTGAGGAGAGAATAAAAGAAAGAAAGAGTGGTGATTATTTAAAAAGCAATGGCCAGAATCAGACAAAAGTATTCTATATCTGTAGCTACCATGAGCAGGTCTTTAGAGAAGCAGCTTATACATTTCTTTCAGACAGAAGGTTTTTCCCCCTCAATTCCTGTTACCTGAGATTCCGGTGCTGGGGATTGAACCTGGGGCCTTCCAAATTCAAAGCATGTGTTGTACCACTGAGCCAAGGCAGCTCCAAAACAGATCCAATGGAAGAGGTGCTAATTTACATGACACTCCCATTTTTTTTATTTTTTTGGTTTGAATTATTTCTATCCCGCCCCCACCACAGAGGGGCTCTAAATGGCTAACTACATACAACATATATGATTAAAAGCCAACAAATATATAAATACATAAATTAGAATCAGATTAAAATAAATAAGAACGTAATAGCCATGCTGGATCAGACCAAGGCCCATCAAGTCCAGCAGTCTGTTCACACAGTGGCCAAACAGGTGCCTCCAGGAAGCCCACAAACTAGACAACTGCAGCAGCACCATACTGCCTGTGTCCCAAAGCACCTAATAGAATAGGCATGCTCCTCTGATCCAGGAGAGAATAGGTATGCATCACGACTAGTATCCATTTTGACTAGTAGCCATGGATAGCCCTCTCCTCCATGAACATGTCCACTCCCCTCTTAAAGCCCTCCAAGTTGGCAGCAAACAAGACTGGCTCTTTCCCTTTGCCTTAAGAACATAACATAAGAACATAAGAAAGGCCTTGCTGGATCAGACCAAGGTCCATCAAGTCCAGCAGTCTGTTCATACAGTGGCCAACCAGCTGCCTCTAGGAAGCCCACAAACAAGACAACTGCAGCAGCATCCTGCCTGTGTTCCACAGCACCTAATATAATAGGCATGCTCCTCTGATCCTGGAGAGAATAGGTATGCATCATGACTTGTATCCATTTTGACTAGTAGTCATGGATACCCCTCTCCTCCAGGAACATGTCCACTCCCCTCTTAAAGCCTTCCAAGTTTGCAGCCATCACCACATCCTGGGGCAGGGAGTTCCACAATTTATCTATAATATGATATAGCCCTAAAAATCCCAAGATGGCACGTAATCATTCTCCTCCCCATGGAGGCAAAAAGACTCAGTCAATGCTGGACCAGAAGTCCATCACCTGGCAATGACTGACACTTGGGCTTGAGGGGCAAGTTTCAAGTTTATTAATATGGTCAACTGACCAATCACGTGCCAACACATCCAAATTTCCTGACACAATTGTTTTGCACCGTAGAATCACAGACTGCCCATAAATATAAAGGTGTAAGGTCAATAAAAGCAACCCCTGGTTAAAATTATCATATTAAAATTGATAAAAATTGTAAAATATTCTAACAATCATTCTCTAATAAAGCTCTGCATATTTTAATAGCAACAGCACAGAACTTGGCAGTTTGGAGTGTAAGCTGAGGGTCTTCTCCTAATAGGAGCTTCTTTGCCAAAAGCTCAACTGACTCATTGGGGGGGGGGACTGCTTGAGGAGCAGAAAAGGAGCCAGAGGTGAGAAGCTACCAGCTTTGTTTGCAAGCCCAGCATGAGGAGGAGGAGGAGAAGAAGAAGGAGGAGGAGGAGGAGGAGTTGGTTTTTATATGCTGACTTTCTCTACCTTTTAAAGAGAATTAAACCAGCTTACAATCGCCTTCCCTTCCTCTCCCCACACCTAACACCTTGTGTGGTAGGTGGGGCTGAGAGAGTTCAGAGAACTGTGACTTAGCCCAAGGTCAACCAGCAGGCTTCTTGTGTAGGATTGGGGAAGCCAACTCAGTTCATCAGATTAGAATCTGCCGCTCATGTGGAGGAGTGGGGAATCAAAGCCAATTCTCCAGATTAGAGTCCACCACTCTTAGCCACTACACCATGCTAGCTCTCCAAAGGTTAGACCAGGCAGTCTCTTCAATATATGAAAATGCCTAATACCAACTTGAGTCATGAAGCTGCCTTATGCTGAATCAGAACCTTGGTCCATCAAAGTCAGGATTGTCTGCTCAGACTGGTAGTGGCTTTCCAGGTTCTCAGCTAGAGGTCTTTTTCATCACTTACTGCCATAGCCTTGAACTGGAGATGCCAGGGCTTGAACCCAGGACCTTCTGAATGCTGAGCAGATGCTCTATCACTGAGGCACAGCCCTTCCCCTCAGGATTGCCTTCTCTAACAAGCAGCATATCTCCAGGACCTCAGGTAGAGAACAGGCCTTTTGTAGCACCTGCTGCATGGAATCCGTTAACTCGAGGTTCAACTTGGGACTTCCTGCGTGCAAAGCACTGCTCCATCCCTAAGCTTTAGTCACTCACAATGAAGTCACCTCATCCCATCATCTGCTTTCACTGGAGTTGCCTGGGACTGAACCTGGGACCTTCTGCAGTCAGAGCAGATACCCTGTTTTGATCCCTCCTGATATGGTGGTCTCTCTCTGACATCTGCTTCTTGGGTGCCTTTAACTGCAGGTGGGTGGGATTGAGCCCAGGACCGTCTGAACGAACACATGAAGCTACCTTATACTGAATCAGGCCATTGGTCCATCAAAGTCAGTATCGCCTACTCAGACTGGCAGCAGCTCTCCAGGATCTCAGGTTGAGATCATTCACATCACCTACTACCTGATTTTTAACTGGAGAAGACAGGGGTTAACACTGGGACCTTCTGTATTTGAAGCACACCCTCTACCACGGACGACCAGCCCAGCTGACAAGGGGTCATCCGCTGAAGCTGCAGGGTGAGAGATTCAAAACAGATAAAAGGAAGTATTTCTTTACACAACACATAGTGAAATCGCTGCCCCAGGATGTGGTGATGGCTGCCAACTTGGAAGGCTTTAAGAGGGAAGTGGACATGTTCATGGAAAAGAGGGCTATCCATGGCTTCTAGTCAAAATGGATACCAGTCATGATGCATACCTATTCTCTCCAGGATGCCTATTATATTAGGTGCTGTGGAACACAGGCAGGATGGTACCGCTGCAGTTGTCTTGTTTGTGGGCTTCCTAGAGGCACCTGGTTGGTCACTGTGTGAACAGACTGCTGGATTTGATGGACCCTGGTCTGATCTAGCATGGACTTTCTTATATTCTTATTACTATGAGACATAATTTACTTCGTGGAAGCCCTGCCTGCCCTTTGCCAGCTCTCCGCCTACGCGCAGCTGTGAGAAACCCGCGCCTTGACTCTTTGGGCTTCTGCCTCTCAGGGCGTGACAGTTCATTGCTCTCTACTACCCTTCCTCCCAACCCGGCTGGGGAGACGGGAGCTGCTGGGAAGTGTCAACTCCAGACATCAAGGATTCGCCCGGAGGGCGCCCCAGACACTCCAGCAGTCTTCTCGACCGAAATTTGCCAAGACAAGGAATGGAACCTTAGGGCAGTCAGATCAGATTGATTTCTGCAGCGGAGCCCATGTGGCCGAGTTGTGGGTGCGTGTTACATCTTCCTGATCAGCACAGTACAGCCTGCTAGGGAAGCTGCCGGGGACAGGCCAGAAGAGGGCCTGGAGTCTGCGGAGGCCGTTCTCCTTATGTTAGCTGATGCAAAGAGTCACTGGAAGGAGGGGTGTCGGAGCGCAACATCTCTGACTGAGATGCTTGCTGGCTTTTGGCCCTTCTTCCTCTCCAGACAGTCTTAAGAGAACGCAGAGATCTTTCGACCAGCTGCTGGAATAAATATACGTGCAATATTTTCTTTTTAATCCGGTACATGCTTAATTGTGTGGGTTTCTTTCTTATTTTTGGTGTGATTTTAATTTGGAATGTCTTTTAAAAAAAAAATCAGTACGGTAGTTCGTGCTTTTTACAGTTTTTGTGTGTGTGTTTTAATCTGTGTATCGGACTAGTATGGTGTGTATCCTTCACAGCCTGAGGCGATAAAGCGGGATATCAATGTTTCAAACAAATAAATAACTCCTTTTCGCACCAAGAAATGGGTTGGATCCAGCCATCTTTTTCAGCCAATCTCTCATGAGATGAGGTTGCGACAAATCCTAGTTTACAGTCAGAAGTTGCTACTCACCCCTTTGAGATTGCTCATGGCCTGGAAGTAGATGAGATACGCCTTCTTGGGCTCCAAGGGTGGGTTCCAGTAGCCGCTGTATGTCTGGTTGTCTCCGACAGTGAAGGGCTTGGCTTCCGTGAGGCTACTGGGAGGCAGCTCAGCTCCGAAGTAGTGAACGGAGCCACGGGACATGGCGTCGTCGAAGGTGAGGGGAACGGGGAAGCACTCCTGGCTCCCGAGCTCCCGCTTGATCTTCTTGGGCCTGTCTTCTTCTACGACGACTTGGTACGTGCTGGGAACACAGTCAGGGAAGCAGGATGGAGAAAGAAAGACGAAGGGTGAAAATCAGATGCAGGCTGGCCTGCAACACACAGGTGGGCCCATACGCCCAGTCTCTCATAGAATCATAGAGTTGGAAGGGACCACCAGGGTCATCTTGTCCAACCCCCTGCACAATGCAAGAAGTTCACAACTACCTCCCCCCCACACACCCAGTGACTCCTGCTCCATGCCCAAAAGATGGCCAAGATGGCCTCCCTCTCATCATCTGCTTAAGGTCATAGAATCAGCATTGCTGACAGATGGTCATCTAACCTCTTCTTAAAAACCTCCAGGGAAGGACAGCTTACCACCTGCCTAGGAAACCTGTTCCACTGAGGAACTGCTCTAACAGTTAGAAAATTCTTCCTGATGTCTAGACGGAAACTCTTGATTTAATTTCAGCCCGTTGGTTCTGGTCCGACTCAGCCTAAACTAACTTGAAGAGTTGTTGCGGAGGCAAAATGAAAGCAAGGAGAGCTGAACTGGAGCTACTTGGAGGAAGGGTGGGATAAAAATGGGACAGGTAGCTGTCATTTTCCCGTATCGGGTCTTAAAACAGCCCATGAGAAGCTATTTCCAGCTCAGAAAATAGCAGGGGGCGAAGAATAACCTCCCCTAATCCATGAGTGTCTGTGTGGTATAGTGGTTAGAGCATGGGTGTCAAACATAAGGCCCAAGGGCCAGATTCAGCCCCTTGAGAGCTCTCATCCGGCCCATGAGCCAGCCAAGGCAGCCGCCCCCTCCCCGCTCTCAATCTGTGCTGGCAAGGCCTGGCCCAGCCCAACCACGTGGCATTTATGTCTATCCAGCCCTCATAGCAATTGAGTTCGACA
Source organism: Euleptes europaea (assembly GCF_029931775.1). Taxonomy (NCBI): domain Eukaryota; kingdom Metazoa; phylum Chordata; class Lepidosauria; order Squamata; family Sphaerodactylidae; genus Euleptes; species Euleptes europaea. Next base: position 22,222,090 of record NC_079314.1, read on the forward strand.
GGATCTGGGAGAATCTCTAACCACTATACCGCACTGGCAGTCACAGATTAAGGGAAGTTACTCTTCACTCCCTGCTGTTTTCTCAGTTGGAGATAGCTTCTCGTGGGCTGTTTTAACCCCCCGGCATGGGAAAACAAAAGATACCTGACCCATTTTATCCCTCCCTTCCTCCATATTGCTGAAGTTAAGCTCTCTCAGCTTAACCGACCTCACACTGAAACCGACTGAAAGTACCTCATGTACTTTCAATTAGGGCTGTCAAAAAAAAAAATTCGGTACAGTTCGGATTCGGCCGAATTTGACCCTTGTGGGTTCGGTACGTGCCGAAGTCCGAACTCAGCTGAAGGGGGGCGGGCTGCCCTTTAAAATGACCTGCGCCTCCCAGCTGGGAGGCTCAGATCAGTTTAAAGGGCAGCCCGAGCCTCTCCAGCGGAGCCCGCTGAAGGGGGGCGGGCTGCCCTTTAAACTGATCTGTGCCTCCCGGCCGGGAGGCACAGATCAGTTTAAAGGACAGCCCGAGCCTCTCCAGCGGAGCCCGCGCCTTTCAGCGGGCTCCCCTGAAGGGGGGCCGAATTTGCCGAATTTATTCGCGAACTCCCGAACTCGCTGAATTCGGCCCCCCCCGGTTGCCCGCCAGTTTTGAGTTCGGATCCGTCCGAACAGAAAATCACCGAATCAGGGGAAATTCGGTTGATTTTCAGTTCGGACCGAACCGAATTGACAGCCCTACTTTCAATGCACTTTCAATGGATTTTACTGTGTGAAATGGCAAAATCCACTTGTGAATAATCGCTGAAGTGGATTGAAAGTGCATTATTCAGTGTGTCCGAGGTCAACTTACATGTAAGAAATTCCAGTCATGGAATTCCTCAGCATCCCACACTGAGATACCATTTTGGGATCGAAGAGACATATACTAACCTGCAAATTAGGCCTCACCATGCTCTGAGAGAAGGATTCAGTTTGTTTGTTTGTTTGTTTGTTCTTGAGGGGGGTTTCCATCGGACTTTTTTGAACAGGTAGAGCATGAGAAAGCAACAGGCAACCCAGCCAAGACTGTCTGTAATAGTTAGTATAGAGGTGGGCTTTTTTTATTTAGGCATCTGTGAGCATGGGCAGTGGGAGTGGTGGACTCTAATCTGGAGAACCAGGTTTCATTCCCCATGAAGCCACCCCATGGGTGACCTTGGGCTAGTCACACTCTCTCAGCCCCACCTACCTCACAGGATGTCTACTGTAGGGAGGGGGAGAGAAGGTGAGTGTAAGCCGGTTTGATTCTCCCTTAAGTGGTAGAGAAAGTTGGCATATAAAAAACAACTCTTCTTCTTGTGAGCAGAAGAGTGGCTTGTGAGGAAGAACACAAAAGCAGGTGGCAGGCATGCCAGTGGGCAGGAGGGAAGGAGGACATGAGTGACTGGTGGTCAGCAGGGGAGGGGGCTCTGGGAGCTCTCTGCCCAGGCCTCCTATAATTTGGAACCAGCCCTGAGTGCAAGGCTTAATGTAACCAAGAGCTCAAAACTAAGCAAGAACACAATTTATTGGCAATAATTTATGGTCAAATAATGGTCGCAAACCAATAATGTTTGTAATAACCTCTGCTTCATACCAATTCTACATAATTCTGATTGGGCCTCTGTTTGTAAAGGGGCTGGTGGCAAATCGGTATTCAAAAACCAAAAGGAAACACCAAAAACAAAATTTAAAAGATGGTTGGTTTCTATTCAGGAAAGCAATCACTGTATGTCCAAATCCAACTATGGCAAATGATTCCCTTAAGTCAGGGGTGTCAAGCAAAGGCCCAAGGGCTGGATCCAGCCCCTTGAGAGCTCTTATCCGGCCCGCGAGCCAGCAGCCACCCCAGTCCCAATATGGGCTGGCGAGGCATGGCCTGGCCCTTCCAAGTGACATTTATGTCATATCTGGCCCTCATAACAATTGAGTTTGACACCCCAGCCATACGCAGATATATTTTCCTGTACCTGATTGGTGCCCCTCTTCCCTGCGCCGGCCTCAGCAGAACAGTGATGGTGCTCTCCGATTCACCAAGGGGAGAAGGCATGTCTCCATAATCAAAACTGGGAGCTAAAAAAGAAGCAAAAAGGACAATTACCAAATGCAATAAAATGGGGGGGGGAGCTTCAGGTTGATAGACTTTTTTTTTTGGCACCTTAAAAATTAAAATTCTTATTACTACACAAGATTTTGTAAGCCAGAGCCCATTTTGTCAGATACAAGAAATGAGAAGACAAGTTTCACTAGGAAAAAAAAACACCAATGCTAGGGAAAGTTGAAGGCAGTAGGAAAAGAGGAAAACCCAGCCTGAGATGGATAGACTCTATAAAGGAAGCCACGGCCCTCAGTTTGCAAGACCTGAGCAAGGCTGTTAATGATAGGACATTTTGGGGGTCATGAATTAATAGGGTCTCCATAACTTGGCAGCGACTTGATGGCACATAACACACAAGAAATGTCACGTTTGGTTGGCAGGGAGATTTATACCCAAAGATGCAACCAGCAGAAGGGTGGGAGGCAGTGCTTACAAAGAGAAGGAAAAATCGAAGTCATGTGCACGAACCTGTAAGGTGGAATAGTTGCTTTTCTAATGAGCTAGCTAACCCCAAGTGCTTACTGGGTCCAAGTCTGATAGTATCATATTCTGTGGCATTGAGTGGTTTAGGCAGAGTTGGCGATAATGGCCAAAAGCATGGGAGCTGTCCAGCAGGTCAGCAATCGTGGCAAGACTCAACATACAGCCAGGAGGTTGGAGTGCTACCAACAGGGGAGCTGTCCAGAGTGTGCAGGTGCTAGAAAGCCAGAGCTGGCCTATAGGAACATTGCATCAGCAATTCCAGGCGGAGGAGGAGGAGGAGGAGGAGGAGGAGGAGGAGAAGGAGGAGAAGAAGGGAGGAGAACAAGGAGAAGAAGAAGAAGAAGAAGAAGAAGAAGAAGAAGAAGAAGAAGAAGAAGAAGAAGAAGAGTTGGTTTTTATATGCTGACTTTCTCTAACTTTTAAGAAGAATCAAACCGGCTTACAAGCTCCTTCCCTTCCTCTCTCCACAACAGACACCCTGTGAGGTAGGTGGGGCTGAGAGAGCTCTAAGAGAACTGTGACTGGTCCAAGGTCTACCAGCTGGCATCATGCAAAAGAAACCAACCCGGTTCTCCAGACTAGAGCCTGCTACTCATGTGGAGGAGAGGGTAATCCAACCCTCTTCTCCAGATTAGCATCCACCGCTCTTAACCACTATACCACACTGGCTCTATACACATATGAAGCTGTTTAGCTTCAGCTCACACCACTGGTCCATCTAGTTCAGAATTTTTCTACTTTGCTGGCAATGGCTCTCTAGGGTTTCAGGTTGAGAACGCTCCCGCCCAGCATCAGCTACATGAGACCTCTCGGCTGCATGAAAAACATGCACTCTGCCATTGAGCCATGACCCTGTAAGCACTTCCCTTGAACTTTGGCAGATACAGTGGAGATGCAGCCTTCATAATTAACTGACAGGAATGTGGGAAATGTATCGACGCAGGCCTTGATTTTGCCCGGTGCCCTTCTTCAACCGATAACAGCAAAAGAGCTTCTCGCAAAAGGAAGAGGGAGCTCCTGCCCTTCCTCTTTCTTTGCAGCAACCCAGAGGGCCTGGTTAATTAGTAGTCACACAGGTCCACCGCCCGCTGGCTTGTAATTCCTGGGCCCCCATTAAGCAACATGGCAACCCATTCAGCGCGGTTAATAGCTACACCGCAGACATTTGCAAACAGCCCTAAGTACTGTATGGCTTGTTAATGAAGCCCAATTAATCCCTTGTTTGTGCCTTTTGCAAGGCAGACTACTTTGTTTCTTCTCTGTAATCTCCCCCCTGGCGTGTGTGTGTATGTCTCTTTGTGTGTGTGTGTGTGTGAGTTGGAGGGAGGCTGTTGTCACTGTGAAAATCTCCCCAGATATGCCAGCTTTCTTCTCTCCCCCTCTTGGGAGATAGCCTAGTGTCTCTTGCCTATTACGGTTGGCTGCACGGTTCGAAACCAACGTTTGAGATATTTTGGCATGCATAGGCTGGGCCTTTTGAGTGCTCCGTCCAGCCAAGCCAGCCTTGGCACAGATGCGTCTCCCTATATGATCTACGAGCTCCTATTGTAAATTCTGGGCACTGGCTTCAAGGCACCAGCTCCACCGCCAAGAAAATGGCCAAAAAAAAAAAAAAAAAAAACAGGACAGTGGATGGGATGACACAGTACACATTTGGCAACAATGTCCCATCTAGAAATCTGATGCTACTTTAACTTCGGAGTCCCCTGGCTCCTCCTGAAACCCTCCAGAATAAGGCACCATCTCCCTGGCAGCGATTCTCTGCTGTGCAGTCATTGCCACTGATAATTCGGAGGCGTTCACAGCAGGAAAAAAAAATCCTAATGGGGATATTTTCTACAGTTTCCCTCCATTTCAGATTCAGGGTGATATAGTGGTTAGAGTGGTGGAATAGGATCTCAGAGACTCAGGCGCAAATCTCCATTCTGCCATGGAAGTTAACAAAAAGTCTGGCAAAGTTGGGGAGGGGCTGTGGTTCAGTGGTAGAGCATCTGCTTGGCATGCAGAAGGTCCCATGTTCAATTGTTGGCATCTCTAGTTAAAGGGACCAGGCAAGTAGGTGATGTGAAAGACCTCTGCCTGAGACCCTGGAGAGCGGCTGATGGCCTGAGAGGACTATACTGACTTTGATGGACTAAAGGTCTGATTCAGTATAAGTCAGCTTCATGTGTTGCAAATTGAGGGCTGTGACTTCCTTTATTGAGTCCATCCATCTCTTGTTGGGTCTTCCTCTTTTCCTGCTGCCTTCAACTATTCCTAGCATGACTGTCTTTTCTAGTGACTCTTGTCACTAGTGACTCTTGTCTCCCAGATCCTAATCCACCACTCTAATGTGCATTATAATATATGTAAAAAGCGTAACTCTTAGCCTATCATAATCGGATCACTAATCCACTTGCAAATGAGCCGTGCCTTACTATGCACACGTTGCATCTTTTGGTCAGTCTTGGGGTCTTTCTATGATGGAGAGCCAGTGTGGTATAGTAATCAAGAGCGGTGGACTCTAATCTGGAGAATTGGGTTGGCTTCCCCACTCGTACACATCAAGCCTGCTGGGTGACCTTGGGCTAGTCACAGTTCTCTCCAAACTCTCTCAGGCCCACCTACTTCACAAAGTGTCTGTTGTGGGGAGAGGAAGGGAAGGCGGTCGTAAGCTGCTTTGAGACTCCCTCAAAGGTAGAGAAAATAGGGGTATAAAAACCAGCTCTTCTTCTATATGAAATGCTACAGGCTGGATCCCAGGACTGCCTCCCGCTAAGTGAGGAATTGTCCTCTGATGCAGCAAAGCTCATCACTTGGCAGAAGGGAGTTGCGGGACCTAACAATACAATATTGTTGTTCTCCCTGCAAAAGCAATACTTGTCCAAAGGGTAAAATGAAGCACTTCACCAGGAAGATTTAAGCCCCGCGTCTAGGCAGCAGTTTGCTGTTCATCTGGGGAATGGCTCGATTTCCTCTTGGTGGGTTTTGACCAACAAGACCAATTGCTCTTGGGAGGGGGGGGGAGACTCTGCATTCTGAATACACAGCCATGACATCAGGCACAGCACAAATTTCACAGGCATGCACTAATGTGTTTGCTTCCACCACCACCACAAACACATGCCTATGCAGCTAAAATATGCACAGTATGATTCTCTGCATTTAGGGTATCAGCGGTAAATTTGTCAGGGAGGGCACTGGCCCTTTCCCTTCCATACCCTGGCCACATCCCCTGTTCGGCCCTTGCTCACCAATGCAGCCTCAAATAAAGAGGGGAAGGGGCTTTCCAGCACCTGATCCCTCCTCCTTTTGCTGACCCCCTTATCTTGCATGGCCCAGAGCAGGCAGTCAGATATCTCCTCATCTGATGCTGTCCTGGAGCTTTTGAAGAGAAAGGACGCTGCATATGCTCTCAGGGACTCTACAACTGGAAAGAAGTACCACGATGCAAACGTAAAACTATTTTGCACGTGTTCATTAACGATATGTTCTTTCATTTATGAACTTTTAGACAAAAATTGTAACATAAATCTTGAGCTAGTGTACAAATAATATAAACCAGATAATGTTAGACAATAGAGAAGGCAATAGAGAATTGGTAGCCCACGTCTTACTACACTGCAATCTTCATGCGCTCCCGCGGGAAAAATTCCTATTACCATTACTTAAGGATGGTCCAGCCCAAACAGATGTGGGCCCAGTGTGCTACCTATTAAGAAGCAGTATTGCACAAATAACATTGAAGGTAGCAAGATTCTTGGAAACCTCCCTAGGAGTCCTGCGCCAAGCTCCTCCACAGAGTTAAACTCTATCAAACTGATTACATAGCACTTTAAGACTTATAGATTTTAACTAGTTATTGATATTTTATCGTTTAAATATTGTATTTTAATCGTTGATACTGTATTTAAAAGATCTATGTCAATAAAGGTTTGAATTGATTGTCCTTGTTTTGCTGCTGCTGCTTCAGAGGTCTGTTGCTTTAAATTTCATAGGTGACTCTTAACTGCTTCCTCGGAAGTCTTACTGATTCCTATCCCTGTTTACCATACAAAACAAAGTTCATATCATAAGTTTACTCTTCCTACATAAGTTTACTCTTCTTACATATGCTCATTCCACATCGTGCATCCAAACCTCGCCCAGAACCATAAAGCCCTCTCTCTTTGGTGGTAGTCGAATCAGTAAGGGCGGACGGCGGCACCTCCTCTAAAGGAACAACACATCTGCCTCTTTTTTCTTTTAGAAGAAGAAGAGTTGGTTTTTATATGCCGACTTTCTCTGCCACTTAAGGCAGAATCAAACCGGCTTACAATCACCTTCCCTTCCCTTCCCCACAACAGACACCCTGTGAGGTAGGTGAGGCTGAGAGAGAATGACTTGCCCAAGGTCACCCAGCTGGCTTCATGGGTAGGAGTGGGGAAACAAATCCAGTTCACCAGATTAGCCTCAGCCGCTCATGTGGAGGAGTGGGGAATCAAACCCGGTTCTCCAGATCAGACTCCACAGCTCCAAACCACCGTTCTTAACCACTACACCACACTGGCTCTCATTTTAGGCCATTTATGCTTGGCAATTAGCAGCACGTTCCAGGCTGAAGTGCCCCACATATTTTTTTTATTTCTTCACGGTGTACCATCATTCCAGACGTCACTGCAAAGCCAGAGCATACCTGCTTCGCATTTCTTAAGAGCCCCTTTAACAAGACCTTTTGTATTTGTTCCGCCCCCGCATCAAAGCATTCACTGTAGCAAGCATGCAAAATCTCAGCTGCTGCTTAGCTATGCAAATGACTATTGCTAATGGCTATGCAAACGAAGGAACAAAGGAGCAGGCAAGCGGGGGTGGAATTGGTTTGACTTTCTCCTCTCGCATCAGGACTGTGAATAGTCATTTTAAAGGTCGGACTTAAAAAATCAGCATTGAGCGAGGAGCAGAATCGACCCTGCATAAACGGCCTTAGTGTGTTTGTTTCCCGGCCACAATGTAGCAGAATGCTTTTTGGGCGCGCCCCCCCCCCAACTTCAACACTTGCCCCAGTCTCGAGCAATCACGAATCCACGCTGTACCGCAGCGCTCGGCCATAATGACACAGATCTGTACCCCTAAATAAAACACCCTCTTCAGAGCAGAGGAAAAGCCCGCTCGAGATTCTGTGAAATGTAATGTAAAAAACAACCACACGAACCCTCTTTGCTCAGATATAACCACCTTATCTCTTCCACCTCAGACAACATTTCCCACTCATGCAGATAATATCATTTCTCTAAGACCGGTTCTGCAGAGACATAGGGCCGACAGTGTTCAATTTCTTCGGTCCCAAACCACCCCCCTCTAATAGATACCATCAAAGCCGCTCCAGTGAGTTAGGAAATGTGTTTCAACACCGGAGCCTCCGTAATGTAAACAAGCCAGCTTTCGGACAGCGAGGAGAGTAAATTATCCAGCGGGGTTGTAAAATGCAATGCCTACGATTTCCATTTGAATTCTGACCGCAGGATGGCTGGGAGAGAGGAGGGCATCTCCAGAGCACGAAGAATCCATTTGCAAGGGGAAGCGTATTTAAAGAAGCCAGCTCCGTCGGATGAGTGTTTACTTGTCAGATTGGCACCTTGGCACTGCCACTCGTCCCGATCGCCACAGGACCACTGCGGCTGGGACACCTCTGCCTGGCGAGGAGTACAAAAGCCACCTCTTGTCCAACATATGCAACAGCTGGGAAGCACTGAAGTGTCATCTGTAAAGACTAAATGACCTTTCCAGGCCACGGCTATGTGGGTGGAAATAACTGTACAGTTGTGACTCCAACACTCCAGGGACGCCGGACGCTTCGCCCTTAAGAAGCAGCTCTGTTGCACGGCCAGGGCAATTTTGTATCTCTCAAATCACAGTCTTTTTTGCTGCTAGGGACACTTCCTTCCCCCAAGCTAGTGCATCGGTGACCATGGCATGGCACCCATTGTACAGCGCCTGTGACATCACTGATGATGAAGAACCCAGTTGATTCACTCCTAGGCAAGCCAGTTTGTGAACCACTTCAAAGATGTTGCAGCACTTTAAGAAATCCACAGAGGTGGAGTGACTCCCTGTTGTAGCAGCAGTACGGGGCCACTTGTGGAAGCATAAGGGCAGAGACCTTGCTTTAGCTGCCCTGCCCTGTGCCATCGGGGCAGAACGGGTATCTGCCAACGAGAAGGTATTCTCTGTGCTCCTTCTGTTGAAGGTCCTTCTCCTTATTTATTTGTCTGGCACCTACTTTGTTGGCCAAGTAAAAAAACGAGTGACGGGGCAGAGAAGCCGCAACACCTGATACTAAGGGATTTTCTCGTGTTCTTACACTTTCCTTGGGCTTTCTCTGCCGTCTAATATGTTTTAAACCTGTTTTCATTGTCATGGTTACCTGATGTAGATATGGTTTTAACATGATGAGCTGTCAGCTGCCTCAAAAAAATGCGACCAAAATTTCAGGGTAGGGACTGAAGCGTCCAGTTCTCTGGCTGGAGCTCTAGAATGGAGTTGGAGCTGCGGCTCAGTGGGAAAGTATCTGCTTTGCATCCAGAGCCAGCGTGGTGTAGTGGTTAAGAGCAGTGGTTTGGAGTGGTGGACTCTGATCTGAAAGAACTGGGTTTGATACCCCCACTCCTCCACATGAGCGGTGGACGCTAATCTGGGGAACCGGGTTGGTTTCCCCACTCCTCCACATGAAGCCAGCTTGGGTGACCTTGGGCTAGTCACAGCTCTCTCTGCCCCACCTACCTCACAGGGTGTCTGTTGTGGGGAGGGGAAAGGAAGGTGATTGTAAGCTGGTTTGATTCTTCCTTAAGTGGTAGAGAAAGCCGGCACATAAAAACCAACTCTTCTTCTTCTTCTAAAGCCTTACATAGTCTGGGACCTTCATACCTTTGGGATAACCTCTCCTGGTATACCCCCTTCCCAAAAGAACCCTGCATTCTACTAATACCAACTTGTTGGTGGTCCCCAGTCCTAGGAGTGTGCGGCTATCCTCGACAAGGGAAGGGGCCTTTTTAGCCCTGGCCCCGGCCTGGTGGAACTCACTCCCTAATGATATCAGGGCCCTGCAAGACCTTAAAGAGTTCTGCAGGGCCTGTAAAATGGAGTTCTTCCACCAGGCCTATGATTGAGGGATGCCACGGGTTGTCATAAGTGCTGGCCTCCCTACCTCCCCCTGTCTCCCCCACACAACTGGTCTGATAGTTTGGGTTCTTAAGTTGTTGCATTCTCCAACAGCTGCTCTGTGGATCGAGCACCATCTTTGTACTTAGATTAGATCAGATTGTGTTTACATTCGATTATTTTTATCGTTTTAACAATTTGATTAGAGGATGTTAGATTTTCATCTGTTTCATGGTAATAAACTGTTGCAACCTGCCCTGAGCCCGACCTTGGTTGGGGATTGCAGGCGGGCTAAAAATCAATCAGTCAACCCAACCAATCCATCAAATAAATAAATAAGGTTCAATCACCAGTTAACACACCCAAGGAGTAGGTGATGGGTCCCTGCCTGAGACCCTCGAGAGCTGCTGCCAGCTAGAGTAGACATTATCGGCTTGACAGACCAAGGGTCTGACTCAGTTGGAGGCAGCTTGACGTTTTCTTGAGTTCTGTGCTCCAGACCTGCTTTTGCACAGATGCAGAATTCGGGCATGAGGCTGCATGGGAACCCCCAAACAGAAGTAGCCAGCACTAGCAGGGGCATTCCCCTCCCCGCAGCATTTTTCCCCCTTCCCCTTGTATGTTTCTTTAAAGGTTGTGCATTCCTCCTTACCAATGTTCAAAAATGAGAAAACTGGATAAAACAAGCCAACTAAGAAAGACTATCACCCCTGCTCCCAATCTCCAATTATCAGGGATGGAAGACATTTGACTGATGGTCCTCGATCATAACTGGATTGAAAAATATATGACTGCAACAGGACACGTGTACATACTGCACGTATTGGTGGTCATGTATTTGCATTAACACATGCATACCTTCCAGTGCTGCACACATTATGGATAAGACAAAAAAATGGTTCTTGTCATCTCTGTGTTGAAAATCAATGTGTGCCATGATTGCAGGACAGGTAGCCTTTGATCCTCACTCCGGTACAGTACACTCACTCTAAATGGCGGTCGGAAACATGGCTGACTTACGGAAGAACAGAAACTAAAACCTGGAGTGATTACCCACCCCCCAACGGAAAATGGAACTGGACACATTTCACATAAACCTGGAGCACACAGGAGCATCAGTCCAAATTCTTTCTTATGTTTTCCCAGTACTGTTGCAGAAGAAATGCTCCATTGGGGACCATGCTCCTCCAGCCACGTGAGACCAGCAAAGACAAAGATGAAAAAGGAAAGAGAGAGGGGGAAAGAAGGGGGAAAATTAAAGCAATGGAATGGAATGGAATGGAATGGAATGGAATGGAATGGAATGGAATGGAAAGAAAGAAAGAAAGAAAGAAAGAAAGAAAGAAAGAAAGAAAGAAAGAAAGAAAGAAAGAAAGAAAGAAAGAAAGAAAGAAAGAAAGAAATAAGTGTATCGAAGTGGAATTGGAGGGGGAAAGGAAGGAATAGTTAATGAAATTCTCCTGCATCAGCAGCTGGCAAAAAGAGCCTTGCAACCAAGTGCCACAATCACATAAGGGTGTGTTTGTCAGCAGAAAACCAGCTCATCACGCTCATCAATTTGTTTTCCTGGGGGGGAAAGCATGACTTCTACACGCTTGCCAGATGTCTCTACATCCAAGACATGGCACTAATTCCCTGCCCCATAAACTTGAAACGGGAGACACGGGCTCGAAGTGCCGAAGCCAAGCCCTGACTTCTGGCAAAGCTGAGATATCCCACAGAAGGACGCGTCTTCCCCTTCATGAATATATGAACACATGAAGCTGCTTTATACTGAATCAGACCCTTGGTTCATAAAAGTAAGTATTGTCTACTCTGACTGGCAGCGGCTCTCCAGGGTCTCAGGCAGAGGTCTTTCACATCACCAACTTGCCTAGTCCCTTTAACTGGAGACGCTGGGGATTGAAGCAGCTTCTCCATGCCAAGCAAAGGCTCTACCACTGAGCCACAGCCCCTTCCCCTCCCATCACACCTACCTGAGATGTTGGTGGTGATCTCTGTCAGTGCCGTCTGGCCAAAGCCCTTGCCGGTCCGTGCCCGCACGGAAAAAAGATAGGTGGTTCCTGGATGCAGGTTGGAGAAGACATGGTAGGTTTCATTTCGGAGCTTGGAGACGGTGCGCCGAGGGCCGGGAACGTTGACTGCAGGGTCAGACGACTCGATGCTCTGGTAGCTGATCTAGGATAATGGGATACACTTTAATATTATGTCAGTATGAACACTGAAAGTGCCTTAATACTGAATCACACCATTCATCCATCAAAGTCATTATCATCTGCTCAGACTGGCAGCGGCTCTCCAGGGTCATAGAATCATACAATCACAGAGTTGGAAGGGACCACCAGGGTCATCTAGTCCAAACTTCGGCACAATGCAGGAATTTCACAACTACCTCCCCCACACACACCCAGTGACTCCCTACTCCATGCCCAGAAGATGGCCAAGACGCCCTCCCTCCCATGATCTGCCTAAGGTCATAGAATCAGCATTGTGGACAGATGGCCATCTAGCCTCTGCATAAAAACCTCCAGGGAAGGAGAGCTTACCACCTCCTGAGAAAGCCTGTTCCACTGAGGAACTGTCAGGTAGAGGTGTTTCACATTATCTACGACCTGATACTTTTAAAACTAGAGATGCCGGAGATTGAACCTGGGACTTTCTGCATGCAAAGCAGATGCTCTACCACCAAGCCACAGCCCCTCCCCAAAACAGAAGACACTCTTATGTGAATACAGAAGACACTCCTGTGAATTTTAGATCAAACAGGAATGTTTGCACACTCCTACATTCCCAGATATTTCTGCAAGAGCCAAAGCTAGAGCATTCCCCAACAGACAGCCATCTACTAAGCTTTAAAATCTCCTGTGCAGTAGAGTTCTCCCATACCCAAGGGAACTGGTATGGAAATGCTCTCCCCATTTAGGAAATGTCTACTAAAGTTCAGTACTACCCTTCTGTTATTTAATTACACTAGATCTAGTCTTGCCATCTGGGGTAGCAGAGAATGATTCTTTACTTTGGTCTACATAATAGTCCTTCAGGAGGAGTAGGAGGACGGCGACAAAGAAGAAGAAAAAAGTTGGTTTTTATACCCAGTTTTCTCTACCTTTAAGTAGTCTCAAACCGGCTCACAATCGCCTTCCCTTCCTCTCCCCACAATAGACACCCTGTGAGGTAGGTGGGGCTGAGAGAATTCGGAGAGAACTGTGACTAGCCCAAGATCACCCCACAATAGTCACCCTGTGAGGTAGGTGAGGCTGAGAGAGTTCAGAGAGAAAGTCGGCATATAAAAACCAACTGTTCTTCTTCTTCTTCTTAACATATAGGTACTTTTTTTTACTGTCTGTACACATTTTGAAGCTGATTTTTTATTCATGGTTGTAAAACCCATCCACCACCACCCCACACATTGTTTTTAAACAGAAAGACAGGATAGAAATTAGCTAAATAATAATAATAATGAATGAATGAATAAATAAATAACATGAGAATCCCAATATGGAATCTGAAGTGCTGTAGACCATTTATGCAATTTACCATAGACAGCTCCCTGTGTGTGTAAAGTGCCTTCAAGTCACAACTGACTTATGGCAACCCAGTAGGGTTTTCAAGGGAAGAGACTAAGAAAGGTGGTTTGCCATTGCCTGCCTCTGCATAGCGACCCTGGCTTTCCTTGGTGGTCTCCCATCCAAGTTCTAACTAGGGCCGATCCTGCTTATCTTCTAAGATCTTATAGGATCAGGCTAGCCTGGGCCCATGGTGCCTGGTAAATCACTGTCCTGATTTTGTCTCATGGGGATGTCTTATTACATTTTTCTAACTATGACTTGCTTAAAGTTGTCAGTGAGGTATTTAGTGGTTAGAGTGTCAGACTAGGATCTGGGAGACCCAGGTTCAAATCCCCAATCTGTTGTGGAAGCTCGCTGGGCGGCCTTCAGCCAGTCACACACGCTCAGCCTAAGTCTCCTCACAGAACTGTCCGGAGGATAAAATGGGGAGAGGAGAACAATCTAAGCCAGTCTGGGTCCTCATTGAAGAGTATTAGCTTAAACAAACACAAGTATTCTTCAGGGTTTTGCTCCCTCCCTGAGATTTCTGGAAATCTTCGTCGAGTAGGGAGTGGGTGCATCTTCTCTCTAATGCAGTGTTCAATAAATGTGCATTTAATGTGCTTATGCAGGCAAAAACTAGGGCCTCACACAGTCAGCCATATCACACTCTGGTGGTTACAGAATCATAGAATCATAGAGTTGGAAGGGGCTACGCAGGTCATCTAGTCTAACTTCCTGCTCAATGCAGGATCAGCCTAGAGCATCCCTGACAAGTGCTTGTCCAGCCTCTGCTTAAAGACTGCCAGTGAGGGGGAGCTCACCACCTCCCTAGGGAGCCGATTCCACTGTCGAACAACTCTTACTGTAAAAAATTTTTCCCTAATATCCAGCCGGTACCTTTTCGCCTGCAATTTAAGCCCATTATTGCAAGTCCTGTCCTCTGCTGCTGAAGTCTCTTTTGAACAGCTGATGATGTAACGCAGGGCAAACTGTGTTGCTTTTTAAATATATCCTTAACCAACGAAACAAATATCCACTTGGCTGTAAATCAGTGGATGGCAGGATAAACAGATACAGAAGGTAGAAAAAAAGACTTAAGCAGTGTCCATACATGTGGGAGGCTAAGGAAGAAAGCCAGGGTGTGACACTTACAGTGCAATCCTAAACAGAGTCACACCCTTCTAAGTCAATGGTCTTAGAGGGCTGCAACTCTGTTTAGGATTACACTTACACTGTTAAAAGAATGTCCCTGATTTCATCTGTGAAATACTTGAGGGTACGGCCTAGACACAGGTATACCTCAGGGAGAAGCAGGCCCGAGGCTCTTGGAAAGTGGATGAAAAGCAACTTGAATTCTGCGGCCTAAACAATGGGCTCAGAGGGGGAACTATCAAGTCGCCCTTAATCTCCGAGATTGCAAAGCCACGTCTCGAGAATTACAATGGGGCCTGTGTCATTCTCCCAAAGCCCCCCTGTTCCGCCGCCAGCATGACGAGCAGCGCAGATAGGAATCAGCTTTTCCTCTTTTGCTCCTTTCTGTGCTCTAATAATTTTTGTTGACGCCAGAGAGGGCAGAGGAGCAAAAGCTGAAAAGCGGAATGAGATAAGAAGGGTGTCTTGCCTGGCTGCGTTTGGGAGACAACGCGGCAGAAACCAAGCACAGAGACAGGCCTATTCAAGGAGCTCTGCCCAGTGACAATGGACCCGTTTCTCTAGACTGGGAACTGAGGAGAATGTGGCCAGACCAGGGAATCCGTCGCCTCGGCGCCTTGCTGAGGAGACAACAAAAGCCGTCTGTTGATTCAGTACCTCCTGACACTGTAGGCCTCTGCTAGATCTACCAAGCATGCTGTTGCCTCGCAGCCTGCCTCGACATGATAGCCTAAGGAGTTTCTATCACTTGGCATTCACGGGGTGTTCGGCCTTTCAAACAAATTCCCAACAGATTCCCCATCCCACATCAACACATATAATGCTGGGTACCCTGAGGGCAAATCGACTACCATGTTGGGAAACCGCACAAGGACTTTCCATCAGAGGTTTGAATGTGAGTTCTGGCCACCCAAACACACCCCTGTTCATTTCTCCTCCTGACTGAGGCAAGTGGGTAGAAGCAGCTTTAGCCTTCTCCCTCCCGAAGCCACTGTGGGTTTCTCAAACCACTCTAAATAGCCACTGTTGGCTCCATTTGTGAAGTCACGGTATTTATGTGGGGTTACCATTTGCCCATCTCTTGTTGGGAATGGGCAAATGGTAACCCCACACAAATACTGTGCTTTCACAAATTTAGGAAGACCTGACAAGAGGTGGATTGATTCAATAAAGGAAGCCACAGCCCTCAATTTGCAAGATCCGAGCAAGGCTGTCAAAGATAGACCATTTTGGAAGACATTGATTCATAGGGTTGCCATGAGTCGGAAGCGACTTGACGGCACTTAACACACACGCCATTTGTCTGGTGGCAGCAAGCAAACTCCCACTCTCAATCTCAAGGTTTACCTCAGCCTTATGCTGAGCCAGAGCACTTGTCTATCAAGGTCAGTTTTGTCTACTCTGACTGGCAGCAGCTGTCCAGGATCTTAGGTAAATGTCTTTCCCATCACCTACTACCTGACCATCTTAACTGAAGGTGCCAAGGAATGAATCTGGGACCTTCTGTGGGTAAAGCAGATGCCCTACTACTGAGCCCTCCCCAGAGCAGAATACTTGCACAGTGAACAACACAGACAAACCATGTCAGTCATGGAGGTGAGAACTAAGTGGTGAAAACGAAAGCACAGAAGTGAGAACTGAAAGCCAGTATGGTATACTGGTTACAGTGTTGGTCTAGGAGCTAAGAGACTCAGATTAAAATCCCCACTCTGCTTACTTACTGGATAACTTTGGTTCAGTCACTCACTCTCAGCCTAGCCGACCTCACAAAGATGTTCTGAGGATAAAATACAGCAAGGGACAACCTGCGCACCCCATCATGAGGTCCTTCGAGGATATGTGGGATAAAAAATACTAAAAAATTGAAATAACTAACATAGCTCTCATTTTGGCTCTTGAGCCACAGTTGTGAGGTTTGCTTTGTGCAATTTCTGTTCACCCCAATCGTTGTTACTTAAGCAACTGAAGCATGCTAGTGGGGAGGATTTACCCATCTTCAAACTTCAACAGTTTCACAATACAGTCAAAAATTCCTAAGTATTTTCAATGCTGACCAGATGAGACGTCTCCTTTCATGATGAACTCAGATCAGAACTAACAGCTAACACAAGAAGAGGCCTTAAACTGAATCAAGAGGACAGGCCTTTTCCAGGTCAGTATTGTCTCCTGTGACTGACAGTGGCTCTCTGGGATCTCAGGTAGAAGAGGTCCTCCTACCTGTGCTTTTAACTGGAGATGCCAGGGATTGAACCCAAGACTTTCTGAATGATAAGTAGACACTTTACTACCTAGCCATGGACCCTCCCCATAAAATGGAAGAGAGAGTCTATGAAGCAACAGTCATAAACTAGTGCCCATCAGCTTTGAATAAAGACCATGTGGTAGACATACCTCGTACTGTGTGATGAGGCCATTGGGCTCCACTGGCTCCTCCCACTTCAGGAAAATCATGTCCTCCAAGGGAGTGAATGTTAGAGACTCCGAAGCAATGCCTCCAGGAACTTGAATAGGAAGGAGGGAGAAAATAAGAAAAGAATAAGAAGACATTCTAATTACTTGGCTTCTTTCTTTACACTCTAACCAACAGGGAACATCATATTCATTTATTAGGATATTTATAGCCTGGGTGATCTGTCCAGGACAGCTAACAATCACATTCTAAAACAATCAACAATTACATGTAGAAATAGACAGCTGTTCCTGTAGCAAGTCAAGAAGATAGACCATGTCAGGCCACCTTGTATGGATGGTCTGACTCCATACAAGGTGGCCTCACATGGTCTATCTTCTTGACTTGCTACAGGACAGCTGTCTATTTCTACATGTAATTGTTGATTGTTTTAGAATGTGATTGTTAGCTGTCCTGGACAGATCACCCAGGCTATAAATATCCTAATATTCTATCAATATTGTCTACTCTCATGGGCAGCAGCTCTGTAGGGTCTCGGGCTGAGGTCTTTTGCATCACATGAACACATGAAGTTGCCTTCTACTGAATCAAACCTTTGGTCCATCAAAGTCAGTATTGTCTACTCAGACCGGCAGCAGATCTCCAGGGTCTCAGGCAGAGGTCTTTCACATCACCTACTAGCCTAGTCCCTTTAACTGGAGATGCTGGGGATTGAACCTTTGACCTTCTGCATTCCAAGCAGATGCTCTACCACTGAGCCAAAGCCCCTCCCCTACTACCCGATCCTCTGAACTGGTGATGTTGAAGGTTGAACCTGAGACCTTCTGCATGCAAAGCTGATACTCTACAGCTAAGTCATAGTCTCCCCCCCCCCTCCGATGGTCCATTTGGTTCAATGTTCTTTAGGATAACTGGCAGCTATTTACCAGAGTCTCAGGGAGAGAAAAGTCTTTCCAAACCAGAGATTCTAAATGGAGATGCTTGCCAGGGACTGAATACAGGACCTTCTGCATGTCATGAACATGCTATAGCCACTTACAGCCCCAAAGGGTTTTAAATTTAGAAATACCCGGAAATGGGGGGAAAGGCCCCATTACAAACAGTGATGCTGCACCTCCAAAAATGGTGTTGCACCACCAAGAACGGTGTTGCAGCAACGCTGTTGCTTTAGGGAGTGTTCCCAGCACGAAATGGGTTCGGAGGCTGCCTAATTGCAGCTCCGCCCCCGGAACTCCCCTGAACGCCTCCCAGGACGCTGGTGCGGGGACCTATGCTAGGAGAACATTGGCATGCGGCCACACCAGAGTCTGATGGCCACACTGCTGCTACGGTCCAGGGGGCCCGGTGTAAGTGCCCCAACGCCGGTGTCCATGCCGGTTTGCATGGAGCAAGTAGCACAGACGCCAGTGTAGAGGTCATGCCGGCTCCTAAGTGCATTTGTGCCCCCCTTCAAGAATGTACTGCTAGCCACAGCCCCTTTCCAAGAATGTAAATATGAAGCTTCTATCCCCTAAGCCAGAACATTGGTCCCTTTTGGTCAGTAATATGTTCTCTGACCAGCTGCAGTATACCAGGGTCTCTCCCAAAATCTGCTATACAAAATTCCTTCATTGGAGAAGTCAAGGACTAAAGCTTGGGGAGGGTCTATGGCTCAATTGTCGAGCCACTGCAGAAGGCCTGGTTCAGTCCCCTGAATCTCCAGTTAAAAGGACTAGGCAGTTAGGTGATGTGAAAAACCTCTGCCTGAGACCCTCAACAGCCACTGCCAGTCTGAGTAGACAATACTGACTTTGATGGACCAAGGGTCTGATAAGGAATCTTCGTGTGTGTGTGTGTGTGTGTGTTCAAGCTGAAACCTTTCATGGTATTCTCGTGAGGACTGTATGCATGTATTTAGGAATCATCAAATCTCTCTTAAAGCCTCCCCTGGCTTTTGGCAGCCTGCCCTCTAAGAAGCTGATAACAAAAAGCAGTTTGGGTTTTTTTAAAGCCTCAACAATAAAATAAAGAGAACAGAGAGACCATTAAAAAAAAAACATCCGAACAACAACAAGAAAAAGGTGGCTAGCATCAACATCAGAATACCACCAGCAGCCCCAGCAGTAGGGTTGTGCATATCAATATACCCGATCCGAAAATAACCCCAAAATTAGCCGTTTCAGCAATATTCGGGTTTTGGGTAGACCAAATGCCCAAACCTGGGAATCTGCCCGAAGCTGAATAAGCAATTCCCCAAAAAGCCAAATAGATATTCAGCTTTTTCGGGTTTCAGCTAATCGCCTTTGCTCAGATGCACAGCTCGATGCTTTCTCCCATTTTTCTATCTTCGACTGGTTTTGTTAGGGGTTAGGGGTTTAACAACACATAGTTAAATTGTGGAACTCCCTGCCCCAGGATGTGGTGATGGCTGCCAACTTGGAAGGTTTTAAGAGGGGAGTGGACATGTTCATGGAGGAAAGGGCTATCCATGGCTAGTAGTCAAAATGGATACTAGTCATGATGCATACCTATTCTCTCCAGGATCAGAGGAGCATGCCTATTACATTAGGTGCTGTGGAACACAGGCAGGACAATTCTGCTGCAGTTGTCTTGTTTGTGGGATTCCTAGAGGCACCTGGTTGGCCATTGTGTACAGACTGCTGTACTCGATGGACCTTGGTCTGATCCTTCATGGCCTTTCTTATGTTAGGCTGAGAGTGCGTGACTGGCCCAAGGTCCCACAGCGAGCATCATGGCCTCAGTAGGGATTCGAAGCTGGCTCTCCCAGATCCTAGTCCATCACATGAACCACTACACCACTGGACTTGAATCTAGCAGTACCTCAGCACTGTAACTGCTCCACCACACTGTCCTTCGCCAATAGAGTGGCATCTTGTCCACCATGGGTAACGAGGCTATCCTTTAATAAAACCCTTCTTGTAAGGCAGTAGCTATTTCAGCATCCGTGGCAAAGATCCAGCAGCCAAAGGGCAGAAGCCAAGCGACTTTCCATCACTCAAGTGAACACAGCAAGAGAGGATTCCAAAGACGCTTTTTAACCACCTGCCCAACCCTCTGCATGTGTTTTGCTTTGGGAAACTAGTTCTGGGCCAAGCAATGAAGCCCGCACTTCAACGGAGAAAGAACAATTTGGGAACTGAGATTTTTCACAACCAAGGGGAGGAAAAACTGGACCGTTCCCTTGCCTGCGTTTGCATAATCCAAAGCTCTCTGAGCCGATTACGGCCTGCCTGAACCCTCAATCCTCCACAAATTAGCACTCGGGCAAACGCTTGGCTGCTGTATCTGCTGGTGATTCTTCCTCATGTATATTTGATAAGGAACGCCTAATTGCGTTTTTCCGAGCCAAGGCAGACGGCCTGCTAAGCCAAACAGGAGAGACGAGGAGAAAAGGAAGGGGGTGACTAGGGAGAAAAGGGCAGAGGCAGAGCAGAAGCTGAAGGACACAGCCACAGGTAGGGAGCCAGGCCTTGCTTTGCCATACGGGTCAACCCTGCTGTGCAGCGTCTCTCCATCGCCCCTTTAAATAATTGTCAAAATCACTAATTTAAACTGTCTCTCTCCCCACCCACCGCATAGAAAGTGTCTCATAAAACAGAGCAATCTAGCACTGAAAACAACAGCCCCAAAATAAAAACAATGGCCAACATCAGTACGAAAGAGGAAGGGACGATTCCTTCCCCGTTCCCCTTCCTCATGGCAGCCCTCTGGCCCGCAAGGCTACTGGACACATGATGCTGCCTTGTACCAAGTCACACCCTTGATCTATCAAGGAAAGTCAGTATTGCCTACTCAGACTGGCGGCGGCTCTCCCAGGTCTCATGGTACTGGTCTTTCACACCACCTCCTACCTGATTCTTGGAAGTGGAGAGGTCAGGCATTGAACCTGGGACCTTCTGCATGCAAAGCAGTTGCTCAACTGCTGAGCCACAGCCGCCACTAGGGCAATTACAAAATGTTGTGAGGTTCTAAACCAAGCATCTGCCAGTGAGTAGGGGCAGCCAGCCATATCCAAATTAAACGCCTTGCGGGCCCAAACGTAATCTGTCATGGGGCCTACTAAAGCACCTCCTGCTCCAACGAAGTGGAAGAAACCCAGGATTGGTTCTATCTTTTGGGGGAAGAGAGGCTTTAGGGAAGGTTGGGTCCAAACTTTTCCACTCGCACGAGACACTTCCATCAGTGGAACAGAACATTAATGCCTTCCCCCTACAACAGCCCACCGATCACCCCAAAATACTGCTCCTGGGGGACAGAGGACTGTCAGGAACAGCATTAGAGGCAAATTGGGGGGAGGGATCTAAAGCAGGAAGGCGTTCCACGCATAAGTTCCTCCTCTTCACAATGAACATTTCTACTAAGCAACTGACCACTCCCTTGCTGAGGGTAGTCATTGCTAACTAGGGTTATTACAGCTAATCTCCAGACAACAGAGCTCAGTTCCCCTGGAGAAAAAGGCTGCTTTGGAGCGTGGACTCTATGGTATTGTACCAGCTGAGGTCCCTCCCCTCCCCAAACTCTGCCCTCCCCAGGCTCACCCCCAAAATCTCCAGGTATTTTTCGACCCAAAGATGGCAACCCTATCCCAAACCCTGGCAAGAAGGAAGAACGGCTGCCCGGGCCAGGAGCTTTGACAACCAGCTGCTCCAACTCTGACTGACAGGGCTTTGTGTAAATATCTAATCTACGAGCAATTTGGCTGGATTAGCGTGGCAGGGCTGCTCTCTCTAATTATCAACAACCTACAATAATAACAATGACAAAATCAACCACCGACATTGGCGACATAACTAGGATCAATATTCACTGATTTAGCGCAGACTCCCCCCCCCCCATTCCCTAATCTCAAGGTTGTCATTAGGGAGGAACGGCACAGGCAATTGCTTCCCAAAGATCACTATTCATGAACGGTTTCATCCGCCGCAGGCTTTAAAGCACCCTCTAATTTTAGGCAGAATTGAGCAATTATGCATTCTTTCAAAAGAAGAAGAAGAAGAAGGAACCAGCGCTACCATCCGAACACAGAGACAGAGCCGACAAAGTAGCAGAAAGGAGAGGAAGCCCAAAGTCATTATTTGCAACCATTAGGTACGCGGAAATTTCCTCGGTGGAAATGGGCTTTTAGGTTAAGGGGATTGTAATGTTTGCATTAAAACCATTATTCACATTATCCCTATAATTACAGAGCTGTCCGATTCTGAGGTCACATTACTAAGGCTCGAGGTTTCTCGTCTTTCTGCCAAACCCAGGATGAACATTCTCTGAAAATGAAAATGCACTCTTGTTTAAAGAAGAAGAAAAAATACTTCTTTTTGGTCGAGATGAGCAGATTTCCCTGGTTCTGTTCCTTTACAGTTCCAGGTTCCTTCTCTGGACTGTTCCTACGCTTCTTAATTCTGGAGATCTTCTAGGACAGGGGTCGGCAAACTCATTAGTCAAAAGAGCCAAATATCAACAGTACAACGATTGAGATTTCTTTTGAGAGCCAAATTTCTTAAACTATATAGGTAGGTACACTGTTTATTAACTTAATAAACTTTAATTAAAGTTTTAAGTCTTAATTAAACTATAGGTACACTGAATAAAACTTGATATCATACTTAATAGTGATCTTATTTATTGATAAAAAATAAATTGTAAGTCCCTGCCATTTCCCCCTCCCCGTCTGGAGTCCTCGTCTGGAGGCCTGGTCTACCGCCATAAAAGCCTATTGGTAGACCTGGCCTCCGGCTGAGTCCCATTGGGAGGCCAGGTCTACCCATTGGCTTTCTTGGCAGTTGACCTGGCCTCCAGAGGCCCATAGAAGCCAATTGGTGGACCTGGCCTCTGAAGGGGGACTTTTTCCCCTCCGCGGAGTCCAGGTCTACCGCCAAGAAAGCCAGTGGGTAGACATGGCCTCCCAATGGGACTCAGCCGGAGGCCAGGTCTACCAAAGGAAGCCCGCCCCGCCCAACAGCTGATAGGCAGGGGGGGCAGGAACCGCCGAGCTGCCCGCCCAGCAATCGCGCGGCTAGAGGGGAGGGGAGGCTTTAGCCTCCCAACCATTGAGGGCAAGGGAAAGGGGGACCTGGCCATTCTCCACGGGGGGGGGGGGAGAGACAGCGCGCCCGCTCGCCTGCTCCCTCTCTCGCGCTCGCTCTCTCTCTCTCTCAGGCGCGCCGGCTCCGCAGTCCGGCTGCCAGCGCGACACCAAGTTCGGAGAGCAGCACTCAACAGGCCAAAGAGCCGCATGCGGCTCGGGAGCCGCAGTTTGCAGACCCCTGTTCTAGAAGATTTTCTAAAAATCAATTCTGACAGTGTAGTATATACGATTTACTGCTACTTAATGCAAACATCAATATCCATATAACCTTCAAACCCTCCATTCAATATACATTGCAAAACAAGCAACCTGGATGTGACTGTAACTATAATTGCATTCCCCCCCCCCCAAGGTGCACTCTTGATGGGCATGTGTTTCTGTGCACAGGTAAGATACTACACAAAAAGAATCATGGTAACAGTGTATATACTGGCCGTATCAAGATTGCTTTTTTGTAATGTTTTATCAATTACCATACTTACATCGATTGAAAATTGAAGGATCTGAACAAAATTGACAGATCTGAAAACGATGGCAAACAGTGCTCTGTACAAAATTTGGAAATGGAACAACAGAAGATTCCTAATGTGTCAGTCTTGCTTTGGAACTGATTCCTTAGGAATTGAGAAGTTCAAAAACTGGGAATTCCTGCTTCGGTGCCATGCTTTCAGTTCTCGTTTGGCAAGAAAGCTGAACTGCACAAGCTAGTGGAGTTCTCTTATTAGATTTCCTGATGCATTTTCAGTCTTAAAAAGAAGGGGCTGGAGCGTGACCAGGGTTGCAGTACTGCAGAAGGGGAGAGTTAATTCGCTTTGCTGCACCACTTCTCCAAACTAAAACATCCTCCTTATGGCTGCTTTTAGAGTTGGCAGTCCAAAAAAGACAGAAACTATACGAATACTCTTTCCCCCTTTTTCTTTTTTGCCATACAGTCAAAGATGACATATGAGGACCCCATAAGGTTTTCAAGGCAAGAGACTAACAGAGGTGGTTTGCCACCGCCTGCCTCTGCGTAGTGAGCCTGAACTTAACTTCCGAGATCTGACGAGATCAGAACATACGAACATAAGAAAGGCCACCCTGGATCAGACCAAGGTCCATCGAGTACAGCAGTCTGTTCACACAGTGGCCAACCAGGTGCCTCTAGGAAACCCCCAAACAAGACGACTGCAGCAGCACCATCCTGCCTGTGTTCCAAAGCACCTAATATAATAGGCATGCTCCTCTGATACTGGCAAGAACAGGTATGCATTGTGACTAGTATTCATTTTGACTAGTAGCGATGAATAACCCATTCCTCCATGAACATGACCCCTCCTTTCTTAAAGCCTTCCAAGTTGGCAGCCATCACCACATCCTGGGGCAGGGAGTTCCACAGTTTAACTATGCCTTGAAGAAATACTTCCTTTTATCAGTTTTGAATCTCTCACCCTCCAGCTTCAGCAGATGACCCCGCGTTCTGGTATTATGAGGGGGGGGAAGCTTCTCCCAGTCCACTCTCTCCACACCATGCATAATTTTATAGACCTCTATCATGTCTCACTTTAACTAGCCTGGGCCATCCAGATCATGGAATCTTTTCCCCCACCACAACATTAAAAGCAGTTGGAGAAAAAGGAAATAACATGGGGGGATTGAACCTGTCTGTTACTTGAAGCCATGGCTCTGATTCAGATTAGTCCCTCTGCCAGCAGCCCGGGGCGGAGGGGAATCACAGAACTTCAATACATGTCTTAGCTCTGAGAAGAGTAGGCTTTGCACAGGTAAAATGGTTTGAATTATTGGGTAGGCCAACTGTACTGAATTTTTTTACAGAAAATCAAACTGTTGATACCATTGGCAAGAAAGGAGAAGAGTGAACCGAGAATCTACTTCCCAAATATTCAGCTGTGTACTGACTGCCAGGCTATTCTCCTTGTCTTGTGTACAAATGTGTGTAACGTGATAAAAGCACTCTAAGCGGCCACAGCTAATTTTTGCAGCACTCAAACAGATCCTATCGTTTCATAAGGAATCATAGGGCAATCTAATTCATTTCAAAACAACCACAAAAAATAAAGTATTCCCACTTGACTTACCGGCTAATTTAATCAGATATGAGGTGCCCTACGCAAAACACTTATTGGATTATGAAAACCTTTGGGGCAGATACATGAATTTGCACTTGCCAGCAGACGCGCAGCCTTCATCTGTGCTCAGCACTATGCAAATGCTGCATTTTATTACAGGCATTTGCGACACACCTGAGGTATCGAGCCAGAGGGCACCAAGGACTCAGTTTTTCTGGAATGTTTTGCTTTGGTTGCATTACTCGTCTCGGAAAGCATAGAGCAATTCATGTGCTACTCCATCCTCGCAATTTTTCAGTGGTGTTTTGCATTGCGCTTCACAGACTGTACTGTGAGATCACCTCCTGCAAAGGAAGCTGAGGAGTATGGTTCCGAAAACCACCATATGTCTGCGATGGCTACAAACACAGCTTGTTCCTGCACTCCCTCCCGTGGGTACAACCACAATTTCTTCCTATGTTCCTGCACTCCTGCCCCCCACATCTCCTTGGATATGGAGCACGTCAAGTTTCCTGGGTTGCAAAATCTTCAGTCTTGAAAGAATTAATTTCTTTACACCTCCCTTTTCTCCCCAGTGGGGACCCCAAGCGGCTTACAACAGTGTGATGAGAGCGGAGCGTGTGCGCCAGCCCTCAGCTGGCCGGCGAGCAACCCGGTGGATTGGTGGGATTTTACCCACTACCACCGGGCACCTGGCAACTCTAGTTATTATACAAACTGGAGTTTAGAGGTTGACTGGACAAGACAGCTTTCAATCATGCTCCATGTGTAAGAACAATGCAACACCAGATGGCTCTGTATATAGGGGTTCCCAATTCCGTGCCCGCTGACACCTTTTCTGGTGCCCGCTAAGTGTTTTTAGAAAGTGGGTGGGGCCAGGTAGGGCTTTTGCCCAGCAAGGCTTCTGATTGACTATTAGAGATTTGATTGGCTGCGCAATTAAAATAAGGCCTCAGCTACTTACTGGAAGCTCTAACCATAGAGTTTCTGGTGATTGATAGAGCTACCCTTTTTCATTTCTGGGCAGCTCTAAGAATCATCAGATACTCTATGCTCAGAACTTCCTGTTAAGTACACGAGACCTTATTTATCTTGTTAATTTTCCTCTCCAGGACTATCATGCCCCCCATTTGGCCCCAGTTTCCACCCGCCGATTAGCTGATCATTGGCTGGCAAAATGTTGCAATTGGCTGGAGGTCTCCCACCATAAGCGGGCAAACAGGGACCCTAGATATCAACCTGATGGGCTCCACAGTTCTGGGCGACAAGGAACACGAGTAGGGTTGCCAATAGGGTTGCAAGGTCCCTCTTCGCCACCGGCGGGAGGTTTTGGGGGCGAAGCCTGAGGAGGGCGAGGTTTGGAAAAGGAAGGGACTTCAATGCCATAGAGCCCAATTGCCAAAGTGGCCGTTTTCTCCAGGTGAACTGATCTCTATCGGCTGGATGGTTGCTAGTACCTGGAGGCTGGCAACCCTAAACACAAGAGAGTTTCAAAGCAATCTTTGCAGGGACCACGTGAAGTGGCAGGCTGCTGAACTTCTTCAGTAGAGTGCCACTTGCCGCTGGAAAGCTCCCATCTGTTTGGGAGGAGCAGTCTGCCCAGCCAAGGCCTCTCTGTTAATGAGCCGTTCCATCTCCTAATGGAAGAGCTTCATT
This sequence comes from Euleptes europaea, assembly GCF_029931775.1. Classification (NCBI taxonomy): domain Eukaryota; kingdom Metazoa; phylum Chordata; class Lepidosauria; order Squamata; family Sphaerodactylidae; genus Euleptes; species Euleptes europaea. The sequence goes on from NC_079314.1 coordinate 22,248,716, forward strand.
ATTTAATGTTTTGGAACAACCTTTGAGGGATCAAATGACAGCGATAGGGCCTTTTTTTTCTCCAGATCACTGATCTCTGTAGGAAGCGAACTGAACTAGGGGAAGGATTGGTCTCGGAACCACCCAAGCTTTTGAGCCTCTCTGCCAGGGCCTGGGGGCGGGGGGGGGACGGGACACACGACTTTACATGCTTTCCCTCAGCTTGCTGTCAGTTTGATGATGAAAAAGACAGCTAGACAAGGAGGAAAGCTCACAGTAAAGCCATGAACACATGAAGCTGCCTTATACTGAATTAATAGGGTTGCCAACCTCCAGGTAGTAGCTGGCGATCTCCTGCTATTACAACTGATCTCCAGCCAATAGAGATCAGTTCATCTGGAGAAAAGGGCCGCTTTGGCCATTGGACTCTATGGCATTGAAGTCCCCCCCTCCCCAAACCCGCCCTCCTCAGTCTCCGCCCCAAAAACCTCCTGCCAGTGGCGAAGACTGAGGAGGGCAGGGTTTGGGGAGAGGAGGGATTTCAATGCCATAGAGTCCACATGAACACATGAAGCTGCCATACTGAATCAGACCCTTGGTCCATCATAGTCAGTATTTACTCAGACTGACAGCGGCGCTCCAGGGTCTTCAGGCAGGGATCTTTCACATCACCTACTCGCCTAGTCCTTTTAACTGGATCTGCTGGGGATTGAATTTGGGACCTCCTGCATGCCAAGCAGAGGCTCTGCCACTGAGCCACAGCCTCTCCCCTCACAGAGGAGCTGTGTGCGTAGGAATAAAGGGATTGGCCTAGCTAGCTCCTACCCACACCAGGCTCTCTAGAAGGGAGCATCTTCTTTGCGATCACTCTGAAACACTGTGCTAGAGAATGAAGCATCCCAGATTTTGGAGGCACTCCCAGCATCTCCACTTCCTGACATCCTGAAAGGGATCCCTGATTTGGAGACATGTTTTTGTATCTGCTTCCAACAGTTTGCCTCATGTGGTATTTTTAGCCCGTGGCATTCAGAATGTCTCCCATGCTCACAGGGAACAAGGCATTTGCTGTCTTCTACCACAGAGTTCTCATTCCAAACCGTCTGAGAGAATGCAGACTATCTCGCCGTCAGTGTCTGTGGTTCTCCTTCTACAATACTGCCTTCTACAACTGCCTTTAAGAACTCTACATTGATGTATGGGATAAGACGCCTCTGGAGTTCTGAGAAAGAGGAGGGGGAACATCCCCACGGAGAAGTTTTTTAAAGAAAAAAAAACCCTTTATACCACACAGTGCTGATTAATATTTGCGACAGTCAACACAAATTGAAAGTATTCAAAATATTGTCGAAGGCTTTCACGGTCAGAGTTCATTGGTTCTTGTGGGTTATCCGGGCTGTGTAACCGTGGTCTTGGTATTTTCTTTCCTGACGTTTCGCCAGCAGCTGTGGCAGGCATCTTCAGAGGAGTAACACTGAAGGACAGTGTCTCTCAGTGTCAAGTGTGTAGGAAGAGTAATATACCCTTTCAGAAAGGGGTTGGGTTGAGCTGAATCATTGTCCTGCAAAAAGTATCAAAGGTAATGTGCTAATCATTGTCCTGTAAGTATCAAGATAATCATTGTGCTAATCATTGACCTGTAAGTATCAAGATAATGTGCTAATGAGGGTGTGGTATGTTAATATGGAACCATTGTATCCTGAAGTGATCACATTAACAGATCACTTCAGGATACAATGATTCCATATTAACATACCACACCCTCATTAGCACATTATCTTGATACTTACAGGACAATGATTAGCACATTACCTTTGATACTTTTTGCAGAACAATGATTCAGCTCAACCCAACCCCTTTCTGAAAGGGTATATTACTCTTCCTACACACTTGACACTGAGAGACACTTTCTTTCAGTGTGACTCCTCTGAAGATGCCTGCCACAGCTGCTGGGGAAACGTCAGGAAAGAAAATACCAAGACCACGGTTACACAGCCTGGATAACCCACAAGAACCAATGAAAGTATTCACCTCAGAGCTTGCCCCTCAGCCAGGAACATGCTAAGTTGTACGATTAAGATGTAGCCTACGATAGTTCCATCTGATAGTTCCATATAGGGTTGCCAGCAGTGCCTCAGTGAATGACAAAATTTTGAGGGCAGTGCCTGGGGAGGTTGGAATTTGGGGAGAATATGACATTACTTCTAGTCAATGCTCTAGGAATGCCCTTAATTGCTATGGTAAAGACCATAGAGACTTGAGGAAATTCCTAGAGCGTCACTATGGAGGCCATGTTCTGGCCATTTCTTCTCCCACTCCTCAGTTTCTCAAGGGAGGGGGCCTGGGGCTGAGGGCAGGGGACAGGGGTTATCACCACAGACAGGCATACGGCAAGCCTGGCTCCATATGTACTTTAAAAGGGAAGGTCTGTGGCTGAGAAGTAATCACATGCTTCCTATGTAGAAGATCCAGAGTTTCAACCTCTGGCCTCACATGTTTGGAGCTGGGGTAAGGAGGTGTCAGGAAAGACCCAATACTGCCAGTCATAATAGATCACATTAGGCCAAAGGAAGAAACAGCCACTTGGTATATAATCATATATACAAATATATATCTTTGCCTATAAGGTAGAGTCTAGGAGGGAAGAGACTACGCTCAGTACTTCCACTATTCAATAATATGCAATTATTTAACTGTTCAGAAATATTTGAAAGCCATTCCTGTCTCAAACAGGACATCGTAAAAAAAAAAGCTCCTGGGATTTGTAATTGCCTAGATCTCCTAGATGCCATTTTGTTTCAACCACGCTCATGTCCTCTGACTTTTTGCTACAAAGGCGAGGCCAATCTATGTTGGAAAACATAGCGGTATTTCATTTCCTGTAAAGTGTCAACCGGCCTTTATTTTCCCAGAATTGTACAGAAACAAGAGAGATGACAAACACCACCGAGCTAATTTGGTTGCTGAAGCCTCAACACAAAAGCATTATAGAATTTTAAAGCAGATAGTTAGTATATATAAAAAAGAATACCCAGAGAGGCATCTCTGCTTACCCATTAAGAATCCTAATTATACTTAAAATCACAGGCATTTTAACAGTCTTTCCCCCCTCCCTTTCACATCACAGCTACTTTTCCGTCCGATTGTTTTTAACATGAAAAAGATTTAACAAAGCCACAAAAAGCACTCCCAATTTCTAATGAACACTCCAGGACAATAGCAGTATATCAGAAATAGAGCTTCATAAAGCAGTCCCAGGCAAGCGCCAGATAGCCACATTAAATAAATTGGATAGGCAGATAATTGAAACAGACATGTACAATCTACAGTATCACCCTGCTCAGACAAAGATGTATCGATCCCCCGAGAAGCATAGACAGCGCTCTATATTAGACATCATATTTAACTCGAAGGGTACAAAGAGAGCCGTGTTAATCAGGAAAACAGCTGGAGCGCATATAGTGCAGCCCAAGCACAGCTGGAGCTACTGTACGAGGGCACAAGCAGAAAACAGCTGCACCAATTGCGGTGTGGTTAAAAACAGCAGGAGAAATTACAGGTTGAGGGGAAAACAGGTTAGGTAAGCAAGGCCGGACACACAGAAAGCAGACAGAGCCAACCTTCAGACTCAAAGAAAGAGATCCTTTTTTTGTTTTGTTTTTTACTTTAGAGTATCCAGACCAAGGGAAGGAAGGCAGCACAATCCAGCCCGGTCCCGTCCGATCTCAGAAGCTAAGCAGGGTTGGCACTTGGTGGGGGAACACCATACCCAAGGAGGCCCTTTGTTTGGTTGCCATTGGTCGAGCTTCAGATAGCTGGGGCACCTGAAGCCGGGCCTCCACAGATGACCTGAGCGGATAGCAGGTTGTTACGGGAGAAGGCAATCCCTTCGGTATGCTGGCCCCAAGTCATATAGGGCTTTAGAGGTCAACACCAGCGGCTCGAATTGAGCTAGAAGCAAATTGGGAGCAGGTGTAGATGGAACAAGACTGGAGCGATACGGACCCTACAACTCACTCTAATGAACATTCTGGCTGCAGCCATCTGTACCAGTGGTGGCTTCCAGTCAGTCTTCAAGGGCAGCCCCGTGTAGAGGGCCTTTTTTTTTGCCATCAAGTCAGAGCTGACTTATGGCAACCCCACAGGTTTTTCACAGCAAGAGACGTTCAGGGGTGGTTGGCTGTTGCCTTCCTCGACGTCACGACCCCGGTATTCCTTGGAGGTCTCCTATCCAAATACTAGCCAGAGTCAACCCTGCTTAGCTCCAGAGATCTGATGATATCAGGCTAGCCTGGGGCTATCCAGCAGTAAACTAATATAGATGTTACCAGTGCATACACGACAGTGGCAAAATCTTTCCCACTCAGGAAGGGTGCCAAGCTGGCTCACCACCCCTCATCACCACTGCCACCTCTTTACCCAACACACAAAGTACAAGTAATTTAAAATGCCATCATCAGTAGATCCTTCTAAGCCCACTGTGTCACTGGAAACCAAGATCAAGTTAATTCATGCCATCGTATTCCCGATTACTATGTATGAGTGTGAAAGCTGGACAATGAAGAAAGGTGAAAGGAAGAAAGTAGATTCCTTGGAAATGTGGTGTTGGAGGACAGTGTTACAGATACCATGGACTGTCAAACAAACAAATCAGTGGGTTATAGATAAAATCAAGCCTGGACTGACCCTAGAAGCTAAAATTACTAAACTGAGGCTATCGTACTTTGGTCACATTATAGGAAGACAAGAGTCACTGGAAAAGACAATCATGCTAGGAAAAGTGGAAGGCAGTAGGAAAAGAGAAAGACCCAACAAGAGATGGATTGACTCTATAAAGGAAGGCACAGCCCACAATTTGCAATACCTGAGCAAGACTGTTAAAAAGAGGACGTTTTGGAGGACATTCATTCATAGGGTCGCCATGAGTCGGAAGTGACTTGACGCCATTTAACACACACAAGCCCACTGAAGTCAATGTGCTTACGACATAAATCTGCTTAGAATTTGAATGAATATCCATGTAGACATGACTTCTTCTTTCTGCGGCAACAGCAAATGGAGCCACAATCCCCATAGCTGAGTTCGTCCCACTTGAAAGTAATAAAAACTCATCCCCCACCCAATTACACCCGAAATCAACAGGAGGAGGAAGCTGGGGGAGAAGAAATCGACTCCTGCCACCTTTACAGTTAGAACATTGGAATGAATAATGAGGAAAATCCTCAACAACACCCACGTCACAGATACAGCGTCTTGAACAGTATGGGCTATTCCTGTAGCAGATGTCCGGGTTGCTTATTGAAGCTGAACACAGGCTCCCCTTAACGGAACGCTGAGATCTGAGAGAGGACTCCCATATTGACGACTGAATTTTCATCACGCACTACCAAGAAACAACTCTTAACATTTGCCAGAAAGGGCATGTCCTGCTGGAGGAATACATCCCTCAATCTGTTCTTGAATTCTGTTTTAGCAGCTGCTGGTTTTTTTCCCCCCGAGATGCATCCCTGCTACTTCAGTATTCAAGAGAATTTGCTCAGCTGCATTGGAGTTTCACCATAAACTGCCACAGAGTAAGAGCCAAGGGGAAAGGCACTGGAAGTACTCAAACTGCCCAGGCAAGTATCTTGGTGATACTATAGTTCAAAGAAAGGGGCTACAGTCCAATATCCAAGCACCTTACTTTATATGCAGGAGGTCCCAGGTTCAGTCCTTGACCACCCCCGCCCCCAAATGATGGAGTACACCTCAACCTGAGACCCTGCAGATCTTCTGCCAGGCAAAGAAGACAGTTCTGACCTTGATAGACCAAGGGTCTGGCTCAAGATAAGGCAGCTTCATATGCTCTTGTTAAGAAGAGAGCCAATGGCTCAATGGTATAGTATCTACTCTGCTAGTACAAGGTCCCAGGCTCGGTCCCCAGCATCTCCAGTTAAAACAAGAAGAAGAGTTGGTTTTTATATGCCAACTTTCTCTACCACTTAAGGAAGCATCAAACCAGCTTACAGTCACCTTCCCTCCCCCACAATAGACACCCTATGAGCTAGGTGGGGCTAACAGAGCTGTGACTAGCCCAAGGTCACCCAGCTGGTTTCATGTGTAAGAATGGAGAAACAAATTCCTTTCACCAGATTAGACTCCACTGCTCATGGGGAGGAGCAGGGAATCAAACCCAGTTCTCCAGATCAGAGTCTACTGCTCCAAATCACCGCTCTTAACCACTACACCATGATGAACAGGCACAATCCCAAGGTCTGCTCATGCACTACCCAACTTAAACCTAGCCCTTCAACCTTTTTGCTTTTCGTCTCCTGGTTATTTGCAAGTTTGCCTGCTTTGTCTGCTGGTTACTAACAACGGTCCCTAACCTGAATGGCCCAATCTAGCCCAATCTTGTCAGATCTCACAAGCTGAGTCAGCCATTGTTAGCAGTTGGATGGGAAAGCACCGAGGAAGTCCAGGGTTGCTACGCAGAGGCAGGCAATGGCAAACCACCTCGGAACCTCTCTTGCCTTGAAAACTCTCCAGTGTCACCATAAGTTGGCTGCAACTGTCTCCCACCACCTATCCACAGAGCCAGAACCATTACAGAGATCTGGTGGCACTTAAATTAAGCCCACTAATATCCTCTACCCAACTGAGTTCTTAGCAATAGCAGTCTCCTCCAGGTTAATTGCTCATACTTGAAGCTTTAAAAAAAAAAAAAAGGAAACATGGAGATTAATTACTATGTAACCTGGAGCTATAAAGTCTTATCATAAGGCTCTGGATGAGAAACCAAAACAATTCCCCAGTGATTAATGTAAGAGTTTACTCTGAACTTGTAAAAGGGAGTTAATTGCATATTATGGGGGTGAAACACACAAGGTCCATGCTCTGGCTTTGCCGGAGAGCCTACAGGCAATGCTATCAGAGTATTTGCTCATTGTGCACATAAGGTCTCTGTCCAAAGAGCTCTTCTTGATTTCAACACCAAAAAAATAAGAACATAAGAGAGGCCATGCAGGATCAGGCCAAGGCCCATCAAGTCCAGCAGTCTGCTCACACAGTGGCCAACCAGGTGCCTCTAGGAAGCCCACAAACAAGACGACTGCAGCAGCACCATCCTGCCTGTGTTCCACGGCACCAAATATAATGTTATGTTCCCTACTATGAGAAGAGACAATATGCCTTTATTAGAGGTGCAGGCCAGACCATCCAGTTAGCAAGGAGGATGTGAATTCCCCCCTTCTGCAGAGATGGTCCAAGTGCAACTCTGAATCCCTTCCCTCACACCCCATTTGGGGCCCTTCCACTTTCCAAAGGAAGTAAGAGGGACCAGGGCTCAGTGACAGACCAACTGCTTTGCATGCACAAGGTCCCAGGTTCAATTCCTGGCTTCTCCAGTTCACAGAAGCAGGTGATGGGAAAGACCTCCACCTGAGACCCTAGAGAGCAGCTGCCAGCCAGAAAAAAATAATGCTTTGATAGACCAATGGTCTGACTCAGTATAAGGCAGCTTCATGTGTCTTGCATTGAAGAAGCTTCCTTAGAACAGATAAGCAGCTCCTTTCTCCAGCAACACCTTGATGACGCCACAGGGTGATTAAGGTCCCTAGAATTTGGTACCCCTAATCTTCTTCCCTTAACACCCCTGGAGAAAAAACCGAATAGTATTCAAGCAACATTGCTAACTTTTTGCTTTGTTTCCTCTTTCCATGTTGGGACTGCCCTTTTTCTGTCCCTATCAACTTCCCCACTGCAAGCAGGCTGGCGTAGTGGTTAAGAGTGGTGGTTTGGAGCGGTGGACTCTGATCTGGAGAACCGGGTTTTATTCCCCACTCCTCCACATGCGTGGTGGACTCTAATCTGGTGAACGGGGTTGGTTTCCCCACTCCTGGACATGAAGCCAGCTGGATGAGCTTGGGCTAGTCACACTCTCTCAGCCCCACCTACCTCACAGGGTGTCTGTTGTGGGGAGGGGAAAGGAAGGTGATTGTGAGCCGGTTTGATTCTTCCTTAAACGGTAGAGAAAGTCAGCATATAAAAACCAGCTCTTCTTCTTGTTCCCTCACCCCCAGTTTCCCCTAGTAGAGACCACAGAGACTCGGGGGCAGCCAACAACATTACCCAGAAGTGACATCACATCTTCCCCAAACTCTGCCTTCCCCAGGCACTGCCCCCCAACATTTCCCAGCATTTGCAGAGGCAGTGTAAGGAAGCCTCTTTGCAAGGGATTCTCTGGCTTGATGGCCTGCAATGCAGACGGGGCCTAACCTACCAAGAGTCCCCATATTGTTGGCTATTGCACCCCTGCATTCATTCACCAACCAGATTTTTAGAGGTGGTGAAAGATCATAATAGCTCAATATCCAACGCCACGTGGACCCCCTGCTAGTGGGCCAGCACAGGGTCTACTCCCTCGTGCCCCCTTTCAGCACAAAAGGCAGTTAAGACACGCAACAAGTTTGTGCAATATGCATCCCTGTGATATAGGTACTATGAGGCTGTCAGATATGCCAACCTAAGCTGAAATACTAGGTCAGAGATAAATTTTTGGATGGGATATTGAAATGAGTAGACTTCTCTCCAAATCTGAAAAATTGATTTTCCTACTATCAGACTCTGACGCTCATGTGACTTATAGAATGTCCCAATTTGCCCTGGCTGCTAAGAAGAAAAGAGCTTTCAAGACTGCAAAGAAAGAAACTGTTTAGCTATAGCCAGTGAGAGCCCTTTGAGTTTTAATTGATTTTTCCCCTTTTACTGTATGATAATTGATTTGTGATTTTGTGATCATTGTTGTTTTACTTTTCATCCTGTAACTCACTTTTAATCAGTCTTTTTTTTGAATTTTGTAAATATTTTAGGATACTTGGTAATAGCCAACGGCTATAAAAATAAACTCGAACTGAACAGCACTGACCTACAAGGAACAGGATCTTTTGTTGAGTTTCGGCACTTTCGTAAGAATGTGGCACAGATCGCCAAAGCAATGAGCTGCTTTCAGACTGAACATCTCCTACCAAGAATGGTTCCCATTGGTCCTCAATCTTCCCTATTTTTCCTGCTTCCTCCAACATGCCCAATCTACGTGCCGGTCTGCGATGCGTTGGAGGAGGCATCCCTTTTCGACCTTCTGCTTGAGTTCTCTCTCTTGTTCCCCTATCCATCCTTTGCTCTCGCTGTTCCCTTTCAAGAGAGGTAAACATGGATCTTTGCGTTCTGACATTAAATTTAGACAACCTCTAATTGACTTTTCCTGTCAGGCTTTGGCAGATGCATCTCCCATCATTCTCTCTCTCTCTCTCTCTCTCTCTCTCCTTGTTTGAAATGGGAGGGACAGAATGTGGTCGGTTTTATCAACGATACTTCTAAGTTCACTGCTTGCATCATTCTTGTTGGTGCTGCTTCAAGCCCTCCAGGGCTGGCTGGTGTAGTGGTGTAGTGGTTGAGAGCGGTGGTTTGGAGCGGTGGACTCTGATCTGGAGAACAGGGTTTGATTCCCCACTCCTCCACCTGAGCAGCGGAGGCTAAACTGGATTTATTTCCCCACTCCTACACATGAAGCCAGCTGGGTGACCTTGGGCCAGTCACACTCTCTCAGTCCCACCCACCTCACAGGGTGTCTGTTGTGGGGAGGGGAAAGGAAGGTGATTGCAAGCCGGTTTGATTCTTCCTTAAGTGGTAGAGAAAGTCGGCATATAAAAACCAACCCTTCTTCTTCCCCGCTGCATGGTCAGCTCAGAGACCAGAAATGGCATCATGGAATCATAGAGTTGGAAGGGGCCATCTAGTCCAACCCCCTGCTCAATGCAGGATCAGCCCTGGCAAGTGCTTGTCCAGCTTCTTCTTAAAGACCGCCAGTGAGGGGGAGCTCACCACCTCCCTAGGCAGTATCAGTCCTGACCAGCCAGAGAGAGGGAAGAAGATAGACCTGACCCTACTTTGTTGCTTGGCACTGGTGACTGTGACGGACAGGAGGCTGTCCTGCCCCTGAAGGGAAAAACAGTCACTCCGCTGAGCCTATGGGAGTGCTGCTCCAGCAGCCATTCACCTTTCAGAAGGGGGGTGAAATGTTGGAGGGAAGCACAGGAGGAGAGGTAGTTCAGAAATGACTCGGAAGGAGTCTTTCCTTCTTTGCTCCTATGACCCATAGGTTCTGAGCAGTTATTTCTTAGAGGAAAATATGATGGAGAGATATTTGGCCACGGCCAGTGTTATATTTGGATCTCTATCTATCAGCAAAAAGGGGACTATTTTGTCTCTTGTTATGGGGGCAGGAATTCTCGCCAATATGGGGGTGATCCATTTATCTCGGTGGTGTTTAAAGAGGGGGCATTCCATCATCTTATGAGATAATGTGTCAGTTTTCTTTGAATTGCATGAGCAAAATCTGTCAGAGTATGGTAGATTTCCATATCTTCCATTTAATACTGCCAAGGGTGCAGCATTTAAACGGGCAAGCATAAAGGCTCTTTGGAAGGAAGGGACTGTCAGGTTGGGAAAGTATAGCGTAGTTAGCAAAGGGGGAGGAATGCCAAAGAATTGAGTTGAACATACCGTCAAGTCGCTTCCGACTCATGGTGACCCTATGAATGAAAGTCCTCCAAAATGTCCTATCTTTGACAGCCTTGCTCAGATCTTGCAAATTGAAGGCTGTGGCTTCCTTGAGGAATATGGTGGTCTAATTCGTCTCAGAAAAAGTCAATGGCTGGCTTGGGGAGGTGACATCACCTATACAGCCTTGGAGCCCTTCATTGGCAGCCTGTGTGGCCCACCCCATAGGGCTGCAACTAACAGATCTGTGACTTTAAGCTCCAGACCTCACTCACAATCAGATACTACACTTCCCAGTCCTCAGTTTCACATTGTGTTGACTTAAACGTCATTTGTTCGAAAACCATTTGGGGTTTGTCAGCCACTTGGAGCTTACTAAGAAGGAGTATAAATTTAATAAGCAATTCTCATAAATAAATAAAGAGTTTGGGCCTAAGGCGTGGTCCCGAGGTCTACTCATGCACTACTCAACTTAAACCTAGCCCTTCCACCCTTTTGCACAGGAGGAGCACAGGAGGACAGGCAGTTCAGATCTGCCTCAGAGAGAGTGCAGAGGGTTAGTTCAGTTCTGCCTCAGGGAGAGAGCAGTGACTGCTCAGGTCTGAACACATGAACATATGAAGCTGCCTTATACTGAATCAAACCTTTGGTCCATCAATGTCAGTATTGTCTACTCAGACCAGCAGCGGCTCTCCAGGGTCTCAGGAAGAGGTCTTTCACATCACCTGCTTGCCCAGTCCCTTTAACTGGAGATGCTGGGGATTGAACTTGGGACCTTCTGCATGCCAAGCATAGGCTCTCCCACTGAGCCACGGCCCCTCTCCATAGTCTGGCTCAGCCAAAGAGCTGACAAAGCGAAGGGCAGCTGTGCCTGGTAGTGTGGCAGAGTGGTTTAGTTCTACCTGTGGGGGAGAGTCGAGTACCTGATTGTTAGGCCTGTCTCTGGTCATGAGCAGACCTTGTATCATTTAGTCTGACTCTTGGGGAAGGGCAGGCTGGTGTGGGTGGAATCCTGTGTGTGTGAGAGAGAGAGGATCCAGCCTAGCGGCTAGTCAGGGAAAGCCTGTGTGTGCCTGAAAGCATTAAAGAACACTCTAACTACTCTCTGAAACCATAACTAGTTTAAATGTATGCGCCTCCGCCAAGTTTCTCCTTGGTCTGTCTGGAGACCTATGCTGCTGATCTGTTCCTTGAAACCAACTTGTAAATAAATAAATTGTCTTTGTTGTTTATGTACCACTCTTGCCTCAGTCAACTCCGTATTCTGCTTGCGCATCACAAAACGGACCTCACCGCAGTGAACCCATTCCTATACGCTTGCTACCTTAAGAACACCTGCTAATTCTAATAGGCATGGTAGAGAAAAGTTTGATTTTTTTAGTCATAAGAATAATTTTTAAAAATTGTATACGTAGCTAGAGAACAGGTTGTAATTTCTTTATTAAATTTATATTCGATACAAAACAAAAATTATCTTTTTGTCTGTGTTTGTATTTTACTTTTTTTTACTTTTATTTCCTTTTCCTTTTGTTTATTGTCTTGATGTAATTTTGTTTGTAAGAATAATTTTTAAAAAATACACATGTAGCTAGATAACAGGTTGTAATTTCTTAATTAGATTTATATTCGATACAAATGAAAAAGGAAGTATCTATGTGTGTTTGTATTTTAATTTTCCCCCTTTCCTTTTTCTTTTGTTTATTGTCTTGATGTAATTTTGTTAACAATAAATTTAATATATATACATATATATTAAAAGAACATCTGCTAACTGTGGAGAAGGTTTATAGTTTAAAACAAACCTGGTTCCCCAAAAACGTAGGCGTCTATGTAGGTCCCCTTAGTAGAAAAGGACTGTTGCAGGAACACTGTCCATTAATCTCTGATATGACATTAACCTGGTTAAAGAAATCTTAGTCCCCATTTGAATGTGATGCTTGGCAAATAAGGAGCATCTACTCTTGCCACATCACACATGTGCTCAGCACGTCCTTGAGACTTGGCCCTCTGCCACAAATGTCAGCACCCCAGAGACTTATGATTTACAGAACGCGTATGCCAGAGAATCTGCCTGAGGCGGCTCGCACAGTAAAACATGACTAAAAAAAAAAAAAGAGTACAAAAACCATTAAAATTAACAAACTATTAAAAGATCGGCCATTAAAATCCCTGCCAGAGCACAAACACAACACGAAAGGTCGAGAAGGCTAACACAGCCTTCATAAAACAGCCCAGACTGTAAAAACAGTTTTGGAAGATCAAACCCTGTAGTTAGAAGAGTTAGTTTTTATATGTCAACTTTATCTACTTTTTAAGGAGAATCAAACCGGCTTACAGTTGCCTTCCCTTCCTCTCCCCACAACAGACACCTTGTGAGGTAGGCAGTGCTGAGAGAGTTCGGAGAAAACTGTGACTAGCCCAAGGTCACCCAGCTGGCTTCATGGGTAGGAGTGGGGAAACCAACCCTGTTCCCCAGATTAGAGTCCGCTGCTCATGTGGAGGAGTGGGGAATCAAACCCGGTTCTCCAGATTAGAGTCCACCGCTCTTAACCACTACACCAGGCTGGCTCACCGGCTCAATAGCTAAGGTCTTAAGCAGCGTGAGCTGCCAGGAGGAAATTGCTTTGCTGCAGCCTTCTGTGCTTCCCAATTGTGCTTCTGTGGTTTACTGGTCCTCAAGGAACAGTGTAGGGAGTGTGCTGGGAGTCTGCAGCAGGAGGGGGGAAATCAGCAAAAATCTTCTTCCTCTAACTGTGCCAATACTATAGCACTTTAGGAACCAAGCCAACAGTCCTCGAACAAAAAAGGCATAATTCCTTTGATTATAGATAAGGTTGCCAGCTCCGAGTTGGGAAATACCTGAAGATATTTGGGGGGGTGGAGCCCGAGGAGGGCGGGTTCTGGGAAGGGACATAAGTGGGGTATAATTCCATACAGTCCGCCTTCCAAAGTGGCCATTTTCTCCAGGGGAGCTGATCTTTGTCGCATGGAGATCAGTTGTAATAGCGGGAGAACTCCAGCCACCACCTGGAGGTTGGCAACTCTAATTATAGATCGTATATACAGATGACATAGCAGGCGTAGCAGGTATTCCCACTTCTGTGGCACATAGCAAGGAATACCTGTGATGCGGCATGCTACATCCATACCCACCTATACCTGTATCAATGTGCTGCCCGATCAATCAAGGCACCATTATAGTCAATCAAAGCTTTTTTTTTCTGATCCATTATATCTAACTGATGAAGTGCTACAACCTTAATTTATAGATAGATATAGACAGTAATGCTAGGAAAAGTTGAAGTCAGCAGGAAAAGAGCACGACCCAACAGGAGATGGACGGACTCAATCAAGGAAGCCTCGACCTTCAGTTTGCAAGACCTGAGCAAGGCTGTTAAAGACAGGACGTTTTAGAGATCATTCATAGGGTTGCCATAAGTCAGAAGTAACTTGACGGCACTTAATACACACATACACATAGATATATGATACCCCAGAAGGACTGGAACAATAACATGCTATTCAATGTGAGCCAGTGTTTACTCAGAAATAAGTCCCACTGTGTTCAACAAAAAGGAGTCCTGTGCTGTCTTAAAGACGATCCAATTTATTGTACCATAAGCTTTCATGGGCTGGATTCCACTTTGACTACTTCACAAAAGCTTATTCTACCATCCATCTGTTAGTCTTTAAAGTGTCCCAAGACTCCTTTTTTGTTTGTTTGTTTCTGCTGCAACAGACTAACTCATCTTGCACACTGGAATTGCCTCTGTGCTGAATGGTTGCCAGGTCCCTCTTCGCCACCAGCGGGAGGTTTTTGGGGCAGGGAGGTGAGGAGAAAAGGACGAGGGCGGGAAAGGCCCGGGAAAGGATGAGGGCGGTGGGGAGAGTGGAGGAGAGGGTAGCGGGGGGGCCTGGCTACACCCAGGAAAGGATGAGGACGGTGGGGAGAGCATTGGGGGGGTGCCTGACCCCCGCGGGGGCCTGGCTGCGCCCGGGAGAGGACGAGGGCAGTGGGGAGAGTGCGCCTGGCCCCTGCAGATGCCTGGCTGTGCCCAGGAAAGGTCGAAGGCGGCGGGGAAGGGAGGGTGGCGGGGGGTGGGGGTGGCGGAGAGGGCAGCTGTGCCCAGGAAAGGACAAGGGCAGCGGGGGGCGCGCCTGGCCCCCTTGGGGGCCTGGCTGTGCCTAGCAGAGGCAGTGGGGCGGGGGGCACGGGCCTCGGCTCGCAGGCCAGAAAACAGCCCTCTGGGGGCCGGATCCAGCCTGCAGGCCACCTGTTTGACACCCCTGCTGTAGGGTTTTCAAGGCAAGAGATGGACAGAGGTGGTTTGCTGTGGGCTGCCTCTGTGTAGCAACCCTAGACTTCCTTGGTTCCTAACTCAGTTCCCATCCAGTTCCTAACTCAGGTCTACCCTGCTTAGCTTGCGGCTAGCCTGGGCCAGGTCAGGTTAGTTTCTTGCATACCAGCTAGGATTCTACACTAACCCTGGTTTAGAATCCCCATTTGTTGCCTCAAAAAGAGAATTTGTTTAAGCCTAGTCCTCCAATGTCTTTCAACTCAGAAAAATCTTCAATCTTTGCTTTGTGTGTGAGAGGAGGAGGAAGAATGCAAACCCGAGAACTTCTTGGCTCATTACAAACCTGCAGCAAGGATATTACATATGATGCTTTCTTCTCCCCAGTGCACCCAAAAAGCTGAGAGAGAAATGCCCCATGGAGAGCCAAACCATTTGCAGTTTAATTGCATAGATTGCAGGTTGGTATTGAGGAAGCTTCTGCTTGAGGTTATAGAAATGTGCATTACAAAAAAGACCCAAATTTCTCTAACAGATGATGTAAAAGACAAGGCATGAGTACAATGAAAAGCTTTGCGGTGGAAATTTCAAACAACGAGGCTTTTCCATCATGATGCAAAGGCTATGATGTTCAGTCTACCCTTGGCTGCAATTTCAGGTAGTCTAAGCTAACCTCGCATTTCAACATCCCTCGGCTGCAAAGTGTGGCATCTGCACGCGAGGGGCCAGGGAGCCGGCACTGCCGCGTGCGACGGGGTCTTTATATCTGCAGGCTCTGATGGAACCGACCGTCATTAAAGCGGGCCATTTTCAGAACTGGAAATCGTTCCGGGCGTATGCGCGCCGAGATAATTGGAAGGTGGGAAGGGAGTTTGGTAGATTACAGGCGTAATGAGTCGTTAGCGAAAGAGTTTCCCAAAGCTCCCCTGGGAGTTCGGCACATCTCTTGCGGCTGCCACCTTTCAAACTCCACCCGTTCCAGCTCATTAGAATACTGCAGATTTCTTCAGAATACCAGGAGCTCATGTTCCTTTGGAGGGAGGGGCTGTGGCTCAGTGGTAGAGCATCTGCTTGGCATGCAGAAGATCCCAGGTTCAATCCTCAGCATCTCCAGTTAAAGGGACTAGGTAAGTAGGTGATGTGAAAGACCTTTGCCTGAGACCCTGGAGAGTCGCTGCTGGTCTGAGTAGACAATACTGACTTTGATGGACCAAGGCAGTATAAGGCAGCTTCATGTGTTCATGTGCTCCTTCACAAGGCCAGTCCTCAACAAAGCAAGGAGAACAAGGTTGGAACATCAGGAAGTCCCTCAAAAAAAACATTAGCCAATAGACGGAAAGGGAGGAAGTGGGTGAGAAAGAACTCATTTCGTAGTTTGGTAACTTCTTAATCTTGCCTTTCCCTTCCCATATGGTGGGGTACCAGGGCTCAGCCTAGGAGCGCAAGGAGCTCAGAGTAAGATGTGAGTGGTCAGGGTAGGGTTGCCAGCTCTGGGTTGGGAAATACCTGGAGATCTACAGGGTGGAGCCTGAGGAGGGTGGGGTTTGGAGAGGGGAGGGACTTCCATGCCATAGAGTCCAATTGGCAAAGTGGCCATTTTCTCCTCGAGAATTGATCTCTATAGGCTGGAGATCAGTTGTAATAGCGGGAGATCTCCAGCCACCACCTGGAGGTTGGCAACCCTAGGTCAGGGTGATGGTCAGATTTTGGTCAAAAGCAAGCTGGTGGTCAGTTTTTCTGAGGAATCAGGTCAGAGTCCCAGATCCAGAGGCAAGGTCTGATACCCAGGGAACATGAAGGAGCCATTTTAAGCTGTAGACAACCTAAAAAGTTCTGAAGACTGAGCCATAGCATATCCTGATTGGTCCCAGATGTCATGTGGTCAGTCAGGTGATGCCTGAGTCCGGGGGTGGAGACCACAGCCTAGAGGGCACTATTGGGCACAGCAGGCTCCAGACCCTTTGTCTCTGCTACACTACAACTGGCCCCGTGGCACAAGTTGTGGGGCTCAGTATGAAAAAGAAGCCCACAATAAAAGCAGTTTCCTCTAATCTTTCCCCATTATTCGGGGCTTCACACCCCCATAAGGTTTCTTGCACCCAAGCTCAGTTGCTCAGCCACTGAATAACCTAATTTTCTAACAGTGAAATTCCAGGCAGTAGCTGTGTTAGTCTGTAGCACAGGGGTGGGGAACGTCAGGCCCGGGGGCCGTTTAAGGCCCGCAAAATCATTTGGTCTGGCCCTTTGTGGGCCCTGCAGATCTCTAGCTCATAAGGATCTAAGACTGGTGATCCGCCCCCTCCCGCGGACAGGAATAGCCTCTATTCAAGGCGGATGTGAGTTTGTTTTGCCAAGAAAAGGAAGCTTCTTTTCCCCCTTGCAGAAGGGTCATTAGCTATAGAGCTGCTAGGACCAACCAAGAAACTGTGTTAGCCCTTTCCCACCCGGGCCATGGAGAAACATATTGGTCACCTAATTTTTAAGTTGATAATTCTGTATGGCCCGCGAATGATGTTATAAATATCCAAATGGCCCTTGGCGGAAAAAAGGTTCCCCACCCCTGCTGTAGCAGAACAGGAGTCCTGGGGCATCTCAGATACTAACGGAACGTACACATTCATTTGACCACCGACCTCTTCGTTCAAAGTCCAAATCTTAGAGACGAACAGAATGTATTTATTTATTAGACCACTGACTTCGCCTTAAGTCCAAGCATGCGTCCGCACACATTTGGGGAAACTGCCCTGCAACAGTCAGTCATAACGGTGTTTTTCAGGTGTGGACGAGGAAACCAAGGAGGTGACTGATAGTTATAGTGCATCGATAACGCAATGTCCAGTACTGTGTGGCCGCAGGCCAACATGCTAGCCGCCATCCCCCACTGTGGTTCTCCTTCCGAGTTATGAGGCAGGCCTGTGAAGAGCCCGTGCGCAAAGCTATAGGAGGAGGCGCACAGAGAGAACTTTACTCGGCGCAGAACCACTGATCGAACACCGCGCCCCGATTCTCGTCGGAAGAATCAGGAAATGACCCTTAACAATGCAAAGCAGCACTTATTCCAGACAGACGCGAGCAAACATTGCAAACACAGGAGACATCAGAGGCAGGTTGACCTCGGAGCCCTTCGTCGCCATTAATATCTACCTCGCCGAGGTGTTGTGAGTCTTAATTAATTGGTGTTTGAGATCCACTGATGAAAGGCTCTGGGTGAGAACAAGGTGGTAATTATCATAATTGTTGTTATTGTTATAAGGCTTTGATATGTTTAACCAAAAAAAAAAAAAAAACCATGAAAGGAAAATGTTCTGCTCTAGTGGAGAAGACTGCGTAATAGAATACAAATCTCTCCCAAAGTGGAAGAGCTGAGGAGGAATTTATCCAGCATGGTTTGGGTTGCCAGGTCCCTCTTTGCCACTGACGGGAGGTTTGGGGGTGGAGCCTGAGGAGGGCAGGGTTTGGGGAGGGGAGGGACTTCAATGCCATAGAGTTCAATTGCCAAAGCAACCATTTTCTCCAGGTGATCTCTATCGGCTGGAAATCAGTTGAAATAGCAGGAGGTTGGCAACCCTAACCATGGTTCAGAGGCAACACCCAAACCCTGGTTTGACTGTAGTGGGAACTGAGAGGACAAAAATGCGATGTAGAACAGGGCCTCAGTGAGGAGGAGGATTGGGCAAGATTGCCCCTTTTCTCTCTCGCATAGGGTTGCCAGGTCCCTTTTCGCAACCGGCGGGAGGTTTTTGGAGCGGAGCCTGAGGAGGGCGGTGTTTGAAGAGGGGAGGGACTTCGATGCCATAGAGTGCAATAGCCAAAGTGGCCGTTTTCTCCAGATGAACTGATGTCTATCGGCTGGAGATCAGTTATAATAGCAGGAGATCTCCAGCTATTACCTGGTAGTTGGCAACCCTACTCTCGCACCAACTGAAAAGCTGGTTGGAACTAACCCACTTGTCTGCCATTACATCCCAGTTGGCAATCTGGGGCTTGTGTTTTCCCTTGTAACCAGAACTGGAACAAACTAGCTACGTCACAACCACAATTACAACCTTCCACCTTTTAAAAAAAAAAAACTAAACTGGAAGCCCCAGGCAGCTCTTATGAAAATTGGAGAAGGGCTGTTGGGGTGGTGATCAACCCTTTCCTCCCCTGCCTCTTCCATGATTTAAATAGCCTCTTCTTGTGTACAGGAAAGGACACGTCCCAAATGTTTGTACTTGTCTTTTCCCCAATCGCAGAGTTAAATGACGTTTCAGGGGGGCTATTTAAATCCTTGGAGAGGCAGGGGAGGAAACCTCTGTCCTTTCCTGATTTTCAAAGCAGCCATTCGGGGCTGCTAAACAGCTTTTAACAGGACATGTGTCTATTTTCCTTGGGCTGATTCAAATGTAATTTGAATTTGCTGGTTCAAACGTGAAAGGCAATTATGCTTGGTTCCAAAGAGGAAATAAGGAAATCAAAATCTGGAAGTCAGGAAATCCAGTCCTGGAGATCCAAACCAGGAAGTAAGGAAATGTAAACCACGAAGTAAGTTTAGAAGTGGCTGTCATTTTTAAAGAACTGAAGAACTACTGCCCTACTGCCAAGTATAAAGGGTTGCAAGGTTCCCCTTCACCACCGGCGGAAGGTTTTTGGGGTGGAGCCTAAAGAGAGTTTGGGGAGGGGAGGGACTTCAATGCCATAGAGTCCAATTGCAAGAGCAGCCATTTTCTCCAGGTGAACTCATCTCTATCAGCTGGAGATCAGTTGTAACAGCGGGAGATCTCCAGCTAGTACCTGGAGATTGGCACCCTACAAGTATACCCTTCGCTGTTGCATATGTAGAGGAATTGTCACTGTTCCTTCTAATAGAAAATTGTCAAGGACCGAACTTGGGTGACAGTTTCAGTACAAGAAAGCCCACTGTGGTCCAGCTCCCACTGCCTTTGTATGTGTGTGTTTGTGCCAGGGCCAACAAAGTTGTACTGCAAACCCACAGTGGTCCTTGCAAACCTCATAACAACATGTATTTTGGCATGTACTTTGGCATTATTTTTCCTTAAAAGCCAATCTATTTTATTTGAAAATAAACAGTAATAAAATCATAGCATTGGAAGGGGGCATGCAGGCCATCTAGTCCAACCGCCTGCTCAATGCAGGATCATCCTAAAGCATCCCTGACAAGTGTCCGTCCAGCCTCTGCTAAAAGACTGCCAGTGAGAGGGAGCTCACCACCTCCCTAGGAGCTAACTACTCCTGACTGCCAGGACACCCTGGGACATTTTGAACCTAACAGATCACACTTTCAGGATGGCTTTTGGATGCAACGGGTGCCGTTCATGTGCAAACATCAATCAATCAGGCGATACGTGTCACTTCAAAGGGCAGACCGCAATGGTCCTATCTAGGAATCCAGCCTCGACTCCTGGGTTGTATTTTCTGCTTTAAAGGCACATTTGTACAACCCATTTTCAGGAAAAAGTCCCCATAAAAATGTTGCAAATTCCAGATCATCATTGCAAAAAGCTCTAGTATAAACAGACACATCCACTCATATCTCCTATGCCAGCCTTTCCAATTACTTCCCTCCCATCAATCTTGCTGTCAAGGCTAGGGTTGCCAGCTCTGAGTTGTGAAATTCCTAGAGATTTTGGGAGTGGAGCCTGGGAAAGAACCTCAGCAGGGTATAATGCCACACAGTCCACAATCCACTCTCCAAAGCAGCCATTTTCTCCTTGGAAACTGATTATTTGTCATCTGGAGAGCAATTGTAATTCTGGGAGATCTCTAGGTACTACCTGGAGGTTGCAACCCACAGCTAATTAGCTGTGAGATTTCCTCCAGGGGAACTGATCTCTATCGGCTGGAGATCAGTTGTAATAGCAGGAGATCTCCAGCTAATACCTGGAGGTTGGCAACCCTAGGCCATACACTAGACTTCATTTGTTCATGCATTCATTCATTCTGTGGCCACCATATTGGCCATCTCTATTCACTCCACACTCAAGGCCCTGTTAGAACAAATTGTGGATCTGCCACACACAAACACCCCTAGGCCAATCGCCAACACTCACCATCTTCGTCAGTCTGGAAGATCATCTCTTTGCCTTCTTTCCGCCCTTCGGGGTTGGAGAGGATGAGTTTGACGTGGATGTTTTTGTACGGCTGCAGGTTCTTGATGGTGTAGCGGTTGACGTTGCGCTCCATCTTCACGCATTCCCGGAAGGTCTGGTTGTGGCCCGCGCCCAGGGCGTAGCGATAGCAGAGGGTAACCGTGTACGTGTGACACCGCGTTAGATTGTAGCCGAGGGGCTCCCACTGAAGCGTCAGTTGTCGAGATTGGATGTCAGCGAAGGCGAGGCCTTTGGGGGCCCTCATTGGCTCTGCCGAAGGGAGAGAGAGAGAACCATCGAATGACACAAAGAAAGGGTCTGCTTATTTAGTTTCCTTACTTCATTTGTAGTCCGCCTGACTCATTGAGATTCAAGGGGGATTGCAGAATTAGGAAAAACAATGCAGTAAAGACCAGTAGAAGACATATAATAAACAATGCAATAAAAGTAGATTACAGTGAAAACAACGAAACGCTAACAGTATAATGAATCCAATAAACAATAGAGAGGGGGGCAATGTCTAAATATTTCTGGCACTGAAACTACAATCCTACTCCTTTTCTGAACATTTTGCTACCACCCTATTTCTCTTTTTTTTTAAAATGCCATCCTATCCAGAATCAAGCGGGTGCAGAGGAGAGCAATGAAGATGATCAGGGGCCTGGAGACCAAGCCCTATGAGGAAAGGCTGAGGGAGCTGGGAATGTTTAGTCTGGAGAAGAGGAGGTTGGGGGCAGGCATGATGGCTCTCTTTAAGTATTTGAAGCTGTCACTTAGAGGAGGGCAGGGAGCTGTTCCTGTTGGTAGCAGAGGATAGGACTCGGAATAATGGGTTTAAATCGAGGGTGGAAAAGTACCAGCTGGATATTGGGGGGGGGGGTTTACAGTAAGAGTTGTTTGACAGTGGAATTAGCTACCTAGGGAGGTGGTGAGGTCCCCCTCACTGGCAGTCATTAAGCATTAAGCTGGACAAGCACTTGTCAGGGATGCAGTAGGATGATCCTGCATTGAGCAGGGGGTTGGACTAGATGGCCTGTATGGCCCCTTCCAACTCTATGATTCTATCCAGAGCCCAAAGGTCCACTGGCACCCAGAATGCTCAGGAGATGCCTTTATTTATTTATTTATACCCTGCTTTTCTCCTTGAAGTAGCTTATAACATCATTCTCCCCACCTTCATTGTACCTTCCCAACATGTGAGATGGGTTAGGTGGAGAAAGGAGGAGGGCAGGGTCTGGTGAGGGGAGGGACTTCAGTCCCATTGCCAAAGCGGCCATTTTCTCCAGGTGAAGTGATCTCTATCGGCTGGAGATCAATTGTAATAGCAAGAAATCCCCCGACAGTACCTGGAGGTTGGCAACCCTACCAACAAGCCTCCATTTCACACATGTCTAACACTCTGTTCTTTGGACAGTCCACAGGGAAATTTAACGGCTGTCACCTTATGCTGAATTGCAAACTTTTTTCCCAGGCTTCCAAAATATACTTTCCATTCAGGGGTTTTGACACAGCATGCAATTCTTGAATAGTGATGCGTGGTTACTTTGACATATTTCGACTGCACGGCACAGATCCTTCCCCCAAGCAGTCTTGACAGGGCCCGTTTTTTTGGAGGAGACAGCTCTGAAGGGCTTTAGAGCCTTTGCAGTATCAGTGGTGTCTTCGTAATGATCGATTTGCTTGTTGTAGCAGCCTGAAGAGCCAGGATTAGCCTGAGCCCATCAGAGCTGGGAAGCAAAGCAGGGTTGGTCATCCATAGCATTTGGATTTGACACCCCCAAGGAAGTTAAGGGCTGCTAAGCAGAGGCAGACAATTGCAAACCACTTCTGTTTGTCTCTTGCTTAAAAACCCCATGAGGGGTTGCCAGAAGTCAGCCGACAGCACTTCATTATTATTCATTATCTGCTTACTAATCTGAAGACTGAGGAGATAGCAGCTTGTATCCTACCCCTCCGTTCGCTGAAGTTCAAAGCCTTCTGCCCGCCTAAGGAGACTTCTGTTGACAAAAGTGACTCCTCCACCAGGGGAGGAGCCATTTCCATCCGTGGAAGGCTCCTCCGGTGGAAGAGAAGCATCCCACTTTACTCCATGTAACATATCATCCATGATGGAGGCACAAAAGCAACCACACATGCAGAAAGTTCCTTTCCTGGGAGATCAGAAGAAGCTAACGTTTCCCTTCTCCTAGCAAACTCATCTCGGGAGATAACCATTCAAGTAGCCAAATTTTGCCTCCGGTCTAGTGGCATTCGTAAACAGCTAACTGAAAACCTTTCCCCATGGAGGATCTTTCCTCCTCTTCTTCAAATCATCCCTCCCAGAATCATCAACTTTTATTATTTTATTTTATTATTTTAACCTAACTTTGATTTTTACTCAGGGCTGATATTGTATCGAAATAAAACTTGATTGATTGATTGACATGCAGACAGTGTTTGATTCATGGCATCTTTAGAACAGCAATTCTATCCCTCTCCTCCACATCAGTGGCGGACGAGAGAAGCTGGAGGGTAAGAGATTCAAAACAGATAAAGGGAAGTATTTCTTCACACAATGCATAGTTAAATTGTGGAACTCCCTGCCCCAGGATGTGGTGATGGCTGCCAACTGGAAGGCTTTAAGAGGGGAGTGGACATGTTCATGGAGGAGAGGGCTGTCCATGGCTACTAGTCAAAATGGATACTAGTCATGATGCATACCTATTTTCTCCAGGATCAGAGGAGCATGCCTATTATATTAGGTGCTGTGGAACACAGGCAGGACAATACCGCTGCAGTCACCTTGTTTGTGGGCTTCCTAGAGGCACCTAGTTGGCCACTGTGTGAACAGACTGCTGGACTTGATGGGCCTTGGTCTGATCCAGCAGGGCCTTTCTTATGTTCTTTATATAATCTGGTGAAACGCGTTGGTTTCTCACTCCTACACATGAAGCCAGCTGGGTGACCTTGGGCTAGCCACAGCTCTCTTAGATTTCTCTCAGCCCCACCTACCTCACAGGGTGTCTGTTGTGGGGAGGGGAAGGGAAGGTGATTGTAAGCCAGTTTGATTCTTCCTTAAGTGGTAAAGAAAGTCGGCATATAAAAACCAACTCTTCTTCCTACCAAAACCAAGATACCCTTTTCTGCTCTCCCCGGCCATGGCTCAGCTATAGAACAACTGTGTGGCATGCAGAAGGTCTTATGTTCAATCCCTGGCATCTCTAGTTAAAAGCCTCAGGGTAGTAGGTGATGTGAAAAACCCAAGACCCTGGAAAGCCACTGCCAATCAGAGCAGACAATCTTAACCTTGAGGGACCAAAGGTCCGATTCAGTATAAGGCATGCATTCAACTTCAAGCTAATGGGATTAGTTTCACAGTCTCCTTCCACCCTGCCAGGAGGGGGTGGGGGGAGTATACAGCAACTTATTTTCCATGCAGGTCTGTCCAAAGTCCAGCCAATTACCCATCCGTGTCCACTGTCACTGACTAACAGTGCTCACAATAACACCGCTAGCTACAGGAAAGAGTTACCAGCTCTTGACTGAGGCAGTATCTGCAAAACACACGCTATTCCCCCCGCCCCAATGGTTTGCGAGAGCCGCTTTCTCCTTGGCAGAGAACTTTTGAACTGGCTCTGGTTTCAATTGTAGCATAGTCACAATACTGCCGCTCCGCACATCCCGCAGCAACTTGGGATATGTTGATGGCCACTCATAATCACTCGCGATTTCGCATGGCTAGATTGCGGCGTCAGAGATAGAATGAGAAACCGTGGCGCCACGAAACTCGCTCTGTATGGCAGGAAAGGACAGCTCCCTTGTGTCTGCCCAGCGCTTGCTTCTTGTTAAATATCTGGAATTTTTCATAAACATCACTGAAAAAAGACAGCCCTAAGTGGAAAAAAATCTCGGCAGTGCAAACCTCAGCTTTTGCTGTCCCTTAGGTTTTTGCCGATTTATCCAGACCAATCAATCTAATCGCTCTGTCTCTTCCTCTCCTATAACACCAAAATCTATCAATTTTATGGGAGTTGTTTTTCTGCGGCTGTTATTTTAAAGGTATTTCAATGGTCCACACTGAGCTCAAATTTACCCAGCTGTGGCAACATCTAAGTGGGGATATATTTCAATAGGATTACCATTTCTATCATGACTCTTTAAAAAAAAGGGGGGGGACACAACACCCCACTGGATTTTATCTCTTATTTTCCAAAGCTGTGTTGTAGAAATCATTGTGTAAATATACTCAGAAAACCAGGGCAACTCCAGAAAAAACTTCTCAAGTGTTTTGAAAGCCTTTCCCTTGGATTCACAGCATTTTCTCAAATGTTTCTTGAAGTGCCATCGTAAACAGATATGCTCAGAAATATATCCCACTGAGTTCAGTGGGGCTTACTTTTTAACAAACATACTTATAGGAGTGCAGCCTTATTCTAAGATGTTGTGGGGGCAGAAGGGTAATCCCTGAATAAGATGGGGCAAATGGAAACCTAAGAGCAGAAACTGGAACTAGGATTTGTGGCCATTTTGTTTGCTGGTGTTATAAAATGATCACTTCTAAAATGTAGGGTGGGAACAGCGTTGCCAACTTTGGGTTGGGAATTTCTGGGAGATTTGGGGAGTGAAGTCTGGGGAGGTCAGAGTTTGGAAAGGGGCGGGACCTCAGTGTGACATCATGCTATAGAGTCCACCCTCCAAAGCAGCCATTTTCTCCTGGGGAATGAACCTCCGTAGTCTGGAGAGCGATCAGTTGGAATTCCAGGTATGGTTGCCAGGTCCCTCTTCACCACCGGCGGGAGGTTTTTGGGGTGGAGGCTGAGGAGGGTGGGGTTTGGGGACAGGGGAGGGACTTCGATGCCATAGAGTCCAATTGCCAAAGCGGTCATTTTCTCCAGGGGAACTGATCTCTATCGGCTGGAGATCAGTTGTAATAGCAGGAAATCTTCTGCTTGTACCTGGAGGTTGGCAACCCTAATTCCAGGAGATCTCCAGGCCCCACCCAGAAGGTGGCAGTTCAAGGTGGGAGACTAATTTTAAAATCAAAGAAACAGAAGGGCGAGGGAAGGTAAATTCATCCCTTTACCAACTTGCCTGCCTTGGTCCTTTGCTTTAGTCACTTTTCTCCCATCCCATTTCACTCCCAGTTCACATACTTCTTATCAGCATGTGGGGAAGCCCCGACTCACATCCCATCGTCCCTGTGTTGCTGCACCCATACTACAGAAAAGCCTTCCTGACAAAGCCAGGAAGGTGTCTGTTAAAATTCAAGCAATTAAGCAAGGCTGCATGGCTTAAGAGGGCTTTTAAACCATAGTTTGTTGCACTTGGAGGGTGTCAACAGCTTATATGGTTGCACAATGTTTGTGCTCCGTATTTGCCTGTTTCATTTTTTTTTAATCTGCCGTGATTTTAAATTTGCATAAGCTTCCTGTGGTCTGCTTCCAAAGGAAAAAGGCATAAAAACACCTGTCAGATAGGGCTTCTGACAGCTCCGTCCCCAAACAAGATGGTTTCCCCATGAACAAGATGGAGTTCTCCGTGCACTCCTTCCCCCCCGTTTTGCACACGAGCTCCGGCCAGAGATTTACAATTGTATTGGGACCCGCCCGTGTAAATCTCCGATCTGATATCGGGTCCCGCGCACAAAGCCGAGAGCTCGGCCATCTCCTCCACTGATTGCTCACGATTGTTTCTGTTTCAGTTTTACTTAAGTCGTTACCGGCAGGAAACGACTACATTGTCTCTTTGTTCCTGTAACCCTATTGTATCAGCCCTATATATGTATCCATACCCCCCCAGTCATGTATTCCAGCCTTGCTCGTCTCCTTACTGAAATCACTGACCTCTGGAATAAATCCTTGAATCACTGCTCTGTCTGCATTTGAGTTCTATTGCCTGAAACGCCGTGCACTTGCTGAAGCCTGACAACACCACAGATAAATTAATTAATAAAATCCCAATACCAGAGCTCAGCCGGGAGGAGAAAAAAATAATTCACACCAATAGACTGTGCGGATCTGCTATTGCGTCATGGAGAAAGGCAGGGGGCTCCAGCGCCTATTCACTCTAGAGTTTCCAGGTCCCTCTTCAGCACTGGTGGGAGGATGGGGTTTGGAGAGGGGAGTGACTTCAATGCCACAGAGTCCAGTTGCAGAAGCAGCCGTTTTCTCCAGGTGAATTGATCTCTATCGGCTGGAGATCAGTTGTATTAGCAGGAGATCTCCTGTCACCACGTGGAGGTTGGCAACCCTAATTTACTCACATGGCATTTCTAATGTTAATATTAGGTCTCCATGCACAATGTGTGTGTGTGTGTTAAGTGCCGTTAAGTCGCTTCTGACTCATGGCAACCCTATGAATCAATGTACTCCAAAATGTCCTATCCTTAACACCCTGGCTCAGATCTTGTAAACTGAGGGCCATGGCTTCCTTTATAGAGTCAATCCATCCCTTGTTGGGTCTTCCTCTTTTCCTGCTGCCTTCAACTTTTCCTAGCATGACTGTCTTTTCCAGTGACTCTTGTCTTCTCATAATGTGACCAAAGTACGACAGCCTCAGTTTAGTCATTTTAGCTTCTAGGGTCAGTTCGGGCTTGATTTGATCTAAAACCCACTGATTTGTTTTTTTGGCAGTCCAAGGTATCCGTAACACTCTCCTCCAACACCACATTTCAAAGGAATCAACTTTCTTCCTATCAGCCTTCTTCATTGTCCAGCTTTCATGCCCATACATAGTAATAGGGAATACGATAGCATGAATTAACTTGATCTTGGTGGCCAGTGACACATCCTTACACTTCAGAATCTTTTCTAGCTCCTTCATGGCTGCCCTTCCCAGTCTCAATCTCCTCCGATTTCTTGGCTGCAGTCTCCCTTTTGGTTGATGGTGGAGCCAAGGAATAGAAAGTCTTGAACAATTTCAATTTCCTCATTGTCAACCTTAAAGTTGTGTAATTCTCCTGTAGTCATTACTTTTGTCTTCTTGATGTTCAGCTGCAGTCCTGCTTTGGCACTTTCTCTTTTAACTTTCAGCAGTAGTTGTTTCAAGTCTTTGCTCTTTTCTGCCAGTAATGTAGTATCATCGGCATATCTCAAATTGTCGATGTTCCCCCAATTTTCACTCCACCTTCATCTAAATCTAATCCAGTTTTCCTAATGATATGTTCTGCAAACAGATTGAAGAGAAAGGGAGATAAAATACACCCTTGTCTAACACCTTTGTCAATTGGAAACCAGTCTGTTTCTCCATATTCTGTCCTAATTGTGGCCTCTTGTCCAGAGTACAGGTTGCGCATCAAAACAATCAGATGTTGTGGCACACCCATTTCCTTTAAAACCAGCCATAGCACAATGTAGCACTTAATTATTTGTCCACTTGGTACTGTTTATCCCACTCTTTCTTCAGGGAACTCGGGGCAGAGTGCCCAGTTCTGTGTTCCTCCGTTTTATCCTCACAACAACCCTGTGAGGTAGGTTAGGCTGAGCATGACTGAGTGTGACTGTGCTGGTTAGACCTCACCTAGAGTATTGTGTTCAGTTTTGGCACCACAACTTAAGAAAGATATAGACAAGGTAGAATGTGTCCAGAGGAGGGCAACAAAGATGGTGAGGGGTATGGAGACCAAGTCCTATGAGGAAAGGTTGAGGGAGCTGGGTACGTTTAGCCTGAAGAGGAGAAGACTGAGAGAGGATATGATAACCATCTTCAAGTACTTGAAGGGCTGTCATATAGAGGACGGTGCCGAGTTGTTTTCTGTTGCTCAAGAAGGCCGGACCAGAACCAACGGGTTGAAATTAAATCAAAAGAGTTTCCGTCTGACGTTAGGAAGAATTTTCTAACAGTTAGAGAAGTTCCTCAGTGGAACAGGCTTCCTCGGGAGGTGGTGAGCTCTCCTTCCCTGGATGTTTTTAAGCAGAGGCTAGATGGCCATCTGTCAGCAATGCTGATTCTGTGACCTTAGGCAGTTCATGAGAGGGAGGGCATCTTGGCCATCTTCTGGGCATGGAGTAGGAGTCACTGGGTGTGTGTGGAGGGGAAGGTAATTGTGAATTTCCTGCATTGTACAGGGGGTTGGACTAGATGACCCTGGTGGTCCCTTCCAACTCTATGATTCTATGATTCTATGGTCCAAGGTAACGCAGCATGTTTCATGGCAAAGTAGGGATTCAAACCTGGGTCTGCCAGATCCTAATCACTGCACCTCATGTCACTCTTTGCGTGGGACAGGGAAAACGACATGTGAGCTTAGGCATGTAGGAGCCAAGGTTCACTGGCAGCAGAAGAACCCAGTTGCTTTGCTTAGACAGAGATGGGGTAATAGTTTCTGACTAAACAACTTTGAGGCAGGAGACAAGTGAAAAGCAGGAAATTGCTAATTGTTGCCCTGACTGTAGACACCAAGATCACGGCTTAACGCTGTAATTGTGGAGCCCAGCAGAGTTATAAATTTCAGTTCCCCTCAGCCTATTTTTCCTCCCTGAAGGCACCGTGCAAGTTATAAAGTGGTGGGGGAGGGCGGCCGTGGACAGAGAGATTCAATTTCCAATGATGTCAGAGGAGCGCATTAAATGATTGCCCTGCCCTCTCCCCCACTTAAATTCTAGCCCAATTTTCCAGTCCACAGAAATACAGACAGATGCGGTTATGCTTTAATTTCTCATCCAAGGCAGAGCCCAAATCTTCGGAGGCACACGCAAATCAATTAGAAGGTGCTGGGCTGTGAAGCCACACAAGGAGCCCGCCGGGGAGGGCCCTGCCCTGCCGGAGGGATCCACCTGCCTGCAGGACAGATCACACACCAAATTAGCACCCGCCCTCCTCCCCTCTTGAGATCATGGCGGACCTTATCACACAGATAGGGTTGCCAACCCCCAGGTGGAGGCTGGAGATCACCCGCAATTACAACTGATGTCCAGGCGATAGAAATCAGACCCCCCTGGAGAAAATGGCTGCTTTGGGGAAGGGCCGTAGCTCAGCGGTAGAGCATCTGCTTGGCATGCAGAAAGTCCCAGGTTCAATCCCCGGCATTTCCAGTTAAAGGGACTAGGCAAGTAGGTGATGGGAAAAACCTCGGCCTGAGACCCTGGAGAGCCGCTGCTGGTCTGAGTAGACAATACTGACTTAGATGGACCGAGGGTCTGATTCGGTATAATGCAGCTTCGTGTGTTAAAATATTAGAGGAGGGGCCGGGCTCAGTGGCAGAGTATCTGCTTGGCATGCAGAAGGTCCCAGGTTCAATCCCCGGCATCTCCAGTTAAAGAAACTAGGCAAGTAGGTGATGGGAAAGACCTCTGACTGAGACCCTGGAGTCCGGTCCAAGTAGACAATACTGACTTTGATGGAACAAGGGTCTGATTCAGTATAAGGCAGCTTCATGTGTTCATGTGGACTCTATGGCATTGAAATCCCTCCTCTCCCCAAACCCAGCCCTCCTCAGGCTCCCCCCCCCCAAAAAAAAAAATCTCCAGGTATTTCCCAATCTGGAGCTGACAACCCTACACGCAGATGCCTTCTCTTGGAATCGGGCGATCCCATTTCCTGGGCTAAGATGAAGGCTAGATGGGGTGAGAAGCAGCCAAGTGGATGGGCAGTCTGGGGTGTGCGTGTGTCTTTTTAGCCTGATGCTCTAACCCAGGGGTCCCCAGCATGGTCCCTGTGGGCACCGTGACACCCACCAAGTGTTTTGAGAAAGGGGGTGGGGCACTTAAATCAGCAGGGCTTCTGACTGGCTAGTGGAGATCCGATTGGGTGGGCAGCTTAGAATAACGTTCTTTCAGTGGCATCTGCTACCACAGAGTTGGTTTTTATTCTGCTTTACTCCTCTCTCCCAGTGTATTTCTTAAAATTGTCCCTCTTCTAACCCTAGGGTTGCCCACCTACAGATACTAGCTGGAGATCTCCTGCTATTACAATTGATCTCCAGCCGATAGAGATCAGTTCACCTGGAGAAAATGACCGCTTTGGCAATTGGGCTCTGTGGCATTGAAGTCTCTCCCCATCCCAACCGCCCTCCTCAGGCTCCGCCCCCAAAACCTCCCACCAATGACTAAGAGGGACCTGGCATCCCTATCTAACCCTGCCCTTGGGTTTCCTCTGTGTGTGAGGCTCTGCCTCCTGTGGCAGCCAATTTGGGGTTGCGTCCCACCTCCCTGTGTCAGAGGCACCCACAGGCTGAAAAGGGTTGGGGTCACCTGCTCTAACCTTTACACTCATTCATAGTTTCTGTGCTTTGGAGCAAGTCTCATTTTTTTTTTTTGCCAGGTTCTGAAGGCTAGGCAATCAAAGTTGGTGGTCTTAAGATTGTATGACCCTCTCTAGAGGACTTTTTCCCTGTCACAATGAACACATGAAGCTGTCTTATGCTGAATCAGACCTTTTTGGTCCATCAAGCACAGTAGTGTCTACTCAGACTGACAGCAGGTCTCCAGGGTGTTAGGCAGAGAGCTTTCACATCACCTACTGCCAGATCCTTTAACTGGAGATGGCAGGGATTGAACCTGTGACCTTGTGCCTGCTAAGCAGATGTTCTGCCACTGAGCCATGCATGGTATAGTGGTTAAAAGCGGTGGACTCTAATCTGGAGAACCACCTGGAGAACCATCTGGAGACTCTAATCTGGTTTGATTCCCCACTCCTCCACATGAGTGGCAGATACTGATCTGGTGAACCGGGCTGGTTTCCCCACTCTTCCATATGAAGCTAGCTGGGTGACCTTGGGCTAGTCACAGCTCTCTTAGATCTCTCTGTCCCACCTACCTCACAGGGTGTCTGTTGTGGGGAGGGGAAGGGAAGGTGATGGTTAGCCCATTTGATTCTCCCTTAAGTGCTAGGGAAAGTCAGCATATAAAAACCAACTCTTCTTCTCCTCCCCATGAAGCTGCCTTAAACTGGGTCAGACCATTGGTCTATTAAGGTCTACTCTGACTGCCAACAACTCTCCAGGGTCTCATGGCAAGGTCTTTCACATCACCTACTACCTGATCCTTTTGATGGGGACTGAACCTGGGACCTTTTACATGCCAAGCAGATGCTTTGCCACTGAGCCACAGCTCCCTGGTACCCATGATCAGTTGGGAAGAATGGGTATTTATTGAAAAGATCCATGACACGCCCTTATCATATCCATGCATGTCTTCAATAAGTTACAAAAGTCTTGGGACTGCATCTGGATATTGCAACACAGAAGTCATTCACCTCCTGGATTGTCTTGCCACTCAGAAAAAATCCAGTTGTATATTATTGCTGTTGTGCATTGTTACCTATGGGCACCATGGCTTCAGCTGATGGCTTCCTTCTTCCCAAAGCATTGCCAAATTGAAGCAAAGAGCCAACCCTGGCTTTCTTCCACTTCCCAGGAGCGGGAGTTCCTTTCAAACAGTCCAGGAGGCCACAGGGAGTACCAGCTTGGAAATCTCTGTCTCCATGACAGGAGGATGCTTGGCTTACAACCTCTTAACATTTTGTGGACCCTCCCAATGCTTTGTGATTGGATCAAACTCTCCTGGCAGCCATTCTGAGATTCATCCCACCCTAAGGACAGCCATTTTGTTGTGGCGCCACCTTTCTCTTCTCAAAATTCCAAGAGGGCCAGAAAGTTCAGCAAAGTTGGGAATCTCTGCTAGGCATATAACATGGGGTTGCCAACCTCCAGGTACTAGCTGGAGATCTCCTGCCAGTACAACTGATCTGCAGCGGGTAGAGATCAGTTCCCCTGGAGAAAATGGAGGAGGAGGAGGAGGAGGAGAGTTGGTTTTTATATGCCGACTTTCTCTAGCACTTAAGGGAGACTCAAACCTGCTTACGATCACCTTCCCTTCCCCTCCCCACAACAGACACCCTGGGAGGTAGGTGGGGCTGAGAGAGTGTGACTAGCCCACGGAGCAGGGAAACAAATCCAGTTCACCTGATTAGCATCTGCCAGTTCTCCAGATCAGAGTCCACCACTCCAAACCACCGCTCTTAACCAGTACACCACGCTCCCCTCCCCAAACCCCGCCCTCCTCAGGCTCTTCCTCAAAAACCTCCCATTGGTTGCAAAGAATGACCTGGCAACCCTAATATAGCAGTACCATATCCACCGTGTATGGATGCAGCCTTTCCTTCATTCGGCAAGACTTGTAGCAGCTTTGGATATGTACAGAATTACTGTCCAGGAGTAGGGAACGAGGGCCTCTGGGGTTTGTTAACTGAGATCAGGGAAAGGAGCAAAGCATGGTATGTGCTCATGCAGTGCGGCAAGAACAGGTGCATAAAAGCCCCTGGGAAGATACAGGAAGGGGGAATGAGTCAACGCGCAGCATTGTTATTAATGAGAATCATTAATGCAAGTATTAATGAGGCTCATTAATACGATCCATTTGGGGAGGGCTCAGCACCAAGATCGCTTTCAACCGCTATGATTCATGCACATTCTGAACGTGTTGTGCTGTAAACACTTGAAAATGCAGGAGCACACTAAATGGGAATTACTCATAGCCTAACAAGCGCTAATGGAACAGACTGGCATACATGGCAGCCACCATTTACGTCAGCGCGGGAGTGAACTGGATCACCCCCCCCCAAAAAAAAAGGTAAAAGAAGAATGAGTTTTAGCAGCTGGACTGAAAGGAGAAAGCTTTGAACGGGATTTTGTATCACTCCCTTCGGGCAGGATTCAACAGAAGCGATACAGTAAGATCCAGTGGGCAGTGTCAGTGTGGTGCAGTGGTTAAAGCGCTGGGTGAGGATCTGGTAGACCACAGGTTCTAATCTCCCCTTTGCCACAAAGCTCACTGGGTATGCTCGGGCAAGTCACACTCACTCAGCCATGATGATGATGATGATGATGATGATGATGAAGATGAAGATGATGATGATGATGATGAAGATGATGATGATGGTGGTGGTGGTGCTGGTGGTGATGACTATGATGGTGGTGGTGGTGGTGATGATGATGATGATGATGATGATGAAGTAGCAGTAGTAGTAGTAGTAGAAGTAGTGGTTTTTATATGCCGACTTTCTCTACCACTTAACGAAGAATCAAACCGGCAAACTACCCCTTCCTGTCCCCACAACAGACACCTTGTGAGGTAGGTGGGGCCGAGAGAGCTCTAAGAGAACTGTGACTAGCCCAAGGTCACCCAGCTGGCTTCATGTGGAGTGCGGGAATCAAACCCTATTCTCCAGATTAGAGCCCACTGCTCTCAACCACTACACTGTGCTGGCTCTCTCACGTCAAGAATGGGATTTGATCCCATCATCTTTGATCACGGGGCTCCTGATAGCTGACTGAAGTCGAGCTTGTTGCAGGGGACTGGAGCAACAGCCCAAGGCCAACAACATAAACAAGAATCAATGTTCCTTCCATGTTGGAATAAACTCGAGACACTGCCCCGAGCGCTTTCTCGTGTAAAAGTGAAGCAAGCAGGATCCAAGGCGAAACATGACAGTGTAGAAGGGAAGGAGCACAGATGGCCTGAGGCTTTTTCACCCCGTCGATACCGGTTGTTCTTATCTCTGCAGCTCCTCTGTAGTCCCAGCCAGTCTAGAGAAATTCAGAGTAATGATACGCTCATTCCTCCAGTTGCTTCGCTGAGTTTCCATATGGGACCCCCTTATTTCACTCAACGCCCTGAACCCCCCCCCCCCCCGATACTAAGAGACGAGCTTTCATTGGGGTGGGAGGAGCTGGGGGGAAAAGAAGGACAAGATCCTCAGCAGGAGAAATTCTTAGCTGCGCCCATGAAGATGTTTCATGTGTTTTCTTCCTGGAGCTTGTCCCATAATCTGAGAACCAAGAATGTAAGCTTTCTAAGGAGCCACTACTGCCAGAGTGCAACATGAAGACCCTGGCGCTAACAGTGGACTCTGATCTGGAGAACCGGGTTCAATTCCCCACTCCTCCACATGAGAAGCGGACACTAATCTGGAGAACTGGGTTTGATTTCCCACTCTTCCACATGAAGCATGTTGGGTGACCTTGGGCTAGTCACAGTTCTCTCAAAGTGGCTTACAGTCAACTTCCCTTCCCCATTGCAACAGACACCTTGTGAGGAAGGTGGGGCTGAGCAAATTCTGAGACTCCTTAAAGGTAGGGAAAATTGGGTATAAAAACCAACTCCTCTTCTTCTGTCTGCTGTGGGGAGGGGAAGGGAAGCTGATGTAAGCCAGTCTGATTCTTCCTTAAGTGGTAGAGAAAGTCTGCATATAAAAACCAACTCCTTCTTCTTCTTCTTCTTCTTCTTCTCCTTCTCCTTCTCCTTCTCCTCCTCCACTCCCTACGGGGAACTGACGCAGTTTCTTGCTTTGAGAGATGGAACTAAACAGATGTCTTTGTACTAGGCCCAGCCTATGGTGTACAGGCTGAATATCTCCTCAATCTCTTATGGCAGCAGTCCCCCAACATGGGATCCATGGATGCCATGGCGCCCACCAGCAGGTTTCGTAGAGCCCGTTTGCTTTCTCAACAGCACATCTCTTCCCCAAACAAAGTGCCAGCTCTGGTTTTCCTCCACCTCGTTGAAGTAGGACATGCTTCGGAAGAACCCAGGAGGCATCATCCCCTTTGTGTCCGCAGCGAGACCCCATTTGGAAACAACTGCCACCATGAGAGGAGGCCATTTTGTCTGTAACCTCCCATGGTTTTCTGACTGGCCCCATGACGGCCATCTGGTGGCAGGATCCACTCCCCCCTCTTCGAAATTCCAAAACACGGACAAGATGGAGGGCCGCTGAAGTACATGTACCAATTTGGAGGAGGCGGGGTGTCTTGAGCTGCAACAGAGAGCCAGCGTGGTGTAGTGGTTAAGAGCGGTGGTTTGGAGTGGTGGAGTCCGATATGGAGAAGCGGGTTTGATTCCCCACTCCTCCACTTGAGCGGCAGAGGCTAATCTGGTGAACTGGATTTGTTTCCCCACCCTTACACATGAAGCCAGCTGGGTGACCTTGGGCTAGTCACACTCTCTCAGCCTCACCTACCTCACAGGGTGTCTGTTGTGGGGAGGGGGAGGGAAGGTGATTGTAAGCCGGTTTGAGTCTCCCTTAAGTGGTAGAGAAAGGCGGCATATAAAAACCAACTCTTTTTCTTCTTCTAAATGAAGTTTTGTGACGACGGACCCAGCTTAAGCAGTCACCTAACAACCATGGAAGAAGCAGTCTCTTGAGCGAACCGAGAAGAAGAGGTCAATTCACAAGCCTTCCGCCAGCAAAAATCTGACAGTGTAAAGCTGCTCCCCTCCTCCATCTGCAGCCCTTCAAATCGAGCTGCTCGGAGGTCTCCCGGGGGCACAGCAAGACAGAACGGGGAAAGCGTCAGTCTTGAAGCTTCAATCTCCCTCTAATTTCAGCGTTATTTAAATGATCGGTGGCAAACAGACAGGCTGGCACCCCTGGGCCAATGCAAGCCGGCTCACGAGTGCTTCAGTCAGAGATCAGCAAACAGGGGTGTCTGAGAGCATTAATATTGCTGAATATATCCATACAATTAGTGGCAGTACAGGGCTGACTCTTGCTTACAGTTGCTAATACAGCTGTAATGCACCCAGGTACAGCAGCTCTATCAGTGTCAATCAAAGCCAGGAAGAGAACCCAGAACCAAGCATCTTCCTGCCTGCATTTTTTTTTTAAAAGAGAGCCAACGTGGCGTAGAGCGCCAGCGTGATGTAGTGGTTAGGAGCAGTAGACTCTAATCTGGAGAACCAGGTTTTGGAGCAGTTCCTCAGTAGAACAGACTTCCTCGGGAGGTGGTAAGCTCTCCTTCCCTGGATGTTTTTAAGCAGAGGCTAGATGGCCATCTGTCAGCAATGCTGATTCTTTGGCAGGCAGACTGTGATAGGGAGGGCATCTTGGCCATCTTCTGGGCATGGAGTAGGGGACCACTGGGGGTGTGGGGGGGAGGTAGTTGTGAATTTCTTGCATTGTGCAGGGGGTTGGACTAGATGACCCTGGTGGTCCCTTCCAACTCTATGATACTATGATTCGAGGAGGAGGAGGAGGAGAAGTGGCCGTATTATGAATAGGGCCATCAGAGAGAGGGCAGGGTGCATTTGGACCAGAACCAACGAATTGAAATTAAATCAAGAGTTTCCATCTAGACATCAGGAAGAATTTTTTAACAGTTAGAGCAGTTCCTCAGTGGAACAGGCTCCCTCGGGAGGTGGTAAGCGCTCCTTCCCTGGAGGTTTTTAAGCAGAGGCTAAGATGGTCCAGGCTAGCCTGATCTCGTCAGATCTCAGAAGCTAAGCAGGATCAGCCCTGGTTAGTATTTGGATGGGAGACCACCAAGGAATACCAGGGTTGCTGTGCAGAGGAAGGCACTGGCAAACCACCTCTGTTAGTCTCTTGCCATGAAAACCCTCCAAAAGGGGTCGCCATAAGTTGGCTGCGACTTGAAGGCACTTTACACACACAGAGATAGCCATCTGTCAGCAATGCTGATTCTATGACCTTAGGCAGATCGTGAGAGGGAGGGCATCTTGGCCATCTTCTGGGCATGGAGTGTAGGGGTCACCGGGGATATGTGGGGGAGGTAGTTGTGAATTTCCTGCATTGTGCAGGGGGTTGGACTAGATGACATTGGTGGTCCCTTCCAACTCTATGGTTCTATGAAAAAAGTTGATATTTTTTAAAAATTTCTCATAATAACGTATAAATGTATTACTGAGTAATGGATTGTATTTCATTACCCCGTTAGGCCACTTCTTGCATGCAGAGTGGCTCAGTGTTGTGCAAGAGGGCAGTCCCAATATGCCCCTGTCCTGGAGACCCCCTGCAAGAGGTTTGGGTAGCAGGGGAAATTGTGCATTTTTTTTAGAAGTTTGCCATTTGTAATTGACAGCTAACACACCAAGACCATGTATGCTGGGTAAATTCTGATGCTTGCTCAAAGCCCTTTTTAAAAATGCGGCCTTTAAAATGCCGATTCACGGTCCCGACACAAAAGGAGAAATTCACCACAACCTGGGGCAGGTGGTTCCCCAATTTAATCATGCGTCGTGTGAAGTCAGAGTAGAAACAAACCCGGCTCACCAGATTAGAGTCTGCCACTCATGTGGAGCAGTGGGGAATCAAACCTGGTTCGCCAGATTAGAGTCCGCCGCTCATAATCACTCTACCACGCTGGCATGCAGGTGACTATGAGCAAGGGGGATGGGAGGGGTCGTGAGCAGGCAGGAGTGGGGATTCACCAGCAGATGTGGGATACATGGGTGGGAGGGAAGAAATGGAAGTGTGGACGGGGGTTCCAGTGGTAGGCAGAGGAGCAGGGCTGAGTACTCTCTGCCCAGGTCCCCTCAAAACCTGGAACCAGCCCTGGGTCCCAGTTCAGAAAGTTCAGGAACCGCTCTGTGAGAGAAGGAGCCCTTTGAGAATAGACATATTTGCACGGCGGGGAGGGGCTCTCCTGCAAGCTGCTCAACAAGAACTGGCCCTGAGTGGGATATAAATGTGACAAATCAATAAATGCTTGAGCATGAATTGAACGGCGTTATCTTTTAAGAGCTATAATTAAGAGCTTCTTCCAGGAAAGGCGAGAAAGGGAAGGATCTGGCTTTGTGCATGAGGAGGCGCCCCTAGAGGACGCAAGTCATGCCACCCTGTGAGGAAGGCACCTCTGCAGAAAACTGGGAATGGTGGCTCGACCGTACCACACATCACCCTTTAGGGATGACTGATTCCCATCACAGGGGCTGGGGCTCAATGGGAGAGCACCTGCTTGGCATGCAGAAGGTACCTGATTCAGTCCTTGCCATTTCCAGTTGAAAAAACGATTGAGTAGTAAGTGATATGAAAGACCTCTACCTAAAAGCCTGAAGAGCTGCTGCCAGTTAGGGTAGACAATACTGACCTTGAACACATGAACACTTGAAGCTACCTTTTAACTGGAGATGCCAGGGATTGAATCTGGGGTCTTTTGCAGGAAGACATGAAGCTGCCTTATACTGAATCAGATCCTTGATCCATCAAAGTCAGTCTTGTCTATTCAGACTGGCAGTGGCTCTCCAGGGTCTCAGGTAGAGGTCTTTCCCATCGCCTACTGCCTGGTCCTTTCAACTGGACATGCCAGGGATTGAACCTGGGGTATTTTGCATGAACATATGAACACATGAAGCTGCCTTATACTGAAACAGACCCTTGGTACATCAAAGTCAGTATTGTCTACTAAGACCGGCAGCAGCTCTCCAGGGTCCCAGGCAGAGGTCTTTCACATCACCTACCGGTACTTGCCTAGCCTCTTTAAACTGGAGATGCCAGGGACTGAACCTGGGATCTTCTGCATGCCAAGCAGATGTTCTACCACTGAGTCACAGCCCCTTTCCCATGATGGACTGATGGACTGATTCAGTATAAGGCAGTTTCATGTGTTCACAGTTGCACCATGAGGCTAAAATGGGGACAGGCTCAAGATGGGAGCACTTCAGTTAGGTATGAATTCCCACTCCTCTGGCTTCCAAGGCTAAAGAAATAGCACCTTGAGACTCCTCAGGCCCCTTCTTGCAGATCACAAAAGAATGTGAGTGTGCACGGAGACACACACAATGCACATTTCAAAATGCAGAGTTCTCAGCCTCCAAAAGAGCCAGTTAGGGTGACCTTGGGGGGCTGTCACAGTTGTACCATCGCCCTTCAACCAGCACCAGCGCTGTAAGGCAACTTGTCATGTCAAAGAATGCCCCCATCCTGCCCAAAAGGGCATGGCAGGGAGCATTCAAAGGCCCTCTCTCGTACCCATGCGCGCGCACTTTCCACCCAGAGCAAACAGGCAGGGTGAGGGCAAGCAGACGCCGTTCCTATCTCCACTCCATGGGCTGTCATGCCCCCAACCCCTTCCAGCATCCCCTTCTACAGATGGAAGCTACCGCTCTTTGCTCTCAGACGCTCCAAGAGGCCAGGGATGAGTCCCCTCCACGGAGCGATTCCCTCTCTGCCCCTCTCACCACCCCTGCCTGCCCATCAGTTTCCTCCCCTTTCGCGTGCCGAGAAGTGCGGGGAAAGTGCCGAGGGAAAAGGCCCCAGCGGCTTCCTCTCCTTTCAGCGCTGGAGGTGGTCACGGGCTTCCGTCAGGAGAGAGAGTGACAGGCGTGAGGCTGCCCGTGAACTATGCAGGGGGTCAGTGAATCTGTGACAAGGAGCTGCCCGCCAAAATGAAAGAGACAGACAAGGGGAGCCAAAGGGGAGAGGAGGAGGAGAGAACGGAGGGAGGGAGGAGGCTTCAGCGATAACAGGACAAGAATCAGAGGACAGTTTCGAGAAAGAACGGCATTTTTGTCCTGAGCCACTTGGAATGGCCTAGCAGAAACAGGAGTTGAATCAATTTTCCATCCTTCCAGAATCCTCCAATATTGTGGAATGGTTAGAGTTGTTGTTGGTTGATGGGTTTTTTATATATGCTGACTTTTCTACACTTAAGGAAGAATCTAGGAGCCCCGTGGCGTAGAGAGGTAAGCTGCAGTACTTCAGTCAAAAGCTCTGCTCACGACCTGAGTTCGATCCCGACGGAAGTCGGTTTCAGGTAGCCGGCTCAAGGTTAACTCAGCCTTCCATCCTTCTGAGGTCAGTAAAATGAGTACCAAGCTTGCTGGGGGTAAAGGGAAGATGACTGGGGAAGATACTGGCAAACCACCCCGTAAACGTTGGGATGTGATGTCACCCCATGGGTCAGGAATGACCCGGTGCTTGCACAGGGGACCTTTACCTTTTAAGGAAGAATCAAACCGGCTTGCAATCACCTTCCCTTCCCCTCCCCACAACAGACACCCTGTTAGGTGAAGCTGAGAGAGCTGTGACTAGCTCAAGGTCACCCAGCTGACTTCATGTGGAGGAGTGGGGAAACCAACCCGGTTCCCCAGATTAGCCTCCGCAGCTCATGTGAAGGAGTGGGGAATCAAACCTGGTTCTCCAAATTAGAGTCCACTGCTCCAAACCACCGCTCTTAACCGCTACACCACGCTGGCTGTCAGACTAGGTTTGAGGAGATCCAGGTTCAAGTCCCCACTCATCTGAGAAGCTCACTCACCTTTGGCCAATCATTTCTTCTCACACTAACTGACTTCACAGGGTTGTTATGAGGATAAAATGAGGGGGGGTCTATGCCACCCTGAGATCCTTGGAGGAAGGAAAGGGGGGAAATAGGTTTTAATGTCTTTTGCCCACAAACTCAGCAAGCGGATGGAAGCTCCATGGAGCTTTTGGCAGTGGCTGAAAGATCACCCATAAAGAGCATAGCCAGAGAAAGAAACAGAAGGGGAAGTCATAGAATCATTGAGTTGGAAAGGGCCATACAAGCCATCTAGTCCAACCCCCTGCTTAATGCAGGATCAGATAATGCAGGAAGAGATCAAATATTGAATGTTGTGCCAAGAACAGGGGAGAGGCTGTAGCTCAGTGATAGAGCATCTTCTTGGCATGCAGAAGGTCCCAAGTTCAACCCCCGGCATCTCCAGTTAAAGGGACAAGGCAAGTAGGTGATGTGAAAGACCTCTGCCTGAGACCCTGGAGAGCAGCTGCCAGGCTGAGTAGACAATACTGACTTTGATGGACCAAAGGTCTGATTCAGTACAAAGCAGCTTCATGTGTTCGTGTGTTCATGTGAAACCAGCTGTATCAGCAGAGAAAGAGAAAGCCAGCATCCCTGATATCTGACGAAGATATCTGGTATCTGAGAAGGGATCTTTGACTCTCGACAGCTTAAACCGTCGTGTTGGTCTTTAAGGTGCTACTGGACTTGAATCTTGCTCTTCTACTGAGAGCCAGCGTGGCGTAGTGGTTAGGAGCGGTGGTTTGGAGCGGTGGACTAGGGCTGTCGATTCGGTTCGTCCCGAACCGAAAAACAGCCGAATTTCCCCTGATTCGGCGGTTTTTAGTTCGGATGGAACCGAACTCAAAAAAGGCGGGAAAACGCGGAGCCGAATTCAGCTAGTTCGGGGTGTTCGGCGAATAAATTCGGCAAATTTGGGTTTGGCGCAGCAGCATAACTGTCAGTTAGTAAGCAGCATTCTCCCATGGCCAATCGGTGGCCAAGATGGGTCTTCTTCTGGCCAATCAGTCGCAATTGAGTGCATGAGCCCAGCTGCTGCGTGGCCCAGGGAGAGAAAGAGAGAGTATCTGTGTGTGAGAGAGATCCCCCTTGGGGGGGGTGCACATTCGAGCCATTCCGTGGCTGCAGGGGGCGCATTTTTGGGGGTAGAGCCCCCAAACTTTCAGCATAGCTTCAGAGGACCCTTCTTGGAAGAACCCCCAAGTTTTGTAAAGATTGGGTCAGGGGGGGCTGAGATATGGGCCCCGAAAGGGGTCCCCCCTCCTTAATGGGGGTTTGCAATTAGCAGAGCTTGCCGCCCACGCCCAAAGCTTCCAGCCCCGACAAACAGCTGAGCTGCGGGGAGCAAGGGTGGAGCAGGTGCGAAGAAGATGGAACAGAAGACATCCACAGTAAGACCCATTTTGGGGATTTTCTCTATAATTTTTCTCCTGTGTGTGTGTAGTGGGGGGGGGAGCAGAGTCTGTGTGTGTGTGGGGAGGGAGCAGTTTCTGTGGGTGGGTGGGAAGCCAAAGGGGGCTTTCGCCCGTTCTGCCTGGGGTGTGTGTGCCCCCTAGAGTCTCTCTCTCCCTGGTTTGGGGGGGGGTGCTTCGGTTGTGTGTCCTCAGGTTTTCCCTCATTCATAAGATCAGTTAGGTCTATTTTGATGCTTGCTCAAAACTGGTTTTCAACTTGTGACTTAAAGAATGCATTTGCCTGGTCCCGAGTCCGATGCAAAAGGGGAAATTTTACCCCCTCCTGCTCCTTTAGCGTGCCTCTGTCCCTTTCCATGGTTTGCAAACTCCCAGGCGTCACGTGTTGCTTTGCATGGTTGCAAACCTGTTGCTTTGCATGGTTTGCATGGTTGCAAACCTGTTGCTTTGCATGGTTTGCAAACTTCTTCGCACCTGTCCCGCCCTTGCTCCCAGCAGCTCAGCTGTTTGTCGGGGCTGGGAGCTTCGGGAGTGGGCGGCAAGCTCTGCTAATTGCAAACCCCCATTGTCAGAGATGCACATTAAGGAGGGGGGACCCCTTTCGGGGCCCATATCTCAGCCCCCCTGACCCAATCTTCACAAAACTTGGTGGTTCTTGCAAGAAGGGTCCTCTCAAGCTACGCTGAAAGTTTCGGACCTCTACCCCCAAAAATGCCCCCCCCCGGAGCCACGGAAAGGAGTGATTGTGTTTTTAATGGCTTTATTTGGCCGAATTTTCCCCTGAACTCTGGATCTCATGCC
This sequence comes from Euleptes europaea, assembly GCF_029931775.1. Taxonomy (NCBI): domain Eukaryota; kingdom Metazoa; phylum Chordata; class Lepidosauria; order Squamata; family Sphaerodactylidae; genus Euleptes; species Euleptes europaea. Next base: position 22,291,821 of record NC_079314.1, read on the forward strand.
GAATTGCATGGACCCGAAGTGGGGAAGTTTGGACTTCGGCATTTCCCGAATACAAACGGGCTAAATTTTGCCAAATCTGAATTTTAACGAATTTTTTTTTTCAACAGCCCTACGGTGGACTCTAATCTGGAGAACCGGGTTGGATTCCCCCACTCCTCCACATGAGCAGCGGAGGCTAATCTGGTGAACCGGGTTGGTTTTCCTACACATGAAACCAGCTGGGTGACCTTGGGCTAGTCACAGTTCTCTCAGCCCCATTGACCTTACAGGGTGTCTGTTGTGGGGAGGGGAAGGGAAGGTGATTGTAAGCCAGTTTGATTCTCTCTTAAGTGGTAGAGAATGTTGGCATATCAAAACCAACTCTTCTTCTTCTTCCTCTTCCTCCTCCTCCTCCTCCACACCAACTCGGCTATCTACCTGAAACTGCCTACCGTATTGTGATTTATGCTTCATGACAATGCAAAGCACACTCCGTTTAACTATTAGCTCATAACGTTTGCCAGGAGGGGGGAGATCGGCTGAGGACGTCACACGTTTATTAACAAGGGACCATCGAACCGGGTCTGCACTTGGAACAAGAGGGCAGAGAGTCGAAGAACAGAGACGGCTTGCTAACAGAGCAGCCCGCCCCACGCAGGAAATCCCAACCAAGCTACCTGGAATGATCCGGCCGGCACATCATTTGCAGACATCTAGTCGACGGCGCCCCACATTGCCTCAAGAGGGGACCGGGTTGGCATCAGCCCTCCTGAAAGGTCCCGAAATCCATACAATGGAGAAAACTGCTGCGGGAAGCGGATGCGGGGGAAAGTCAATTAGAAGCAGAGCCGCATTCTTCTGCCGACACAGTTTGAGGCGGTTAACGTTCCCAAGCCCTTTGCGGTTTCCCCGGCGCGTGCAACGAAAGGCTTCCGATCTCCCACTGACAGGGCTTCCTATTCTAAGGGCACTTCTCACTTAAAAGCAATTGTAACGCATGGCCCGAGGAAAGAAGGGAGTGTGCCTATCATACTCTGCTCGAGAGACTCTATTATTAACCACCCGAGCGAACGCTTCCTACAGCTGCACAAACTAGGACAGCTCTGAGTTGTAGATTTCTTAGTGCCGCTGAGTGGGGGAGTCGTGATTTCGAAAAGGCAAGGAGAAGAAACATACCTGCATTCGCCACTGTGCTATTTTGCCTTCACGACAACCCTGTGGAGCAGAGGAGCTGTGGCTTAGACAACTGTGGCTCTCATAGGCCCAGGGATTCTGAGCCTGACTTGAACATCTCCATAGTCCTAAACTATGGGGGTTCTGCCCAGCAGGGGAGGGGCTGTGGCTCAGTGGTAGAGCATCTGTTTGGAAGGCAGAAGGTCCCAGGTTCAGTCCTCGGCATCTCCAGTTAAAGGGACTAGGAAAGTAGGTGATGTGAAAGACCTCTACCTGAGACCCTGGAGAGCCGCTGCAAGTCTGAGTAGACAATACTGACTTTGATGGACCGAGGGTCTGATTCAGTATAAGGCAGCTTCATGTGTTCATGTGCTCATGCAGAAGGTCCCAGGTTCAATCCCTGGCATCTCCAGTTAAAAGGACCAGGCAGTAGGTGATGGGAAAGACCTCTACGTACAGCTGTCCTTGATAGACCAAGGCTCTGACTTGGTATAATCCAACTAGAAAAGGGCTGTGACTGATTGGTGAAGAATCTGCTTGGCATGCGGAAGTCCCTGCATTTAATCCCTGGCATCTCCATTAAAAGGATCAGGTAACAGGTGAGGAGAAAGACCTAAGATCCTGAAGAGCTGCTTCCAGTCAGAACAGACAATACTTATCAATGGCCTGACAGCATAAGGCAGCTTTGTGTGTGATCAGGGACAGCAACCGGCCCAATATCACCCAGTGTACTTTGTGGCTGAGATGAGATCTGAACCCGAATTTACTTGCTGTAGTCAGTTTTGTGTGTTTATATTTGATGTATTGAATATTTACACCCTGACTTTCTCTTTTGACTCAAGGCATCATGCAATTCCAAGGCTAAAAGTATACAAAATAGTATAGAACCCCATTACAACCCATCCCCCGCCCCTCGAAAATGCCCGCCGCTTAAGCCACACAAAAGATTTTGCACACAAAAAAGTGCTTCCCAAAGACAAGATGGTGCCCCCCTCACTTCCTCTGGGTGTCTGGTCTACAAGGGAGAACATAAGAAAAGCCATGCTGGATCAGACCAAGGCCCATCAAGTCCAGCAGTCTCTTCACACAGTGGCCAACCAGGTGCCTCTAGGAAGCCCACAAACAAGACGACTGCAGCAGAATTGTCCCGCCTGTGTCCCACAGCACCTAATATATTCGGCATGCTCCTCCGATCCTGGAGAGAATAGGTATGCATCATGACTAATATCCACTTTTACTAGTAGCCATGAATAGCCCTCTCCTCCATGAACATGTCCACTCCCCTCTTAAAGCCCTCCAAGGTGGCAGCCATCACCACATCCTGGGGCAGGGAGTTCCACAATTGAACTGTGTGTTGTGTAAAGACATACTTCCCCGCACTCTAGTATTAAGAGAGAGGGAGAAAAGCTTCTCCCTGTCCAATCTCTCCATACCATGCATCATTTTATAGACCTCTTTACAGAGGAGGAATCTGTATAGAGGAAGAATGCCACTTGGCCTTGTTAGATACAAAGTGGTGCCACCAGACAGCACATGCTTTTCTAAACAGTTTGGTGGTAGAAAGTGCTGTCAAGGCGCAGCCGACTTATGGTGGCCCCATAGTGTTTAAAAGCTGGTTTGCGATTGTTCAGAGGTGTTCAGAGGAGGTTTGCCATCGCCTGCCTCTGCATGGCAACCCTAGACTTCCTTGGTAGTCTCCCATCCAGGTACTAATCCTGCTTATCTTCTGAGATCTGTCGAGACTGGGCTAGCCTGGGCCATACAGGTCAGGGTCCATAAACAGTTTACGTGCTGTTTATGAGGAAAGGTTGAAGGAGCTGGGTATGTTTAGCCTGAAGAGGAGAAGACTGAGAGGGGATATGATAACCATCTTCAAGTACTTGAAGGGCTGTCATATAGAGGATGGTGCCGAGTTGTTTTCTGTTGCCCCAGAGGGTCAGACCAGAACCAACGGGTTGAAATTAAATCAAAAGAGTTGCTGTCTAGACATTTTCTAACACAGTGGTTCCTCAGTGGAACAAGCTTCCTCAGGAGGTGGTAAACTCTCCTTCCCTGGAGGTTTTTCAGCAGAGTCTAGATGGCCATCTGTCAGCAATGCTGATTCTATGACCTTAAGAAGATGATGAGAGGGAGGGCATCTTGGGCATCTTCTGGCATTGGAGTAGGGGTCACTGGGGAAGTGGGGTGGAGGTAGCTGTGAATTTCCTGCATTGTGCAGGGGGTTGGACTAGATGACCCTGATGGTCCCTTCCCGCTCTATGATTCTATACATGCAACTGTCACCAGTACGCACACAACACACACATAATGCTGAGTTACTGGCATCTTGGACTTTTTCATGAGGAAAAAAATCACGGTGATGAAACAGGAAAGGTTGCGAGAATCAAGGATCACAGGTTTGATTGGCACCAGCGAGAAGGGAAAGCCGAAGCGGGGATTTTCAGGACAAGACAGCAGGTGGAGAGAAACCTGAGACTGTCCCTGGGTGGTGTTCTCCACATGAGAAACTTGTTCCACTCTCTTGAGCTCCTGCAGAACCAAGGACTGACTCTGGGCCGGGCTGTGACAAGCAGGCGTGTTGTCTCTCAAGACTCCTCCTCGGTTCTTTCACCCTGAAGCACGGAGGCCGCCTCTCCCATCCTCCCCATCCCCTTTCCGAATCTAAACTCGAGTGCTCCCAGCAGTGAATTACACATCATGGGCAGAGGCGCTGCTAAACCATATTGTCCCCAGCCTTTTATTAATCCACCTGCTGCCAAGATGCTTTGGCTGTCCCTTTACTCAGTTGCCGAAGCAATGATCATTTGTCAGTTTAACGTGGCCCCTGTTGGCAAACAAAAGCCGTAAATCTGGATCACAAAGGCTGGCTTCTGACTGCACACAAAAACGAGCCATTTCTCTGGAAATGAATTCTCCCCCGTTCCCCATTTTCTGTCTCATGCCGGTCATTAGGGCCTGTCTAATTGCAAGCCGTGATGACAGCAAACACCTCCACTTCGGAGACAGCCCAAGGACTTAAGGACCTTCATAACACCCTCTCAAACGAGACAGCCGTAAGAGTGCTCCGCCGGCTCTCCCGCGTCTCCGGGACAGGTAAAAACACTCGAAGCGTTCGCAGTCACGGCTGCCTCGCTGAGTCCCGTCTCTTGCAAACATCTGAGTCTCCGAACGGTTAATCCTCAGAACATCAAGCCAGCAGGACCACCCCCGGGACTTACGTTAGGCAGGGTTGCCAACCTCCAGGTACTTAATGTAAACAATGGATCTGTGCTGGGTTAACCACAGTTGTACCAAAAAATCAGCACAAGGGCTCTGCTTTTAAACATAAGATTATATTCACCAATTACAAGTTGCAAGTTTCCCTTCTTTAAGTAGCGCTATATACATTGAAATCAAAATAACACGTTTAAACAAGATAATACAAAGTGTTCAGTCACACCATTCAATTTCAGAATCAGTTACTCAAGTGTAAGCTGTAAAAGAGTCCGTTACTCAAGTGTAAGCTGCTAGAGAGTCCAAATGAAATTCAAAAACAAACCAAGATATAAATCACATGTATATAGTGCTACTTAAATAAGGGAAACTTGCAACTTGTAATTGGTGAATATAATCTTATGTTTAAAAGCAGAGCCCTTGTGCTGATTTTTTGGTATAACCTCCAGGTACTAGCTGGAGAACTCCTGCTATTACAACTGATCTCCAGCCGATAAGAGATCAGTTCCCCTGGAGAAAATGGCCGCTTTGGCAATTGGACACTATGGCCTTGAAGTCCCTCCCCTCCCCAAACCCCGCCCTCCTCAGGCTCTGCCCCAAAAACCTCCCGCCGGTGGCGAAGAGGGACCTGGCAACCCTAACGTTAGGGCTGCACTCTTTTCTTCCCGTTTGTTGATGTTATACTCATCCTGAAACGCTGGACACCGCATACAAGGTGTGAGCCGTGAGCCGTGTTTGAAGGCACATGGACGAACTATTTCAACATAAAGCCACACAGAATAAACGACGCAATTGGTTAGATTTTGCTCATTTTATGTACTAACATCAACTGTTAGGTGTTGGTAATATTTGTAGCAATGTTTGTGTTTTTTAGGAAGCCTGTATTTTAGGCCCTGTGTTTCTAAAATACCATTCTGTACAATACATAATAAAATAGATGTATTGGTTGCTGTTTTAGATAGTGTTTAACTCAACCCCTTTGGTTTCCCATATACGTTAGAGTTGCCAAGTTGGGAAATTCCTGGAGATTTGGGGGTGGGGCTAGGGAGGGCGGAGTTTGGGGAGGGGGCTCAGCAGGGTATGACGCCATACCGTCCACCTTCCAAAGCAGCCATTTCCCCTAGGGGACCTGATCTCTGTCGTCTGGAGATCAGTTGTAAACCTGGGAGATCTTCGGGCCCCATCTGGCGGCTGGCAGCCCTCATATACAATGTTTGCTGTAGACGTCAAAACAGGCAAAGCAGACAACATCTTAGCTTCATGCTCAAGAGAGCATCATGGGCACCAAATGAGATGTTGGACGTCCCTTGTGTGGAGATCCCTGATTTCCCTTTTTCTTTTTTAGCAGGAGGTACACATGGCCTGTATTCGTGCTGGTAGCATGAAGAAGAAGAGTTGGTTTTTATACCTCGATTTTCTCTACCTCTGAGGGACCTCAAACTGGCTCAGTAAAAGAGCTGGCTCTCTTCCACTTAAGGAAGACTCAAACTGGCTTACAATCACCTTCCCTTCCCCACAACAGACCCCCTGTGAGGTAGGTGGGGCTGAGAGAGCTCAGAGAGAACTGTGACTAGCCCAAGGTCACCCAGCTGGCTTCATGCGGAGGAGTGGGGAAACCAACCCGGTTCACCAGATTAGCAACCACCGCTCCAAACCACCGCTCTTCTTAACCACTACACCACATTGGCTCCTAAAACAAACACTGTGAAAGCAGCTTCTGCCAAAACAACATTATTTTAATCTGCATAGCGAATTGGAACTTCAGCGACCAACCAGATGTTCTGCTGGGCCAGAGTCCCACCTTGGCCATCCACCTTCTAAAAACACTCAATGGGCATTATGTTGGGGACCCCCTGAGCTATATGAACTTAGGCTTTTTATGCATGGCTGTTTCCCTCGCAGCCACCCCTCCGACGACCTCAGGTCTTCGTTTGGATTATGCATGCCGTTTCCGACCGTCAGAGGTCGCCTTGCTCTCCCCCTGCGTTTCCCCACATTTTGTTCCCGTTTTCAAATTCAAGATAAAACAGGTTCCTGAAAACACAGGCAAATTGCGGGGAAATGCAGGGGGAGGGTGAAGCGACCTCTGATGGTCGAAAATGGCATGCATCATCCAAACAAAGACCCAAAGTCGTTGGGGGAGTTGCCACGGGGGAAACAACCATGCATAAGAGACCTAAGGCTCTGATTTGGGGTAAGGCCACTCCGAAGGTTCCCTCTCCCCCTTGACCTTTGGTCTGACTTTTCCAAAGAACCTTTCCAAGGAGAGCAGCCCCAGCTGCTTTGGCTGTCTACTGACACAGTCTGGATGAAGCCTTGGAGAGTCATCTCCATAAGCTTCTTATTTCTCAAGTTAAACTGCATCGAGTATTGCCTAGAGGCCTGAGGCTTTCAAATGACCCCTCGTTGGTGCAAATCAGAGAAGCCGTTATCAACTCTTACTATGGAAACAGGCTTGCAAACGGATGATACCAAGGGCAGCTGTTCGCGCTCGCTGCCACTGAGCTAGATCAATGCGCAAAACTGCTCTTTGTTTCGAGCTCTTTGCTTCCCAGAGGTCTCCGCCACAGGCACCTTAAATAAAGCCGCGGTCCTGCTTTTCCTTTCAAGCTGCCTCTCTCGCCCGCAGCTTCTAACATTGCTGTTTACACGACTTCGGTGCTTGGGAGGGTGGGGGGGAGTGCAGAGAGCAGCAAGGCAAAAACAGTCAAAGAAGAAGTCAAACGTGGGGATTTTTTTCACATCCACTATTACCACCATACATACGTACGTGCCATGCCATCAAGTCGCAACCGACTGACGGTGACCTCAGCCAGGGGCTAGCAAGGCAAGTGAGAAGTAGAGATGGTTGGCCATTGGCTTCCTCTGCAGTGTCTTCCTTGGTGGTCTCCCACCGAAGTGCCGATCCTGCTTAGCTTCTGAGCTCTGATGAGATCAGGCTATACCATGGACTTACGGTGACCCCAGCAAGGGGCTTTCAAGGCATGTGAGAAGCAGAGGCAGTTTTGCCAGTTCCTCCCTCTGACCAGCCATCCTTGATGGTTACCCATCCATTACCAATCCTGCTTAGCTTCTGAGCTCCGATGAGATCGGGCTATACCATAGACTTATGGCAACCCCAGCAAGGGGCTTTCAAGACAAGGGAGAGGCAGAGGTGGCTTGCCATTGCCTTCTTCTGCAGAACTTTCCATGGAGGACTCCCATCCAAGTACCTACCCTGCTTAGCTTCTAAGATCTGATGAGATCAGGCTATACCATGTTGTTTTCCCTTTTTTAAATTATTACTATTATAGCTGTACGATGTGTGTGTGTGTGTGTTAAGTGCCGTCAAGTCGCTTCCGACTCATGGCGACCCTATGAATTAAAGTCCTCCAAAATGTCCTATATTTGACAGCCTTGCTCAGGTGTTGCAAATTGAAGGCTGTGGCTTCCTTTATTGAGTCAATCCATCTCCTGTTGGGTCTTCCTCTTTTCCTGCTGCCTTCAACTTTTCCTAGCATGACTGTCTTTTCCAGTGACTCTTGTCGTCTCATGACGTGACCAAAATGCGATAGCCTCAGTTTAGTCATTTTAGCTTCTAGGGTCAGTTCAGGCTTGACTTGATCTATAACCCACTGATTTGTTGTTGTTGTTGTTTTGGGCAGTCCACAGTATCCGTACCACTCTCCTCCAACACCACATTTCAAAGGAATCTATTTTCTTCCTATCAGCTTTCTTCACTGTCCAGCTTTCACACCCATACATAGTAATAGGGAATATGGCGGCATGAATTAATCTAGTCTTGGTGGCCAGTGACACATTCTTACACTTCAAAAACTTTTCTAGCTTCTTCATGGCTGCCCTTCCCAGTCTCAATCTCCTTCTGATTTCTTGGCTGCAGTCTCCCTTTTGGTTGATGGTGGAGCCAAGGAATAGAAAGTCTTGAACAATTTCAATTTCCTCATTGTCAACCTTAAAGTTGTGTGCAATGAATACAGATTAAAAACACTAAAATGGGTTCTTACAGTCAACACACATATAATAAAATATATAGTAAATGAAAAAGCAGGGGGGAAACCCATTTATACTACCATAGCAGTTTTGAACTTACTTTCAGGGAAAAATTACATTTCACTGTCCTTCCTCGTCGTCTCCTTTAAAGGCAAACTAAAAAAGCTCAAATGCTCATACCACATAAGGTGTTTTTTGGACATAACTATGGCCATTGACCTGGATGGCCCTCTATGGCCCTGACCTGGATGGCCCAGGCTAGCCTGATCTCGTCAGATCTCAGAAGCTAAGCAGGGTTGGCCCTGGTTAGTATTTGGATGGGAGACAACCAAGGAAGTTCAGGGTTGCTGTGCAGAGAAAGGCACTGGCAAACCACCTCTGTTAGTCTCTTGCCATGAAAACCCCAAAAGCGGTTGCCATAAGTAGGCTGCGACTTGACAGCACTTTACACACACACATGGCCATTTATGCTTGGTAATTAGCAGCGTGTTCCAGGCTGAAGTGCCCCACATATTTTTTGATTTCTTCACGCATTTCTTAAGAGCCCCTTTAATGCGATCTTTTGTATTTGCTCCGCCTCCGCCTCGAAGCATTTACTGAAGGAACCATAAAAATCACAGCACACTTAGCTATGCAAATGACCATTGCTAATGGCTATGCAAACGAAGGAACTAAGGAGCCAGCAAGTGGGGGAGGTGGAATTTGTTTGACTTTCTCCTCTTGCTTCAGGACTACAAACAGTCATTTTAAAGGGCAGATTTTAAAAAGCAGCTTTGAGCGAGCATCAAAATTGGCCCAGCATAAATGGCCTATGTGTAAGGCTGAAACAAAAGTTTTAGATGTTGTAATTAATTCCATACCTAAAAGCAGTTTTCCCTTCTGCTACCAACCTAATCCCTGGGGGGAAAGAATGAATGCTGCCTGGCAAACCATCCTTGCTCAGAGTTGGCCCCACACCACTGGTTTTCCTGATCGAAGGAAGATCACTTTTTTAAAAAGAGCGATGCAAGCAACGAGAGCTCCTCCTTACCTGCACACTTGGTCCTGCTGATGAGCGGGGGCCCAGGTCTGCCAGTCCCCCCGTCCCCAGGCCGGGTGAGCAGGACGCTGATCTCGTACTCCGTGTCGGGGTCCAGGTGCCACAGCTTGTAGGTCTGCATGTTCACGGCGTGCACTTCTGACCAGGGGCCAGAGGTCATGCGATACTCAATTTCCTTCCTCACGATGGGGCCGTCCCCGATGATGGAGTTGGTGTTGAGCTGGATGATCAGGTAGGTGGAGCCTGCTCGTAGCAGCTGTGGGGGTGCAATGGGGGTGGGAGGCTCTGTCAAGAAAGAGAGACCACATGGTTAGCGGACTGCGCCTTGCTCTCTCTCTAGACGGTGCGTGTGTGAAGTGCCGTCAGGTCGCCGCTGACTTATGGCAACCCCTTTTTGGGGTTTTCATGGCAAGAGACTAACAGAGGTGGTTTGCCAGTGCCTTCCTCTGCACAGAAACCCTGGTATTCCTTGGTGGTCTCCCATCCAAATAATAACCAGGGCTGACCCTGTTTAGCTATTGAGATCTGACGAGATCAGGCTAGCCTGGGCCATCCAGGTCAGGTCTCTCTCTAGACTAGGGCTCCCCAATATGGCATCCATGGGCGCCCATGGTCACCATGGCACCTGTTGGTGCTGCGTGTTTTCAGAAAGAAGGAGAGGCTTCTGATTGGCTATGCAGATTTCGTAAAAGTTGCATCCACAGCAGCTGCTACCACAGCCAAATGATCTTCGCTATGTTACCGAAGGTCAGCTGTGTGCATGCAGGAAAAGATTTCAAACAACATATGCATTTTAAAAGGCACCCCATTAAACAGAGCTGCTGCCTGAAATGTTGTAGAGTTAAGAACATAAGAAAAGCCATGCTGGATCAGACCAAGGCCCATCAAGTCCAGCAGCCTGTTCACACAGTGGCCAACCAGTTGCCTCCAGGAAGCCCACAAACAAGACGACTGCAGCAGCACCATCCTGCCTGTGATCCACAGCACCTAATAGAATAGGCATGCTCCTGATCCTGGAGATAATAGGTATGCATCACAACTAGTATCCATTTTGACTAGTAGCCATGAATACCCCTCTCCTACATGAACCTGTCCACTCCCCTCTTAGAGCCTTCCAAGGTGGCAGTCATCACCACATCCTGCAGCAGGGAGTTCCACAATTTAACTATTTGTTGTGAAGAAATACTTCCTTTTATCAGTTTTTAATCTCTCGCCCCCACAGAAGCTTCGGAAAAAATCCCCATAGGCTAAAACGGACCTGAATTTTTTCAGAAAACCCCCAAAAAATCAGGTCCAATAAACCCGAAATTTACCATATTTTTAAATTTTATTTTTGCACAGCCCTAGTCGCAACCAACTGACAGTGACCCCGGAAGGGGCTTTCAAGGCAAGGGAGAAGCCGAGGTGGTTTGCCATCGCCTTCCTCTGCAGAGTCTCCCTTGGTGGTCTTCCCACCCTCGTACCAACCCTGTTCGCTTCCGAGATTTGACGTGACTGGGCTACGCCATACCATTCCACACCCTACCCTCTCACGCACTCATTCCTTATCAAAACAAGAGAGACCAATCAGGATCCTTCCCTGGGCCCAAACCTTTCAGTCTTATCGCAGCGCCGGCATTACGGAAAGGCGCCACTGTGTTTCGTCATAAACAATTAATGCTCGAGTGACACCTGTCATAACAAATGAACAAAGGGCCAGGTGGGGAGCGTTACCCTTGCTGTTCTCCCTCCCCCCTAATTGAGTGTGTTCATTGACCTGCAAAATCTACTCCTACCTAAAAATTAGCAAATGTTCCGGCACTCCGGGAAAAGAAAGACACTAAACCCCGTGCCTGTCGGTTCCCAGATTCAAAACACCTTTCTCCGTGCTTTAGTTCTCTAACACAGTGCAGGACTTGGCTTGCCCGCTGTGTGTGATGTTGTAGTTCCACGATCGGAACGATTAACCACATGTAGCTCGACTCTTGCAAAACCACCGTGCTATTTAGGGGGAAAAAACAGCTTGCTACCCAGTTCCTTCAGCCGTACCTCTCCCTCCCCCAGAATGACAGCCCAGACGTCAACTTGTACCTTTCACAATCAGCTCGGCAAAGTTGGAGACGCCGGCGCCCCTGCCGGATTGGGTAACGCAGCGGTAAAAATCCTGCTCCTCTTTGGACACTTTGTCCAACTGAAAGGTCGCCAAGAATCTCCGGTGGCTGATGTGTTTCACGGAGGACGCCGGCACGATCGCTCCGTTCTGCCTCTGCCGTTTGAAAAGCAAAAGGATAGGGGGAAAAACTGTTGAGAGGTGGCTAGCGTCCCCTTGTCCTGTCTTCGCCCCTTGCCCCCTCGTGCCTTGGCACTTTGGGAACCAGTGTAGGACCAAATTTGGCATGACAGATCTGTCATCAGAACATAAGAAAGGCCATGCTGGATCAGACCAAGGCCCATCAAGTCCAGCAGTCTGTTCACAAAGTGGCCAACCAGGTGCCTCTAGGAAGCCTGCCCTAGAGAAGGATTATGATGAGGTGGGTGCAGATTCTGTTGAAGGAGAAGGTGAAGAGGAAGGAGAGGAATACTAAACTAAAATGTCACAACGGTGTTGCTCTTACAAGGAATTTCAAGCTATTTAACATTATTCAAGTTCTGGTCTGATCGGTTAATTTATGTACCAGTGTAAATTCCGATACATTTGTCCGCCCTACAATAACTGATCTGAGCTTTAAAACATGAACATTTGTATTACAGACCCAAACCATCCAATCATGTTATGAGGTTGTGAATAAAAGGCATTCCCTGTCCTAGAAAAAAAAAAACATAAGAAAGGCCATGCTGGATCAGGCCAAGGCCCATCACGTCCAGCAGTCTGTTCACACAGCGGCCAACCAGGTGCCTCTAGGAAGCCCCCAAACAAGACGACTGCAGCAGCATTATCTTGCCTGTGTTCCAATGCACCTAATACATTAAGAGTGCTCCTCTGATCCTGGAGAGAATAGGTATTCATCATGACTAGTATTCATTTTTACTAGTCACCATGGATACCCCTCTCCTCCATGAACAGGTCCACTCCCCTCCTAAAGCCTTCCAAGTTGGCAGCCATCACCACATCCTGGGGCAGGGAGTTCCACAATTTAACTTTGCGTTGTGTGAAGAAATACTCCCTTTTATCTGTTTTGAATCTCTCACCCTCCACCTTCAGCAGATGACCCCGCGTTCTGGTATTATGAGAGAGGGTGAAAAGCTTCTCCCTCTCCACTCTCTGCATACCATGCAGAATTTTATAGACCTGCCGTTCCTGCTTCTGCCTCAGTTGCATATAAAACAAGCTCAGGAGCACCACTTTAGCAGTGGTGGAAAGTGTCGTCAAGTCGCAGTTGACTTATGACGACCACATAGGTGGTCTTTCAAGGCAAGAGATGAACAGAGGTGGTTTGCCATCGTCTGCCTCTGCATAGTAACCCTGGACTTTCTTGGTGGGCTCCCATCCAAGTACTAACCAGGGCCAACCCTGCTTAGCTTCTGAGATCCAGCTCGACTGGGCCGTCCACATCAGGGGGCTCTAACAGTAAAGAGAGGGAAAAGGCTCAGACTCCTCAACAGCACCACCAATAGCAAATCACCAGGACCAGCTCTAGGTTTTGGGGCGTCAGGGCAATATTATCACAGATGTACTACAGGACATCAGGAAGCGCAGACATGCAACCATCATGTCTTCAGGTAGATGGTGCTCCAAAGCTGTCTGTGGGGTAAGCACATTGGGGTGACCAATAGAAAGTCTATAAAAAGTTTGTTGCAACCTCGTCCCCTTCTCGAAAATTGTGCAGATCCATGCCTTCATACAGAACTTCAGACAATCACTCTCTTTAGGCGGAGTGGCAATAGAAGAAGCCAAATCCTCTCAAGCCAGTTTGCGATGGGGGAGGGAAAGCTGGGAGGATCTAGCTCTAATGATGACGAAGCTGGCAATTCCTGCCTAATGATCCCCTGCACCTTGCCATGTTCGTGGTCATGTTAGCTCAATGGTCCGCAACGTGATGCCCGCCACCAACTTCTCTGGAGTCCACCAAGTGTTTTTAGAAAGTGGGCAGGGCCAGGTAGAACTTTTGCCCAGCAAGGCTTCTGACTGGCCATTGGAGATTTGATTGACTGCTCAGATTTTTTAAAAATGTTGCTTTAGCAGCAGCTGCCACCACAACACAACCATCTTCACTGAGACAGCAAGATAGACTTCCTCTGAATGTGGAGGATCCACTTAAGTATTCTGCTTTAATAGTTTGTGATAACCTCTTTCCCCTTCTGTAAATGTATTGGAATGGATTAAGACAGCAGGGGGAGAACGTCTGCCTGGATACAAGCTAAGCTCTGTGTGTGCTAAGTTAGTAGGGTAAATGTCATGGAGAAGTTAGAGTGAACAATAATAATACTGGAAAACTGGATGGAACCACTGAAGCTCTTAGGCTCCAGACAATGTTAAACAACCAGATAAGCACGGAATAACAACCCGTCAGAGCACGGTTTTGGATAAATGTCTTCTCCCCGGTAGAATCGGGGCTCAGTGTTTGACTTGTTAGAGTAACTGAGCCGCAGCTGAGAATAAACTGTTTTCTTGATAACGGTTTTGGGTCTCTTTTCCTCCCCCTCGAACCCGGGTTTTCTGCTACATCACTCTGTGACCAAAGGTAAGCTGCGGCAGACATTTTGTGGCTGGCTCCACCTCCTGTGGCAGCCATTTTGTGGGGGTGACCACCATGCTGAATTGCAAAAGTACCCACAGGCTCAAAAAGGTTGAGGACCACTATATTATCTAAAGGGGGAATCTTTTTAAAAAGAAATTAAAGGTAAAGGTAAAGGTCCCCTGTGCAAGCACCGGGTCATTCCTGACCCATGGGGTGACGTCACATCCTGACGTTTCCAAGGCAGACTTTGTTTGCAGGGTGATTGGCCAGTGCCTTCCCCAGTCATAAAAAGAAATTAAAAAGCAGCAATTGTCTTATTCTAAAACTAAGCTCCCATCATGTCATGCCGCTCTCCCATAAAGGCCGTTTTTTTATGGGTACTTACCTTTAAAGTGGAAATATAGCTCCTGATACAGCAAACAGCTGGCATTGCCAAGCCAAAAGGGCAGATATATTACACATATTTTGGAATCACCCCATAATTGACCCCTCTTGGGAACACTGCTGGGTAATTCAGAGTACGATAGGTTACAAAACGCCAGTGATGCCTAAAGTAGTCGTGCTACACTTCTAAAACAATTGTCTCGGGGTTAACGGTATAGAATTGGTTACGGCTCTCATAACAGCAGAACAGACGTTCACCGTTGCCAAGTGGAGAGCTGTCAATCCACCTCTGTCGATGGATTAGTAAAGGAGATTCAGTATGTAGTCTTGTTAGTGACATGGGCTGATTCAAAGAGGGAAGGAGCCTGGGTTTTTTTAATTAAAAACACACACACACACACACACATCTTTGGTAGGGCACAGTTGTGTTCCAAATGGGACGGTGAACCTCCTGGCCCCACCCTAGCTAAAGCTCAGGGGGCTAATGTTTGGAGCCCTGCCCCTTTTGGGGAAGGCTGACCAGTTACCCCTTCCCTTCTTTTATCATGTTTCTTCCTCCAAAAGGCAAGCCTTTGCCGTTTGAGTGGCAGCTGAAATTACACAAGTTAATTAATGTTAAAAGACAGGGGGTTGAATCGGCGTTCTTAGAGTGGCGGTATGTCCACTGGTCCCTACTGCCCCTTCAAGGAAACAATGAGGGGGCTGAGGGGCATGAGTAGGATGAGGGGGCAGGAACCGTATTGCAAGAGCTCAAATGACAGAAACCTGGCGGTACATCCACTGGTCCCTACTGCCCCTTAGACCTACAAGGAAACAATGAGGGGGCTGAGGGGCATAAAGGGGCATGAGGAAACGATGAGGGGGGGCTGAGGGGGCTTGAGCCGTATCGCAAGAACCCAAATGACAGAAACCGGGCCGGTGGGCCCTGAGGAACAGCCAGAGTAACCTTTGACTCACCTGCATGAGGAACCTCTCCGCTTCGGAGGCCTTCCCAGCAGCCACACACTGAAAGGTGGCATTCTGACCCGCGTTCACTTCCACGTCACCCAGGCGGGAAAAATGAGGTGCTTTGGCTGCCGGAATAGGGAGGGAAGGGAGAATAAACCCTTAGTCGTCTCTGAGCCAGTACTTCTTTGCTCCTGCTCTGCTAACCATACCCAAACAGGATGTCTCTTGATGGTTCATTCATCGTCTATCTAGTACTCGTTTACCCCACCATACCTCCAAAGAGCTGAGGGCAGCATATATGGCTCTCCCTTTCCCGTACAGGTTATATGCTCACATGCTCCATTCAGACAATTTAATGAATGTGCAAGGAATGGGGTCCATCAAGCATAGGGTTGCCATCCTCCGGGTACTGGCTGGAAATCTTTTGCTATTACAACTGATCTCCAGCCAACAGAGATCAGTTCCCCTGGAGAAAATGGCTGCTTTGGCCATTGGACTGTATGGCATTGAAGCCCCTCCCCTCCTCAACCCCCCCCCCAAAAAAAACCTCCTGGTGGTGGCGAAGAGGGACCTGGCAACCCTAATCAAGAGTGATCCCCACACCTCCTTCCATGTTGGGTTGCCAGGCCACAGCTGTTAACCCCCAGGAGAAAGAAGAAGAGGAAGACTTTCTCTACCACTCAGGGAAGAATCAAACTGGCTTACAACCACCTTCCCTTCCTCTCCCCACAACAGACACCCTTTGAGGTAGGTGGGGCTGAGAGAGCTGTGACTAGCCCAAGGTCACCCAGCTGGCTTCATGTGTAGGAGTGGGGAAACAAATCCAGTTCACCAGATTGTAGTAGCAGTATAATTTATTGCGGCCCATGACCAGTATTACAAAGTTAAAACATCAGTAAAACAACAACAGTTCAGTTCACCAGATTAGCTTCTACCACTCATGTGGAGGAGTCGGGAATCAAACCCGGTTCTCCAGATCAGAGTCCACCGCTCCTCACCGCCGTTCTTAACTATTATACCACGCTGGCTCTCAAGGTGGGATTGAGAGGTGGGACCTGGTGCGCCAGCACTGAACCAGCATGTTTGCATCACTTCTAATTAGAACCAGAGTTTTTGCAAAATGCTAGAGTGTCCCCTATATCACTTCGGCAAGTGACGTAAGCACACCAGCTTGAAACAGGGACATATTCCTCCCTCCGTTTCCTCTTTCCGGTGCCCAAGGCGCCAGCAGGCACCAAAAGGGATTGGCCAGAAGCCTCTGGCTATAACATCCCTAACTCCATGGGTTGACTGTTCAATGAACTATTGCCTAAACAGAGTTGACTTTGCATCTTTGGAAGAGTCAGCAACGGTCGCCAATAAAATCTGACTTTCTTGAATATTACCAAGTATCAAAGGGTCAATGACTCAATTTCACATCCTCTCGGTTTGGTCTCCAAGCATCCATATACTAATCATTCTCCTGTCTATAATTAAGACACTATTCCCCATTATAAATCACTGGGGCTGCTCGCTAATTAAAGGTGGTTTATTTTAGTTGATCAATCGCCTGGCTTTTTTTTTTTTTAATGGGTGAAACTGAAATAAATCTGCTTGCTACCAAAACTGTTTGGAGACAGTGAAGGACGTTGGGACGTTAACTTACAAATTAACAAAAGCTGGCACTCTCCAAGACAAGGACAGATCGCCTTTAATATTGTTGGGCAAGCCTGTGGGCAGAGACCCATGCATTTTTGTTTACGGGCACCGCTTCAGATAGTTGAGGTACTTTTATAAATAATAAATGGGGACGGGGAAAACAATGCATTTTTCATCCCTTATTAAAGCAACTCGACAAAGCCAAAATGGCTACAAGATTCAACAACTAGGGGAGCGACAGCTGGGGAATGATAGGGTTGTCAGGTGCCCCCTGGTCATCAGAAGGGGATGGGGGATAGGGTTGCCAGGTCCAGGTCGAAAAACTCCTGGAGATTTGGGAATGGGGCCTGGGGAGGGCAGGGACCTCCGTGGGACACAATGCCATGGAGTCCACCCTAAAGAGCATCCATTTTCTCCATGGAAACTGATCTCTGTAGTCTGGAGATGAGGTGTAATTCCAGGGGTCCCCAGGTCCCACCTGGAGGCTGGCATCCCTAGGGAAAGGCCCTCTGTCATCCTACACATGTCGCCATGGATCCTGACTACAGTTTACACACACACACACACAAAGGAAGGGAGATTTTATGCAATCTCCCTCCCATGGCAGCCCAACTTCCATCTCAACCCCAAAATGTTACTCCTGGGGACAGGGGACTCCCAGGAGTAGGTCGGGGGAGAAGGAAGCAAAGGTTACCCACAGGAAGGCTGATCTGGTGAATGTGAGCCTCCACGGAGACTGTGGAAATTCTAGGAGGGATCCAAGTAGGGTTGCCAACCTCCAGGTAGTAGCTGGAGATCTCCTGCTATTACAACTGATCTCCAGCCAACAGAGATCAGTTCCCCTGGAGAAAACGGCCACTGGCCATTGGACTCTATGTCATTGAAGTCCCTCCCCTCCCCAAACCCCGCCCTCCTCAGGCTCCGCCTCAGAAACCTCCAGGTATTTCCCAACCCGGAGCTAGCAACCCTAGATCCAAGCCACTGCATGCAGAGGTTATTCTGTTGCCAATAAGCCCATAAGAACATAAGAAAGGCTATGCTGGATCAGACCAAGGCCCATCAAGTCCAGCAGTCTGTTCACACAGTGGCCAACCAGGTGCCTCTAGGAAGCCCACAAACAAGACGACTGCAGCAGCATCCTGCCTGTGTCCCCAAAGCACCTAATATAATAGGCATGCTCTATTGTATAGCCCAGAAGAAGTGGTCAGTTGTCACTGCGGGCAGAACGGTACCAAGGAATTCCAGAAGCTCAAAGATAAAATGGATTAAAACACTGGGCCTGAAATACAGGCTAAATATAAAGCCACCAGTGTAAACAGTTACAAAAATACTAAACACCATTGATGATATACACAATATAAATGACCAATAGACCATACGCATTTCAGCCTCTTGGGCCTTCCTCAGTGGTCAAATGATACAAAACATGATTACTAATACACATCAAGATAATGCACTTTACAAGGTACAGTATTATACCAGAAATTTACAAACCTTATAAGGGGGGGAGAAAAGCAAAATTAATATGACAAGCATAATTACTGGTAATATGGCCCTATTTGTAACAAAAATCTTGAACACATGAACACTCGAAGCTGCCTTATACTGAATCAGACCCTTGGTCCATCGAAGTCAGTATTGTCTACTCAGACCGGCAGCATCACTCCGGGGTCTCAGGTAGAGGTCTTTCACATCACCTACTTGCCTGGTTCCTTTACTGGAGGTGCTGGGGATTGAACCTGGGACCTTCTACATGCCAAGCAGATGCTTTACCACTGAGCCATGGCCCCTCTATCTTAAGATTTTAAAAAAAGAAAGAAAAAGAAACCATATATATTGGTTCTTGTAGGTTATCCGGGCTGTGTAACCGTGGTCTTGGTATTTTCTTTCCTGACGTTACAATGGTTCCACATTAACATACCACACCCTCATTAGCACATTAGGAAAATGATTTGCACATTACTTTTAATACTTTGCAGGACAATGACTCAGCTCAAACCCAACCCCCTTCTGACTATATATTACTCTTCCTACACACTTGACACTGAGAAACACTGTCCTTCAGTGTTACTCCTCTGAAGATGCCTGCCACAGCTGCTGGCGAAACGTCAGGAAAGAAAATATCAAGACCACGGTCACACAGCCCGGATAACCTACAAGAACCAATGAACTCTGACCATGAAAGCCTTCAACAAAACCATATATACCTTATATCCTGTGTGGCTAGATGTAAATTAATAACACCAATCACAGGCTTTCAGTATGGCAATTTGCTCACACAAATGACAAAAAATAATTCTGGTTCAAATCCCCACTCACTTGCTGACTTTGGGCCAGACACAAACTAAGCCTAGAGTTGCCAACCTCCAGGTACTAGCTGGAGATCTCCTGCTATTACAACTGATCTCCAGCCGACAGAGATCAGTTCACCTGGAGAAAATAGCAGCTCTGGCCATTGGACTCTATGGCATTGAAGTCCTTCCCCTCCCCAAACACTCCTCAGGCTCCACCCCAAAAACCTCCCACCGGTGGCGAAGAGGGACCTGGCAACCCTAACTCAGCCTAACCTAACCCCACAGGGTTGTGGTGAGGACAAAATGGAGGAGAGGAGGACAATGTAAGTAACTTTGGGTCCCCACTGGGTCCCCATAAAGGAAGTAAATAAATCACTAAAATAACCCGCATGAAATAGATCAGGCTTGGCAGAGAAACACCAGCTGAAGTGGGCATCCTGGCTAGATGGAATTTCCGGCATTGGTCTATTCCCGTTTTAAACTGTCAGCATTTCACTGCCGGCTCTCCCTTTCCTCGCCAAATCATTCCATGCTATTTGGAAACTCGTACCTCTGAGGTTTCGCTGTGCCAGACAGCCAAGCCTCCTGCAAATGTGTTTCATTTGCAGGATTTCCTCCAATGATAAAAAAAAAAAAATTAGGTTTGCTTGAATTTTTCGTAGGATGCCGAAGAGCCATATTTATCTGTAGGGGCACCCTCGACGTGCTTTTCTCTGCTCCAGGCAGACGCTTACCATGTCAAAAGGCAGTGACAGAAATTGATCAAGTAGCAGATATCTCACAAACCCATGTTATTTAACAAAAAAAAAGGCAGACTTTCTTTGGATGGAATCTGTTATAATGAATAATGCATATTTCTGTATTTAATAAAAACAAGCCAGCAACAGACTAATCCACTGCGTTGGGGGGATGGGGACAGCAGGTAACAATTCTGCTCTGGATGGCCCCAGACTTACTTATTTCCCCAGGCCGGCTATGTTTCCAGGTTAGTGTTGCCAGGTCCCTCTTTGCCACTGGCGGGAGATGTTTTGGGCGGAGCCTGAAGAGGGCTGGGTTTGGGGAGGGACTTCAATGCCATAGAGTCCAATTGCCAAAGCGGCCATTTTCTCCAGGTAAACTGATCTCTATCGGCTGGAGATCAGTTGTAATAGCAGGAGATCTCCAGCTACTACCTGGAGGTTGGCAATCTTATTCCAGGTGCTGGAGGAAGGCATAGGAAAGGATGCCAACTCTGGGTTAGGAAATTCTTGGAGATATGGGGGCAGACCTTGGGGAAGGTAGAGTTTGGAGAGGGGAGGGAACCCAGCAGGGATGTGACACCATAGGCTCCACCCTCCAAAGCTGCTATTTCCAGAAAAGGAACTGATCTCTGTGGTATGGAGATGGGTCATAATTCTGGGAGAACTCCAGGCCCCACCTGGAGGTTGGCAACAATAGAGGCAGAGCAGATACACAACTGCTCCTCGGTTTTGCTAGCCATCAATCAACGTTCTCCTAATGTATTGGCTGGAGCCAGTGGCAGATCTACTATGAAACAAATGAAGCTCAAGCTTCAGGGCCCCTAATCCTGGAGGGGCCCTGAAGCAACTTCTTTTTAAATGTGTGAATGTTTCAACACAATCAATGGAGTTATTTAAAGTGTTTGTTATTAAAATAAGGCTATTTTAGTGATAGAATCATAAGCCAATGGGTTGAATTACTTAATATTGACCTTAGAATATTCTCTAATACCCATTTCGCATGGCCTCAAAATGTCTTGTAATTGGTCAAATTTCAAAATTTTCTCGGGGGCTAGCAGCACCCGAACCCCCAGCTGTATGGGTTCACACAGAATCTATTCATAGCCTACATTTTGGCAGCTGGATCCTCGAATCCTTCGTTGGTGCACGGCTTAATAGTCCTATAACTCAGCCCTTAGGCTAGAGCCAATCAGAACCATAAAAAGACCTCTGAATTCTCAATTCAGGCTGCACTCGTCTCGCTTGTGCATTTTAACACCAAAAATCAGATTTTCACTTCTTTATCCTAACGCACCCCCTCTGATGACCTTCTACTTAAGAGAATGAACCAATACATTTTCCATTGAACAACCCCACTGAAGAAGATAACAGCGGTTACCCAGACCTCGTTGCTGGTTGCGAAGGGGCCCCCATAACAGTTCAAGCGTCAGAGTCCCAAAAAAGTAGGCCCGCCACTGGTGGGAGCTAAGCATGGGGTTTGTAACCCCTTAACTCTTGGTAGTTTAGACCCTAGCAGATATAAATACCTCCCCTCCAACCATCTCTTGAACACCACTGGGGTTTCCTGCCTTCCCAGTACATCAGGGGAAACTCCCCCTCCTCCTTTACCCTGTTCCTAATGGGAGGTCATCAGTGCTGTCGAGGACCGACGGAGTCCTGTCAAGCAGCTCATTAAACCCACTAGCAGCTGACAGCACAACGGATTTGTGACAAGTCAGTCGCCTCTGTCAGGAGGAAGATGGAGAATGGGGGTCTCATAATACTTACAGCAGGGGTAATTTAAGAGCAGAATATCATCCAGTCCTAGGTAGCCTCGGCGATCGCTGGAGATCACAGCCTCGAATAGAACCTGTGGAGGAATCAAGCATGGTCTTTGTCAAGGCATTCAAACTTGGGGGGGGGGGCTGTCTCTAGAGAGGTAACTTGACACCCCTACAAAATCAGATGGGGATCCTGTAATGTAAACAATGCCATATTAAAAACAAGCCAAATACTATAAAATTATGACTCTGCAGGAGTCACCTCCTTATCACGGGTCTCGATTCCTTTAGCCCACCCTCCCTCCATGCAAAAGTCCACTTTCCTTCCTGCTGCTTTTATCTGCACAACAACCCTGCTAAGGGAGTTAGGCTGAGAGACAGTAATGGGCTCAAACTCACCCAGTTCGATACGATAGGTTTCCCTCATGCTGTGAATTAGACAAGAGATCCCAGTCTCATTGGTTAAGAGAGAAATTGAGGACATTGGGGGGGAATTGTCGCCATAGAGGTTGATCGATTTATTATCTCTTGCTTTTATGACCACCACCCCATCCCCCAGCAATTTGAACTGTGATTCTTCTTTACCTGCCAGAAGATCAACAATACATGACAAGATCTTAAAATCGTGACCTAAACATCTGCCTTGCCTCTCTTTTTTATTTTACAACATCTGGTCGAGGTCGAGTGAACTCGAAAACTTCCACACTGCTAAGGTATCATTGGTTTGTCCCAATAAAAGGTATGATATGGATTGTGTTCTTGGCTTATAAGTTATTGGAAACAGCATTTCGTCTTGCAAGTTGGCTTCCACTGAAATTCAGTAAACCATAATTCTCGAGACAGTTCTGAAGTCAACTCCAAATATTCTCTTTCTTGCACAAGGAAGAGCTACACAACGGACTCATCTGTTCGCTTCTGAAATTTGTGACGTACTACTGTTATCTCCAGCACAGCCATTTATCTCTGTTTCACATTCTTTCTTGCTATCTCTGATTGCCCTCTACAAACATCCTTGTCCTCCCACTTTAACACTCCCCACTGCCTGTGCCTATTGACTCACATGAACACATGGAGCTGCCTTATACTGAATCAGGCCATTGGTCTATCAAGGTCAGTATTGTCTACTCTCAGCAGCTCTCCATGGCCTCAGGTGGGGCTCTTTCACATCACCTACTGCCTGGTCCTTTCAATTGGAGGTGCTGGGGATTGAACCTGGAACCTTCTGCATGCCAAGAAGCTGTACCCCAGAGGTTGTACCCAGAGTCAGTCTATCAAGGTCAGTATTGTCCACTCAGACTGGCAACAGCTCTCCATGGATTCAGGTAGGGGTCTTTCCCATCACCCACTGCCTGGTCCTTTTAACTGGAGGCGGCGGGGATTGAACCTGGGGCCTTCTGCATGCCAAGCAGATGTTCTACCACTGAGCCACACCCCTCCCCAAACACCTGTTTTTAGAATCTTCACCTTTCCAATGCCGTAGTCCCACTCATAAGCTTCCACTAGCTTTCCTCTGTGTGCTCACCTGGTACTCATTGGGCCAAAACATGCTGACGGCCAGTTCCACTTGATGCCATTGGCGCCCGTGAGAGCCAGAGACGTTCCACACCACACTGCCCAGTGGACCACCATTCACCTTCACATAGACATTCAGAGTCCCGGGGCTGTGCCCGTCACGGCTGTACATGAAGTAGCTAAACTGGAGGCAGTGGGTGTCATTCTCACTTAGCGTCTGGAAGAGGATGTGAGCTTTCTGCCCCGGAGCATGCTGGGAGGAGTTGACCATCAGGTAGGAACCTACAATGGAGAGAGGAAAGAAGAACACCGAAGCTCAGGGTCTGATCCAGTGACATATCAGTGGAAAGGAAGATATACGAAGTACGGTTCGTCTTGTGCAAGGGATAGCGCGATGGCTGCAGCAACGCATAGCATTTGAATGTATTTTTAGTATTTCCACTTGTGCAGGGACTATTGTGAATGCAGAAATCTAGCCCTCAGCTCAGATGAAAACATGATTTTATGAAACGAACTATGGTAACTTCCCCAACATTAAGATGGGCCTTTTCTAGGGCCCGATTTGATGCCCTTCCATCTGCTATACTCTCAGGAAGGTTTCTTCACTGCCCAAGGGAGACAAGCAAATGTTTTTGCTCCATGGATACGGTAGAGACACTAGCACACATTTTGCTTCATTGCAAACATTATAATGATGCCAGAAATCGTTTAATCACCCCCCTCCTATCTCGATTTGTACACTCTCACACCTCTTAGACCTCCTTGGTAGAATATCTATTGGAAGATAGGGTGAGCTATATCTCATATTCTGTAGCAAAATTTTGATCCTATGTTTGCTGGAAACGGAAGACACTTATGAAGACCAAAGACCATATGGGTAAACCTTCAGACTAACTGCTACAGATGAGATGTTGTAAGTGGAAGTTGTATAATATTAATATAGGATGTAAATTTTATGTATATTTTACATTTTATGCTGGCCTTTGGCTGTAAAAATAAATGATTTGATTTTATTTGAAACCAACTATGGTTAGAGTGTTTGTCAAAAGGCTTCTTCAGGGGAAGCTGTAGTTCTTGCAGTGGTCAGTGGTATACTCTTTCTTGAAGGACCACTGAAAGAACTACAGCTTCCCCTGAAGAAGCCTCTTAGGCGAAACATGTACAGGATTTCTATCTGAGTAATAAAATATATATTTTACCTATTTTGCACCATTGGCCTTGGCCTTATTTTTTTTTCTCCTTTGACTGGTGGGGCCCTTTTATTTCTCCTTGTCCAAATGCAGGCCATCCCACCACTGGTGGTGCGTTAATGGCCTAGCCTAAAGTCGTCAGAGCTTGGAAGCTAAGCCATGGTTAATAATTACATGGGAGAGCCCCAGGGGAGACCAGTGTTGCTGTGCAAAGGTAAGGAAGGCAACTGCAGAACACCTCTGCTCATCTCTTGCCTTGAAAATCTCATGACGTGGAACGTCATGGGCTCGCCATGAGTTCGTTGCTACTTGATGATGTACTTTACCATGTAATTTGATAGTATATCTATAGATTCTGCCCTGATCTGTAACATTCAGTTGAAAACACACCACTCATTTGTAGGACCTACCCAACAGCTCTCCTACATTTGTCCTCAGATCCTCCATGTAACGTTCCCTCTCAAGGAAAATTCTGACCCTCACATTTTCATATGTGCAATTCCTTGTCCACCGTAACAGGACTTGCAAGTTACAACACAAGATTATTATCAGTATATCTATCACAAAAGGAAGAAAAATATACACTTCAGTTTCCCCAATAACTACTAGTGGGATGGACTAGGGGGTGAGTTCAGACACTCGATCCTAGGAGAGGCTGAGGCTCAGTGGTAGAGCATCTGCTTGGCATGCAGAAGGTCTCAGGTTCAATCCCCGGCATCTCGTTAAAAGCACTAGGTAAGTAGGTGATGTGAGACCCTGGAGAGCAGCTGCCGGTCTGAGTAGACAATACTGACTTTGGTGGACCGAGGGTCTGGTTCAGTATAAGGCAGCATCATGTGTTCATGTATCAAATTAACATCCCATCCTTCCTCCAAGGAGCACTTGGTTTTCCTATCCTCCATTTTATCTTCACATCAACAGGGTGAAACAGGTTAGGAGGAAAGTGGTGGTGGGCTCTCCTTCTTTAGAGGTTTGTAAGCAGAGGCTAGATGGCCATCTGACAGCAATGCTGATTCTGTGAATTTAGGGAGATCATTCATGAGAGGTAGGGCAGGAAGGGTTGTGTCAGTGCTTGGTTCTTGTAGCCCCTTCTTACGTGCCCAGGATAATGCTGATCACTACTTCAGGATCAGGAAGCAATTTTCCTCCAGGCCAGATTGGCCAGGGATCCTGAAGGGGCTTTTGTTCCATCTTCTGGGCATGAAGTAGGGGTCACTGAGGGTGTGTAGGGGGGAGGTAGTTGTGAATTTCCTGCATTGTGCAGTAGGTTGAACTATATGACCCTGGTGGTCCCTTCCAACCCTATGATTCTATGAAAGAGAAAAGATGTGGTCACCAAATGAGCTTCATGGCTGAGAGGGCCATTAAACCAGGGTCAAACCAGGCCAAAGGAGATCCAACCCAAGCACCCAACTTTAGAATCCAGTTGCCAAAGGAGACTCAACCAAAGACCCAACATGAGTCTTCAAGAATTCTCTGCCTCTGAAAAAGGGGGAAATAGTGAGCGCCTGTGTCAGGTGCTTCGGTGGGGTCCTGATCCACTCCAGACCCAAATCAAAGAACGAGCTATTTTTCAAACACTTGTAGGGCATTTGATAAAATAATATAGGTTCCCTGATTTTTTTTCCAAAAGTTCCTGTGCTGGGGGAGGGCAGGGTTCACACCTGTAGTTGATAACTATAAAACATAGGAGGCGGGGAATAGGGTAAGAACCTTTTAGAGAGGTGGTGAAGAATGTCAAACTAGGATTTGTCCCCAAAATGCTATGAATTTCCCAAAGCAATGAAATCTTGGCTACTGTAGCAGATAGCCCAGCTGGAAGCTATTTTTCCTCCTGACTGATGCGCCGATCATGCTCCTCCCGGCAAATCATTGTTATCGAGCATTCTGTCATCCCCCAGGTTTAACAAGCAGCCGCATCACCCAAGAAAGACAAGGCCTGATATTGCAGCCAGCTATTCTGAAATATAAGCTCCTTCCTCCTGCTACTGAACTAGTGTCAACACCCCTTCCTGTAAGCAGTCGGACCCCTCCTCCAGCTAAGAGTTGCCACAAAGGCATGAGGGGCAAACACTGGCATAAGAACAAGACACTGCTTCCCACAAAAATGGATGCCTCTCAGAGAGTTTTGGGATCCATCTTGTGTGTCAAGCCTGGGCAGGAAGGCTGTTGGCATCTGTACTTCTCCCCCGGCCCTAAGGTATACCTGGCTGCACAATGGGGCCAGCTAATCTCCACAGTGTCACCCTAAAGTGATTCAGTCAGGACTACGAGCAGACCATTAATTACCCTATCTACACCCATCCCAGCAATCAATCAGCATACAAGAGAATAGCCCAGGCATTCTCTTGCATCCTGACAACTCATCAAACCTCTCCTATCTTTTTGTTCGGACCCTGGTCCAGCAATCAATTATTTGTCTCTGGCTTTCCTGCCAGCTTACCATATACTGCCTCAGAACCCATTTTTGGGTATAAATATTGGCCTTTGAGCATTCATAGTGTATACATGTTCTGGTTCAGTCCATGCATCCCTACTTGTGTGTGGGTTCTTTCCGTTGCTCCTGGAGACTCTGGTCTCCCAAATGGCTTCATGGGGAGGAGTGGGGAAAACCAACTTGGTTCACCAGATTAAGAGTCTGTCACTCATGTGGAGGAGTGGGGAATCAAACTCGGTTCTCCAGATTAGAGTCCACCGCTCCTGACCACTACACCACACTGGCTCACTGGCTCAATAGGTAAGGTCTTAAGCAGCGCCAGAATTAAATCAAAATAGTGGTTTGGAGCAGTGGACTCAGATCTGGAGAACCAGGTTTGATTCCCCACTCCTCCGCATGAGCAGTGAATGCTAATCTGGTTTACTGGATTTGTTTCCTCACTCCTATACACGAAGCCAGCTGGGTGACCTTGGGCTAGTCACAGCTCTTTCAGCCCCACCTACCTCACAGGGTATCTGTTGTGGGGAGGGAAGGTGATTGTAAGCCGGTTTGATTCTTCCCTAAGTGATAGAGAAATTCAGCATATAAAAACCAACTCTTCTTCTTCTTCTTCTTCTTCTTGGCTAATTTTCCCTATGAGTTGGGAGGGGGAAGAGCAAGGAAAATTAGCCACTGAAAAATAAGGGTCGATAAACAGCTGGCAGAGAAAGGGAACTGTCAAGTCCTCTTTCCCCTGTGTTGGTGTGACTCCTTCTGCCTTTCCCTATTCGCTTTCTCTATTTCGCAAAAATGATGGACAGATCGACAAATGCAGGTGGATAAATGGATGCAGAGTAGATGCAGATAGATGGTTACAGAGGAGAAGGATAGCTGCAAGTAGATAGTGGGATGCAGATGGATCTTTATTTGTTCCAACAATACACCACCACAAAATGCAAAGAACGGCAGAAGCAGATCAAGAATACCCAAGTACGAAACGGAACTGTTCGTCATCGTAACAGCCGATTGCACAAACAAATGCTCAACAGGCAGTGCTCGCATCTGGTCAGGTATGCTCTCACGTGGTGAATGTACCAAGTAGCCAGGTTATTATGATGGTCAGGAAATGTAGATAGAGGGGGATGGTAGCAAGCCATATGTGGAGGTTTGGTGATAATGGGAAGCAGAAGCCACAGCTCAGAGGGGCACATGTTGCACCTGCAGAAGGTCCCAGGTTCAATCTCCGGACCTCCCCGTTAAAAGATTGCATGTAGCACAGTTGGTAAAAACCCTGACTTATTCCACTTCTGGGCAGACAGCAGAACCTTCCAGAGTATTTCAGCTTAACCTCACCAAGTAACAATGCAATCCTGTGACCATTTACTGCAGTCAAAGCCCACTGAGTTGACACCGGAGTGACTCGGCAGAGAATAAGAACATAAAAAAGGCCATGCTGGATCAGACCAGGGCCCATCAAGCCCAGCAGTCTGTTCACACAGTGGCCAAACAGGTGCCTCTAGAAAGCCCACAAACAAGACGGCTGCAGCAGCATTAGCAGTTAGGCAGTTTAGGGAAGTTGTGTTTTCATAGCTTTCGGAATGCTGCTTACAGGAAAAGAAGGCCAAAGGAACCGAAGGGGGGATTTTTAAACCTGTCGTGATGGCTTTGCCTGTATATAACAGCATCATTATTAATAACATCATAACCACATTGTCTATCACATGGGGAAACAAGGCAGACTGGCAACATCATGCTAAAAGACATAAGAACGTTAAGAAAAGCCATGCTGGATCGGACCAAGGTCCATCAAGTCTATAAAATTATGCATGGTTTGGAGAGAGTGGACAGGGAGAAGTTTTTCTCCCTCTTCCATAATACTAGAACATGGGGTCATCTGCAAAAGCTGGAGGGCAAGAGATTCAAAACAGATCAAAGGAAATTTTTTTTCATCAATGCATAGTTAAATTGTGGAACTCTCTGCCCCAGGATGTGGTGATGGCTGCCAGCTTGGAGGGCTTTAAGAGGGGAGTGGACATATTCATGGAGGAGAGGGGTATTCATGGCTATTAGTTAGAATGGATACTAGTCATGCTGCATACCTATTCTCTCTAGTATCAGAAGAGCTTACCTATTATTTTGGGTGCGGTGGAACACAGGCAGGATGGTGCTGCTGCAGTCGTCTTGTTTTTGGCTTCCTAGAGGCACCTGGTTGGCCACTGTGTGAACAGACTGCTGGACTTGATGGGCCTTGGTCTGATCCAGCAGGGCCTTTCTTATGTTCTTATGTAAGTCCAGAAGTCTGTTCACACAGTGGCCAACCAGGTGCCTCCAGGAAGCCCACAAACAAGACGGCTGCAGCAGCATTGTCCTGCCTGTGGTTCCACGCCACCAAATATAATAGGCATGTTCCTCTGATCCTGGAGAGAATAGATATGCATCACGACTAGTATCCATTTTGACTAGAAGCCATGGACAGCCCTACTTTAGAAAGCAATCAAAATCTGTACCCCCCTCAAAAAAAAGGTGACAAAACACACTATCCAATGAAACCCATGGCTATCTTCATTCAGTATCTTCTTCTAGTGTGTGGCTCGGAGTCTAGATTACTGCCTGCTCTACCCCATTAAGAATCATTCTTTTGCAGCCCAGATTGTACTATTATATGAATTAAAGTTTTGATGACAGCTAGAATTTAGCCAGTATCAATTAACCAGAGGGCATCTGGACATCTCCAGGTGGGTCTTGGTAGCATGACACCTCCCACCACCTACCCGCTGCCAAACAGACCCGGATAATGGTCAACAACTTGCCAGGAAACCGGATAGCTGTTTCCCCTTCAGCTTTTATTGCCTTGACACTCCTCGCCCCACCTGGATGTCAACCATTTAATTTCCGAGTTCCACTTCCTCGAGTCATTTAACTGAGGGCTGCTTCTGATTTTAAGCTGTGCTTAGCAGGCTGTTAGGCTGTGGAGAGGCCTTTTTCCAAGGAAATTTCATTTGCATCTCAGCATCCTGGCTTGAATGAGAGCAGGAGGGCCATGCACCCTGAATGCAATACCTTCAGGGTTTAGTGGTTTCCACCTGTGCACCTTCACTAGTATACGGAAGTCTAGCTGTAACAGGAAAGAAGAAGAAGAATGCCAGCTTTCTCTACCACTTAAGGAAGAATCAAACCGGCTTACAATCACCTTTCCTTCCCCTCCCCACAACAGACACCCTGTGAGGTAGATGGAGCTGAGAGAGTGTGAGTAGCCCAAGAAGAGTTGGTTTTTATATGCTGATTTTCTCTACCTTTTAAGGAGAATCAAACCAGCTTACAATCTCCTTCCCTTCTTTTCCCCACAACAGACATCTTGTGAGGTAGGTGAGGCTGAGAGAGCTCGAAGAGAACTGTGACTAGCCCAAGGTCACCAGGTGGCTTCATGTGGAGGAGTGGGGAAACCAACCTGGTTCACCAGATTAGAGTCCGAAGCTCTTAGAGACATCTTAGAGACCAACGAGATTTTCAGGGTATAAGTTTTCGAGAGTCAAAGCTCCCTTCACCAAATGGACACGAAGAGGCTGAAGACAAAGGGAGCAATCCTAAACCAATCTATTCAGAAGTAAGTCTCATATTATTCAATGGGGCTTACTCTAAGGAAAGTTTCCTTAGGAGTGCAGCCACTGAATGGGGAATAAAGCCAAAAGAGTCTTTGCACCGAATCACAGAAAAAGAAACGCACACCCCGCCAGAATGCGGGGCGCTTATCTGTCCCCAAGATTAAATCTCGTCTTTCCAAATGTTACTCTGGCAATATTCTAAAAGGCACATCAGATACCCTCCTGACCAGGAAAGGCCAGGGATGCGTTGGCTCAAGCAAAATGAGATTTTTAAAATCCTATCCATCTTAATAAGCCCGGCTCCTGTAAGTAACAAAACCGATGCATTTATTTCAATCGAGAATTGTTTTCCTGAC
The DNA here is from genome assembly GCF_029931775.1 of Euleptes europaea. Taxonomy (NCBI): domain Eukaryota; kingdom Metazoa; phylum Chordata; class Lepidosauria; order Squamata; family Sphaerodactylidae; genus Euleptes; species Euleptes europaea. The sequence goes on from NC_079314.1 coordinate 22,322,713, forward strand.
AGCAGTCCTTTAATTATTAATCGCATTGACTCATTTAATTTACACAATGAGCCCACGAGATTGTCTTTTCCAAGATCCCTCATCGAGTAGTTCGGGGGGTGGGGGGGCTTCTGCCAGATGAAAACACAGCAATTAACCGACGGCATCACGGAAATGTAAAGAAACCCATGCATCATTTCTGCCTTCTGCTGGATGACAGGAGAATTGCTGGTCGCTGTCCTATCACAAATGCTACGGGGGAGCTAGAAGGCCCGTCTGTCCCAGTTTCCACCCAGCGAAGCTCCGTTTCACTTCGAGAACGGGAAGCAACAGGTTGGATCCTTTTGATCTGAACCGAGAGCCCAAAGACGGTCCATAAAAGAGAACTGCAGCCAGGAAGAATCCTCCATACTTCCAGAACAGCATCTGCTTTCATGTTGATTTGCTTTATGGTTGGGTTCATGCCGCGCAACTTTCCTTCGTGGTTTCATCAGATGCTCAGAGATGGTGAGGAGGGGGGAGAGAAAGAATCAGGACAGGAAAGCCCAGGAGGGGGAGGAAATAGTGGAGATGCAGAGATGAGAGAAAGAAGATGGAGGTGCTGTTTTGCTAAACCCAACGTGGTAAATCAAAAGCTGATCCTCTTCCTCTCTGAGTGCCCCGGAGACACAACAAGGCAGTGGCAGGCAAACAACGCAGGCCTGGATTCAAAACTCCTGGCATGGAGTAAACCTAACTAAACTCAGCTACTTCATAGGATTTCTCTGTGAAAGAACACTGCAAGAATTATAACTGAAATTGCAGGCGGGGGAGGGGGTATGCATTGCAAAAATATCATCCCTTGAGGAATACAACCATTTGGTTATAATTTTTGGGGGGCTTAAAATGGGGGCAAAACTGTTCTCCTGTTCGAAAGCAAAGGCATGAAGAACTGCCTTCATTCAGATTCGGCATTGCAATGTCAGCATATAAAAATCAACTTTTCTTCTTTTTAAAAATGCCAGAAATCAGTGACCAAGAGTAACTGAAGCTGTATCAATGTGTTCCCAGACATCTGTGAAGCAGACTAAGGAGGACAGAGTAGGCCATCATGGACAGAGAATTACCCTTCCCGGACCCAATCTCCCACCCTTGAAAAACTGAGGAGTGACAGAAAAAAGTGGCCTCCACATAGTGACACTCTAGGATTTCCCCTAGTGTCTGTGGTAAAGACCACAAAGATTAGGGGCAGCATTCTACAGCATCACACAGAAGTGACATTACATCTTCCCCAAGATCTGTTTTTCCCAGGCACCAAAATCTCCCAGCATCTGCTGAGGCAGTGTTGGGAACCCTATGACCGAGGATGAAGCACAATGAAGAAACTAAGCAACCTATAGGTAAGTAAATGTTTGTAATTTTGTTACTTTTTACATTTGTTTATATGTTGTCAACTTTTTTGGGTTGGCCCAAAAATCATGAATCAAGGATTTGATTCATACAAAGGAGGGTGGGGAAACAAAATTTGTATGGCTCCTACAACACCCTTCTCCTTCATATGGAAACTTGTTCCACAAGACTCCTTCCACAGCAAGACTCCTCACTTAGAAGAAGGGAGCCAAAGGTTCCAGCTTTATCATGTTTGAAGTCAAAGTAGCAGACAGAAGAACTTCAAAATCATTCCTGATGTCATGGACCTCATCTTTAGGCAAAGAGGCCAAAGACTCCAATGAGGAAGAGGCTGAGCACCTGAACCCACCGCTCCAATGAGGAAGAGGCTGAGCACCTGAACCCACCTCCAGGAGCCTTCTTGATGTCCAGGAAGAACCCAAGGAGTCTGAGTCAACATTCTCACCATGAGATACACCCCTGCCTTCTGACTCAGACTTGGACCCTGGACCCTCCACCCCAGAACCCTCTGCAGCCCCTGAGATCTCTTCCCAACTGACCCCCTCAGGCCCCATAAAACCAAGAACCACTCCAACTCTACTGGAGTTCTGGCCACCATAACTTTAAGAATTAGTAGTGCATCAACTCCTCAGAAGAAGGGAGCCCCATCATTTTTGTAGTCAAAGCAGCAAATTAAAGAACTTCAAAATCATTCCTGATGCCATGGACCACAGTATAGACTCAACTTTAAGAACTAGTAGCCTGCTCCTGGAGGGGCCGAGTTTGCATTTCCTCCTCCTTCCAAGAATATTTAAGGCCTCTGTTCACCCTCGGCCTCTGCTGGAACAACGCATCTGTGATACTTGGCTCCAGCAGCTTGACTTCTGAACCTCAGCTTTAAGCAGGTGAGGCAACCTAGAAAGCAGGCCAAAAAGGGTGAGGCAAGAGCCTAAAGCAGGGATGTCAGACATAAGGACCGAGGGCTGGATCCAGCCCCTTGAGAGCTCTTATCTGGCCCACGAGCTAGCCAAGGCAGCCACCATCACCCCTGGCAACTCTCTTTTTTTATATTTATTACATAGTTTTAAGGGTACAGAAAAAAGGAGGAGGCTAGGGAAAGGAATCATTTAACACAAATTGTTTCTTCCGAGCCTTAACAAGAATAATATTAACATAGGAAAATTACAGGTTTATCAAAGTTTCAGTTCTTACTCTATAACCTGGATCAGTTTCAGTACTTACTCTGTAACCTGGATCGTCTTAGAACTCTTTCTTATAGCTTAAACAAGTCATGCTCTTAGTAGTCATTCAGTAGTCATTCCAAAAATATTCACTGGAACCTCTTAATACTCTTTCAAATAAACTAAACACACCTTACACTTAATACCTTGTTAGATAGTCTCATTATAAATATCATCTACTGTCCTAAAGAATTTTTACTTGATGTTTGTATAATTATGAAAAGTCCCCCCCCCCCCGCCAACTCTCGAACTGGGCTGGAGAGGCATGGCCCAGCCTGACCAATTGACATTTATGTCATAGCCGGCCCTCATAACAATTGAGTTTGACACCCCAGCTCTAGAGGCTCTATAGTGATATTCAGAACTGAGAGATTGGGAGAAAAAACCCAGAACAAATGCAGTTTTCCTCACTCAATGCTTTCCCGGCATCTCACAAAGACAATGCTGATAAAGGATGAATGGGAAACGGCATCAGAAACCACAATATGGTGCAAGGACTTGATTTGCGGGAAGACCGAAACGGAATCCACCCACTGCTCCAGAATGACAAAAACCTCAATGCTCTGATACTCAGCTGCTGTTCATTCCCAGAGATTAACGCCGAACGCAAAACTCTGCATCCAGATTCGGGAGTCAAACCTCGGAGGCGTCCTATCCCATTATGTCGTCCCGGCGACTGGCACTAAAGGGGAGAATCCGTTAGAAACCAGAAGACCCGTCTCTTTTGTCTGTTAAGTCAGACTGAATGTTGCCTTTTCTTTTGATGACACCACTCTGTCAGAAACATCGCCGGAATGCCCCAGCTTCGTTTTATCAAAGACAACACATCTCCTATTAATACTTAAAACCTTCCGCTGGGCTTTGCCTGAAGAACCCTTTCACATCTTTTCTGCATCACAGACTAGGAACAAGGTTAGCCCCAGCAAAGGCACCGGGCCTTTGATCACGGGCAACCATTTAACCTGTTACATCCCCAACTATGCCTCATCTTATAATTGTATCCCATCTGTCTTCCAACAATGGGCTTGGCTACACTTTGCAATGATTGCTATGTTTATTTTATAAAATGCCTTTTAATTGCAAACGTTGCTGCCAGAATCAGTTTATTAAGGAGGAGGAGGAGGAAGAAGAAGAGTTGGTTTTTATATGTCAACTTTCTCTACCACTTAAGGAAGAATCAAACTGGCTTATAATCACCTTCCCTTCCCCTCCCCACAACAGACACCCTGTCAGGAAGGTTGGGCTGAGAGATCTATGACTAGCCCAAGGTCACCCAGCTGGCTTCATGTGGAGGAGAGGGGAAACAAATCCAGTTCACCAGATTAGCCTCCGCCGCTCATGTGGAGGAGTGGGGAATCAAATCCGGTTCTCCAGAACAGAGTTAACCGCTCCAAACCACTGCTCTTAACCACTACACCACGCTGGCTCTCAATGGAGTGGGGAGAGCACAAAACTCGAATCCTTGCCTCCTCTCCCACTTTCTCATTGGAAAATGCCATCACATTCCAGCTGATCTATGGCAGCCCCATAGGGTTTTCAAGGCAAGAGATAAACAAAGGTGGCTTGCCATTGCCTGGCTCTGCTAGCAACTTCAGATTCCCATCCAAGTCCTAACCAGGGCCAACTCTGCTCAGAAGAAGAAGAGTTGTTTTTTATAGGCCAACTTTCTCTACTACTTAAGGAAGAATCAAACCAGCTTACAATCACCTTCCCTTCCCCTCACCACAACAGACACCCTGTGAGGTAGATGGGGCTGAGAGAGCTCTAAGACAACTGTGACTAGCCCAAGGTCACCCAATTGGCTTCATGTGTAGGAGTGGAGAAACCAACTCGGTTCACCAGTTTAGCGTCTGCCGCTCATGTGGAGGAGTGGGGAATCAAACCCGGTTCTCCAGATTAGATTCTGAGATCTGATGCAGTTAGGCTAGCCTGTGCCATCCAGGTCAGGGAAGAAGAAAAATATATAGCTACCTATATGTTTTACCCAGTAAGACAGCAAATGGAGAGGGGGTGTCCCCACACTCTTCTCTTCCTTGATAAAGCAATCCTGATGAAGCAATTGCATATACATAAGAAAAGAAAGTCATCTGAAATAAGCCCGGAGAAATCATAATGTGTAGTTGAGCCTAAAACAGTGGATGCTTTCAGAAACAGTTCTTCTCAGAGTTACAGATATATGGAATAATGATCCCAGCATAAAAAACTGGACAATATCAGGGCTTGTTGCAGGCTTGAAAGCTCCCCAGCAGGATAATGTCCAGAGGGCCCCCATTCAGGCATGTTCAGTACTAGGGTTGCCAACCTCCAGGTACTAGCTGGAGATCACCTGCTATTACAACTGATCTCCAGCCAACAGAGATCAGTTCACCTGGAGAAAATTGCTGCTTTGGCCATTGGACTCTATGGCATTGAAGTCCCTCCCCTCCCCAAACCCCGCCCTCCTCAGGCTCTGCCCTAAAAACTTCCCGCCGGTGGCAAAGAGGGACCCTATAACCCTATTCAGTACACGCAAAGAGAAGGCAGGCAATTAGATGGCTGCTGCTGCTGTTCCTCTCCGCCATTACTGACTGGTGAAATCAATGGGTTTAGACTGGAGTAACTCAGCATAGGATTGCCCTACCAATCAGATCCAAACAAACAAAGGCTTAGATCCTGCAAAACACCAGCAGAAGCTGATGGTCTCCCTCCCTCCTAGAGTCCTTACCAACCCCAGAAAATTTATTCCCAGGGTGGGATAACTTGAGTGTCCTAACAGTCCCCCTGGTAGGGGAACTTCAATAGAGAGGGGAAGATCACCCTGATCCCACCTCCTGCATGGACCAGAAAGGAAGCAGGGATTTGGCTTCCAGCATGGCGTAGTGATTAACAGCGGTGGTTTGGAGCATTGGACTCTGATCTGGAGAGCCGGGTTTGATTCCCCACTCCTCCACACAAGTGGTGGACGCTAATCTGGTGAACTGGGTTGGTTTCCCCACTCCTCCACGTGAAGCCAGCTGGGTAACCTTGGGCTAGTCACAGTTGTCTTCGAGCTCTCTCAGCCCCACCTATCTCATAGGACATCTGTTGTGGGGAGGGGGAGGGGAAGTGATTGTAAGCCGGTGTGATTCGTCCTTAAGTGGCAGAGAAAGTCGGCAGATAAAAACCAACTCCTACCCCTATTTTTCTTCTTCTTTTTTGTTTTCTTCTTCTTCTTCATCTTCCCCCCACTGTAGATGCCCACCCAAGACCAACTGTTAGCATGCACAGGTCACTCCACCTAGGAATAAACCTTCCCTCTCCCTGTGGGGAGAGGAGAGTCAGGGAAGATCCTGCTATCTTTGTGCCAACAGAGCATGGGATCCCACCCACGGAAAGGATTACAGTCTGGGGAACTAATCTGGATTTTTTTCTTGAGCATGTTCCTTTGATTCGCCGTCATCTTTCATATTCCCTTCAAGAGCACCGCCGCGGAATTGGCATCTCCTTCTACCACGTTCGAGAGGAAAGTAATCCTTTCACATGGAGCCCGGCCACGTGCCAGCTAAACCGGCAGATTTCCTTTTCTCCTCCAAATCTTCCCCCCTCATGTGAAATTATTAATGTGCTAATGGGACTGGGTTTGTTTGGCTCAAGAAACACCAAGGCCTCGCTCTGAGCTTACGCCTCCGTCCGCGCTGCAGCCAAGAGACATCTTTAGAAAGTCCTTTGTTGCTCCGTCCAATCTGCCAGGGCCTCATTTACTAATGATGGATACTTCCTTCTCACAATAGCCACCAAGGATGAGATTAAACTTAAACTGCTGCAGGGGATGTCGGAGAGACAACGGCATGAGTCCCTGGAAAAAAAATGTCGAACCCAGACTCATCCGGTGGTGATTGTTTCTTGGTTCCCCAGGGCAATATTCGGTCCTCTTGATTCCCTAGGGTTTCCTTCAGGAAATACCTTATGGCAATATTATGGGGTCATGATTAGGGTCGTGCAAAAAAAAATTTAGGTAATGATTAGGGTCGTGCAAAAAAAATTTAGGTAAATTTCGGGTTCAGGTTTATTGGGCCCGATTTTTTTGGTAAACCAGGAATAAACTGCGAGCCAATGTGGTGTTGTGGTTAAGAGTGGTGGTTTGGAGCGGTGGACTCTGATCTGGAGAACCGGGTTTGATTCCCCACTCTTCCACATGAGCGGCGGAGGCTAATCTGGTGGACTGGATTTGTTTCCCCACTCCTACACACAAAGCCAGCTGGGTGACCTTGTTCTAGTCACACACTCACAGAGGGGATGTCTGTTGTGGGGAGGGGAAGGGAAGGTGATTGTAAGCCAGTTTGAGTCTCCCTTAAGTGGTCGAGAAAGTCGGCATTTAAAAACCAACTCTTCTTATTATTATTTCTGGGTTTATCAAAAAAAATTCAGGCCCATTATAGTCTATGAGGATTTCTTCAAAGTTTCTATGGGGGCATTTTTGGAGGTCACCAATTTTGCAGTGTACCTTTGAGAGGCTCTCCTTGCATGACCCCCGAAGTTTGGTGAAGATTGGGTATGGGGGTCCAGTTTTATGGGGTCCCTAAGGGGTCGCCACCCTCCTCCATAGAGAAGCATTGTAAACTTTACAAGGCTTCTCCATGGAGGGGGGGCAACCCCTTCGGTTTGGCCATTGGACTCTATGGCATTGAAGTCCCTCCCCTCCCCAAACCCCACCCTCTTCAGGCTCCACCCCAAAAACCTCCCACCAGTGGAGAAGAGGGACCTGGCAACCCTAATCACCAAGCATACACAGAAGTGTCCAGAACATTACCCATGTTGTGATGATCCCACCCATGTAATGCACCTAGGGCTGCCAAGTCTCCCACTGTGGCAGGAAAGCTCCCGCTGGCAGCCTTTTTTCCTGCCTAGCGGGATAATATTTTTTTTTAATGTCAGCGTCATCTGGGCTGTGATGTCACTTCTGGGGGGAAACCTGGAAGTGATGTTGGGTAGCTCTAGGAATCACCAGGAAACTCTATGTTTTTACCTCTATGGTCTCTGACGATACCTAGAGTCACCTGATTTCATTTGGGTTATCCCAGAAGTGACCTCATGGTGCAGCTGACACACCTCCCCCCATGTCCCCACTCCCAAAGCTCCCACAGGTTGCCAGACATGGCCTGGCGTCCATAGTCGCACTGTGTTGAGGATATGGTGCTCCTTTCTGAGAGAGCAGCATATGCTTTGATCAAGCAAAGAATTATTGATGTTAAAATGCAAGAACTTAGAAGTCTAGCTTCAGGAAGATGCTCACCGCTGCGATGGGGAATATCAAATTCCATGCCAGAGTACTTGTCCTGTCTTACTGTCTCTCATCTCCAGAGGGCATTTATGTTAGCTCGCTTTAATGTTCTCCCTTCTGCTATTCTGTATGGGAGCCTCTGCTTAAAAACCTCAGGGAAGGAGGTCCTTGTGGTAGCCAGATGGAAGAGTAGGATTGCTTCCACTGGCACCAGCAAGGCAGCCAGCAGTAACTCATGTACACCATGTGGCTGCGGTGGCTACCATACACTTGATGCATGGTGGTGGCCACTGTCTCCAGGAAGGCAGGGACCACTGCCAGCAGCAGCTCCTGCTCTCCTCATGCTGAGGTATCCCAAGGCTGAGGTGGCCAGGATGGAGGCCAGCCCCCAGGCCCTCAGCCTACAAGAACTTTCTCCAATGGCTTTAGCAGCCAACCCACCCCTGTACACATAGGGATCAAGAAAGGGGGAAAGGAAAAAGAGGATACCTATAAGGTTTTTTCCCCCTCACTCATACAATACAGAAGTTCCTTTGGCTAGGCCAAGGAAAGGCAGACAGACAGGTTTCCTGCCAGAAAGACAAGCTTCACTCTGCAATGCATCAATATATCTAATTCTCAGCATAGCCCCATCTGTGAATACTTAAATCCAAAGATTGGGACCATAAACAGACCAAAAAATTGTAAATCTTAAAAAACAAAAACATTGGGGGTTAAAACTATCAAAAAAAATAGAAGCAGTGCCTGTATCTTTAAGAAATTAATGTTCTCTGAGAACTCAGTGGCCATTGTGATGGTTGCTAGGCCTCCAAATTAACCAACTGTTCCATTAGAGGAAGGCTGCTTGGAGGATGGTTGGATCCACCACAGTACTGTCCTCTCAATCTGACAAGGGTCTCCAAGATCTCAGGTGGAAGTCTTTCGCCAAGGATGCCAGAGATTTAACCTGGGACCTTCTGCACACTAAGCAGACGCTCAACACCAAATAAATTTACTCTAATCCCTTTTTTTCAAGCTCCTTAAACCATCACTGCATCTTATGGCAGCCCCTTCTGCAAACTGTGTTGCATGAAGCCATTCTTCCTTTTGGCTCCTCCAGGCCTTGAAGAATGGCATTGGAAGGAGGTGATTGCATTGCTGCCACCTCTGGCCGAGAGAAGAGTCCATTAAGAGATAGATCAATACACTCCTTCATTTGTTCCAGGCTGTTCGCCCAGCTAGATACAATGTGAGGGCAGTTATAATTGACACTCCACAATAGGGGTGTCACTCTCCATTTCCCACATTCGGTCTTCACAAGTAAGGAGCCAAGGGGGCAGGAAGGTTTTTTTTTTCCTCATTCAATACCTGCAAGTCCCATCCCTTCTCATACGTAAAAAATACAACGCTATTTCGACCGCAAGATTTAAGCTTAATTCACACGACCATGGATGTAAAGCAGTGGTCCCCAACACGGCATCCGGGGGCACCATGGTGTCCAGTGGCTTCTTTCCAAAAGCAAAGAGCCAATCCCAGTCTTCCTCCATTTCTCAGGAGTAGGAGATGCTTCAAAAGAGCATGGGAGGCATCACTATGGCACTGGTAGGGGCCAACCTGCCTCCACCATAGGAAGACATTTAGCTTAGAACCTCTTAACAATTTGAGAACCTCCCAGCATCTTGTGATGGGCTCAAGCCCCCATGGCAGCTGTTTTGTGACTGGTCCCTTCACGGCAGGAATTTTGCTGTAGCGCCCCCGACCTGTTTGCAAAGTTCCAAAACGGCCTGCAATTTCAAATTGTTTGTGGACCCCAAACAGAAAGGCTACATACAATTGGGGGAGGAGGAGGAGGAGAGTAGGTTTATATGTCAACAAATCCAGTTTAGCACATTAGCCTCCGCCACTCATGTGGAGGAGTGGGGAATGAAACCCGGTTCTCCAGATCAGAGTCCACCGCTCCAACACACAGCTCTTAACTACTACACCACACTGGCTCTACCTGAAGACTGAGAGATGGTATGATAACCACTTTCAAGTATTTGAAGGGCTGTCATATAGAGCAAGGCTTCTTAAACTTTTTCCACTCGCAACCCCTTTTCGCCCGAGAAATTTTTACGCAACCCGGGTATATAGGTATATAAAATAGGTATACAAATCAAACATTTACTGATAATAAATCATAAAGAAATGTATTTTAAAACAATTCTTTGGTATACATATAATTTTACCATAATTTTACTGTTGCAAAATTTTTCGCAACCCCCACATTCAGTTATGCAACTCCATATGGGATCGCGACCCACAGTTTAAGAAGCTTTGATATAGAGGATGGTACAGAATTGTTTTCTGTTGCCCCAGAAGGTTGAACCAGAACCAACGGGGTTGAAATTAAATCAAAAGAGTTTCTATCTAGACATTAGGAAGAACGTTCTGACAGTTAGAGCGGTTCCTCAGTGAACAGGCTTCCTCGGAAGGTGGTGGGCTCACCTTCCCTGGAGGTTTTTAAGCAGAGGCTAAATGGCCATCTGACAGCAATCGGGATTCTGTGAACTTAGCAGATCATGAGAGGGAGGGCAGGAAGGGTTGTGTCAGTGTTTGGCTCTCATGGCCCCTTCTTATATGCCCAGGGTAATGCCGATTGCCCCTTTGGGGTCAGGAAGCAATTTTCCTCCAGGCCAGATTGGCCAGGGATCATGGAGGGTTTTTAATGGCCATTTTCTGGGCATGGAGTAGGGGGTCACTTGGGGTGTAGTGAGGGGAGGCAGTTGTAAATTTCCTGCAGTGTGCAGGGGGTTGGATTAGATGACCTTGGTGGTCCCTTCCAATGCTATGATTCTATGTGACTGTGACATATGCACACAGACTATGCATGAAAAGTCTAATCTGCACAAGCCCAAGCAATGTGGCCGATAACCCAGAAGAAATCGAGGAATCAACCACACAGTTAAGCATTGTGCCACCAGCAAATCCATATGGCAACACCTTACAGGCCTGGAAAGCTGCAAATGTGCTCTGTGAGAAGCAGAGGGGAGCAGGCCAAGTTTCCCCACTTGCTGAATTAGGTGGGACGGGGCCTTTTCGGTGGTGGCATCTCAGCTTTGGAATGCCCTATTCACTTCTATACTTGCTGGTGCCATGCCTTTTGACTCATTCCCCCCCAACGCAATTATGTTGTGTGCAAGTGGCTGTTTCTGCTGCATTTGGCTCTATCTGCCATTGTCGTCTGCTACATGCTACTAGACCAAGATATTATTATGATGAGATATAACATGGCTTCTGCTTTTATTGAATATCTGCTGCTGCTAGATCTGGTGGTTTTTACGATTATTTGCTGGTTCTTTTTGTAAGGATTTATATTTTTATCTTCCTATTTATAAATTACTCTGTATTGTAGAGAATCAAGTCTGATTGATAATACAGGCAAGCAGTGCTTAAAATAAATAAGTATCCCACCCGTGCAAAGCCTCTACGCGCATGAAAAATCATCTGGTATTCAGAGGTTTGCCAAGTATTGGTAACTCCACATTATTAGGAGTATTATCAAATATTCCCCATTCACAGGGATGGTGAGCTTGGCAAAAAAAATTCCCTCTGCACACCCTCACTGTGGTTTGGACTTCCATATGATATTCCACAATGGACTGTAAGGAAGCCTGATCCCAGAAGCAAGCAATGAACTTTTGACTCCAATGCCCAAGTAACAGTCCTAACCAGTTTGAACTCACAGTGGAGGGGAAAGGCCAGTCTAAGCTCACCCAAGACGCCACGGGCTGAGCAGGCCGCTCACCAGTTGAGCCAGAGTACAAGACAAAACACTGAAGAATAATCACAGGATGGCAGGCAGGGATACATGGTCTACAGTACCAAGGACAGCTCCTGGATGGCAGAGACTTTGCTGCCACAAATTACGGAGGAGGAGGAGGAGGAGAGCAACAAAGATGGTGAGGGGTCTGGAGACCAAGTCCTATGAGGAAAGGTTGAAGGATCTGGGTATGTTTAGCCTGAAGAGGAGAAGTCTGAGAGGGGCTATGATAACCATCTTCAAGTACTTAAAGGCTGTCATATAGAGGATGGTGCTGAGTTGTTTTCTGTTGCCCCAGAAGGTCGAGCCAGAACCAACCGGTTGAAATTAAATCAAAAGAGTTTCCGTCTAGACATTAGGAAGAATTTTCTAACAGAGCGGTTCCTCAGAGGAACAGGCTTCCTCGGGAGGTGGTAGGCTCTTCTTCCCTGGAGGTTTTTCAGCAGAGTCTACATGGCCATCTGTCAGCAATGCTGATTCTATGACCTTAAGCAGATGATGAGAGGGAGGGCATCTCGGCCATCTTCTGGGCATTGAGTCATTGGGGGTGGGGGGGGGAGGTAGTTGTGAATTTCCTGCATTGTGCAGGGGGTTGGACTAGATGACCTCAGTGGTCCCTTCCAACTCTATGATTCTATGTTTCAAGGAGGAGGAGGAGTTGATTTTTATACCTCACTTTTCTCTACCTTTAAGGAGTCTCAAAGCAGCTTACAGTCACCTTCCCTTCCCCTCCTCACAGACACCATGCGAGGTAGGTGGGTCAGAGAGAGTTCTGAGAGAACTGTGACTGGCCCAAGGTCACCCAGAAGGCTTCCTGTGGAGGAGTGGGGAATCAAACCTCATTCTTCAGATTAGAGTCCACCGCTCTTAACCACTAAACCATGCTGAGCCCTCCTAAATCCCATCAGCTCTGCTGCACGTCCTGGACTCCGTCTATATCTTTGAAGAGTGGAAACGGTTAAAGAGACAGGCTGCTCCTTGCCTAGAGCTCTGTGTTCTGTCAATATTATGTTATTTCTAGACAGGTTTGTTGACGTGTCGGGCAGGAGGAGGAAAGAGCTCGGGAGCAAAAACATCTATTACTCCTTTGGACATTGGGGAGTTGCAGGTCACATCTATGAAAAGAAATTTAATATCAGAAGTGCCACTCATGTTGAAGTGGAAATGTGTCGAGAGTCTTGTCTGGCTTACTGGCCAAGGCACGAGAAGGGGGCTCGAAGCAGGAAAAGCACTCGCTAGCACTTTCTACCAGAAGCCGAACCTCCTTAAAGGAAAAAACAGAAGGAGTAAGGGGAACCCGCTCTTTCATCATCCGGACAGACTCTTGCCAAATATAAAGAGGTGGGGGGAATGCCTCTCCCCCGTGCAGATTGCCGGGAAGCTGCTGTGTAGCAAATCTCCTTTGATTCCTCGTATGAGCTGCTGAGAAAATCCTCTCCTGAGCCCGTGAACAAGGCTTCGCATCCCACCGCAGCTTGAAAAGAGCTGGCAAAACCAAACAGCTCTTGGCAGCAGAACTTCGCAAGCGCGCCGGCAATGTCAGGGGAGACGGGTCGGGGGGGGGCGGCGGGTTCCTCTGTCAAGACCAGCAGACAACAGGGGGACGCCGCACCGCTCCAGCTGAGAGCGAGGGCTGGGAACGACGGGGGAGCTCTTCCGGAAGGGATAAGTGAGCCAAGGCCGCTCTGTCGTTCTCACAGGAAAACAGCCCTTCCTCCTACCTGCCCGGCACTTCAACCAGAAAGTATCCCAAAAGGGAAAGGAACATGGCATGGAAGGAGCCAAAGACTCTGTGGTTAGTCCACGGCGATGTGGTACAAGGTAAGAACGTAAGAACACAAGAGAGGCCATGCTGGATCAGACCAAGGCCCAGCAGTCTGTCCACATGGTGGCCAACCAGGTGCCTCCAGGAAGCCCACAAACAAGATGACTGCAGCAGCATTGTCCTGCCTGTCTTCCACAGCACCTAATATAATAGGCATGCTCCTCTCATACTGGAGATGATTGGTCTGATCCAGCATGGCCTTGCTTATATTCTTATGTAACTATCAGGGAAAGGCATTAAATTAGAAATAGGGCTGTCCTGTGCAGCCTAAATCTAGTCTAAATAACTCTGTGCAGGATGGCACTAAAAATCCTATCCTTCCATCGTTCCCCTTGACTAGAATACGATAACAAAGTCAAATAATATATCGAATCCAACTCAATTGAAGGCAGTGTCATGTATTAACCTGAAGTGGTACAGCCTGGACAGAGGCTTATTACCTCAGTGAAAATTAGAATTTAAGAAGCTGGTTCTCCCAGAAGTCTTGCGCCTCGTCACATTTGCTCGTCTCCGTTTTTCGGAATACCCCCACCACGTGGTTTGCCTGCCTATACCTACTTTTTGACAATTCCTCGCCTCTCTAGAGGCTTCTTCTAGCTAGATTAAACGCTAAGCCTTCAACGGTTATGCAAGGCAGAATTTTGAATTTACCATACTTGGAAAGGACTTGTCCGTGCTCTTCTGGCTCTACAGACTCATAAGTTTATGTGCTCTTGGAACACCGTTCCTACAAGGACCTTGGAGCACGATATCTTTCTCCTCTTTTAATACACAGATTCAGTGTGGTGTAGTGGTTAAGAGCGGTGCTTTGGAGCGGTGGACCAAAGAGAACCGGGTTTGATTCCCCACTCCTCCACATGAGCGGCGGAGGCTAATCTGATGAACTGGATTTGCTTCCCTGCTCCTACACAGGAAGCCAGCTGGGTGACCTTGGGCTAGTCACAGCTCTCTCAGCCTCACCCACCTCACAGGGTGTCTGTTGTGGGGAGGAGAGGAGAAGGTGATAGTAAGCCAGTTTGAGTCTCCCTTAAGTGGTAGAGAAAGTCAGCATATAAAAAACCAACTCTTCTTCTTCTTCTCTTCTCTTCTTCTTCTTCAGTGCCTGTGTCTGATATAATGCTTTTTTTAATTTAAGTGATAGGGATCCCAAGGCTACATTGGCAGTGTCGAAAGTCATCTCAGTCCTTATATCCCTCAAACATTAGATTTAAAACTATGCTGCTCAAGATCAATGGATCAAGGAGCTTCTGAGGGATAAAGGAAAGAAGAAGTCTCACGCCCCCTTTTTCTTCACTTGCCCTAGAGCTCAAGCTTTAAAGAGGGATGGAATGGTGACATCACCATGTCATGCCTCGCCAATAATGGAATGTGCCTGACGGGTGAGTTGTACAACACGGAGGCCTCCATGTTCAGGCATCTCTCTCTGCTCTTGGGAGAGGCTTCACATGTCTCACCACCGAACACCTGCACCTTGTCACTCAATTAGCTAATGCCTTTCCCGGAGAGACAAGTCGCTCCCCCCTCCCCTCCACCGCCACCACCCTGGAGCCATTTCTCTATCTAGGAATGAAGTCTTTGCAGCTGCCAACTGAAGGAGATAATTCACACATGAACGAACACGCTCTGACTCGGCTCCCGCAGACGCTTCTGAACCTGCGACTAAGAAATGCTGGCAAGTGACTGGCGAGCTGCTTTCAAATGTCAACCTGGCGCAGATCTTCTTCAAAAGCCTTCCAGGGAATGGCAGCTGTGTCGTAATGACGTCTCGGAATCTCTTAGGCGTGGGGCTCTCAGTACACTTTGACCGTCCCACTGTGTAAATGCAATGCTTATACAAGAGATTCAAAACTGATAAAAGGAAGTATTTCTTCACACAACGCATACTTCAATTGTGGAACTCCCATTCCCCAGGATGTGGTGATGGCTGCTAACTTGGAAGGCTTTAAGAGGGGAGTGGACATGTTCATGGAGGAGAGGGCTATTCATGGCTACTAGTAAAAATGGATACTAGTCATGTTACATACCTATTCTCTCCAGGATCAGAGGAGAATGCCCAATATCTTAAGTGCTGTGGAACACAGGCAGGACGGTGCTGCTGCAGTCATCTTGTCTGTGGGCTTCTTAGAGGCACCTGGTTGGCCACTGTGTGAACAGACTGCTGGACTTGATGGACCTTGGCCTGATCCAGCATGGCTTTTCTTATGTTCTTAAGCACCCCCTACCTGTGGGGTGGTGCTGTTGTACGTCTGAGTGCTTGGGTTACCTCTGCACTATTTCTAGTTGTTTTCCTGTGTTCTGGAGGGGACTCGACTGTTTAACTGTGCTTAAGATCCATGCCACAGGCTGTGCAGCGGACCGCTTGAAAACCTTTATTAAGTTGGCGTCCCCGAACAAGTGTGTTACATAATCTCCAGTCAAAAGATCTCGGATGCCAGAGCTGGGAGAGACCTCTGCCAGGAAACCCTGGGGCGCATACACAATATGGGCTGAATGAACCAGTGGCCTGATTCAATATAAGGTTGATTTTTATGTACATTGGTATTTCTGTCATATATTTATCCTGCCCTTCCATTTTTCCTTCTTCTCAGAATGCCAATGTAACACCTGCTACACACAGCACCGTTTTAGCTAGTCAAGCCTGCTTAGCATTCTACACAGGAAGTAGGGTTGCCGACCTCCAGGTACTAGCTGGAGATCTCCCACTATTACAACTGATCTCCCGCCAATAGAGATCAGTTCACCTGGAGAAAATGGCCATCGGCTGGAGATCAGTTGTAATAGCAGGCGATCTCCTGCTACTACCTGGCAGTTGGCAACCCTAGCCATAAGGGACGGGGGGTCTGAGAGGAGAGAAACAGGGATGACACTGCATTCCATGCGCATGCTGGCAATACAAACAAAAAGGCATTTTTCTTTGTCTTCGCGCTTCCCTGTTGTCATGAGGGAACAGAGAGATCCTTGTGAGATCTTGTAAAGAGAGAGACGTGGCCCCCGGGTCCAAGTCACTTCAGAAAATTAAAAAATATCAAATCAATACCGGTCCGACATCTCTGCCTGGGATCAGTCGAATTGTCTCATTGATTCTGCTACATAATGCAGAAAGGGTCAGGCAGCAGAAGGCCTGCAGCCCGTCTCCCATCCATCACCCACTCCGGCAGTGCCGCGCAGAGCTCGGGATCCAGATTGTATTGCCCTTCCTTAATGAGCTCGGACCCGGATCCCCCACCCCCACCCGCCGTCTTGGCAAGGAAAATTGGCCCATTTGCTAATCAGCTTCGCAGCCTGGGGGGTGGGTGCAGAGATTCGTCTGCCAATCGGGAGTTGAATACGTGTCTTTCGAAGCATTTGGAGATTAGATGCTACGCTTTGGTGCGAGCGAGGCTTTGAAGGAAGCTCGGCAAGAATGTCGCTATTGCAAGAATACAGAATTAAGCACTGCGGTGGAATGGGGGGGGATAGTACTTCCAGGATGGAGGTTCATGTTTGCTGAAAGCATTGCAGATTGCCGAAGTGCCAGAGCTCTTTAAGTTAACTGCAGTTCTAGAAAATGCATATTTTGATCCAACTTTCACCAGCTGTATTTTATATTTAGCCCGTTGTTCATTTCTGTGTTATTATTTTTTTCTTTTTTGTACATGTGGTGAAGAGTCCATCTCTTCAAAGCCTCTTGACTGGGTCAAATAATTTAAAGATGTTCCTACTCATTCCCCTGCTCAGCCAAATCACAGTCAGCTCAGATGAAGGGGGAATTAAGAGTCTCCTCTGGGAAGAGAATGCTCAGATGGCAAAACAGGTAGCCAAATTTTGTTCAATAGCATATAAAGTTCGACCCCTAAAGTTGGGCAATTGCCATTGGATAAATCATAATTTGGTAAATTTTAGTCTATTATACATTATTTGGAAATTTTAATTAGGAATGTTTTTTGGTTGAACTGCTGAATTTTTTTACCTTTTGTATAAATGACACACGTGTTTTTACTGGCTAATGCTGTATCAATAAATCTGATCTGATCTGATACTCATAGGTAGCAAGTGGTGTGCGGAAGAGCAGCTGTTTGGGCTGCTACTCAATGTGATTTCAACAGACCCTGCCCCATGACATCATCAGGACCTGCCCCATGAGCCTCAGGGTTTGGGACGCTGAGGACCTGGCGACCTGACTTGACCACCGGGGTCACCCAAGCCAAGATGAAATGCAGGCTCTCCCGCACTGACGCCTGATACCACCCAGGATTCTACATGGCCTGGCAGCGTGGTGTAGTGGTTAAGAGCGGTGGTTTGGAGTGGTGGACTCTGATCTGGAGAACCGGGTTTGATTCCCCACTCCTCCACATGAGCGGCGGAGGCTAATCTGGTGAACTGGATTTGCTTCCCCACTCCTACACATGAAGCCAGCGGGGTGATCTTGGGCTAGTCATAGCTCTCTTAGAGCTCTCTCAGCCTCACCTACCTCACAGGGTGTCTGTTGTGGGGAGGGGGAGGGGAGGTGATTGTAAGCCGGTTTGATTCTGCCTTAAGTGGTAGAGAAAGTTGGCATATAAAAACCAACTCTTCTTCGTCTTCTTCTTCATCATCATCCTGATAACTAGGGTTGCCAACCTCCAGGTACTAGCTGGAGATCTCCTGCTATTACAACTGATCTCCAGCCGACAGAGATCAGTTCACCTGGAGACAACGGCCGCTTTGGCAATTGGACTCTAGGGCATTGAAGCCCCTCCCCTCCCCAAACCTCACCCTCCCCAGACTCCACCCCAAAAATCTCCAGGTATTTCCCAACCCAGAGCTGGCAATTCTACTAATAACATATGTAAGTCCTGTCAAGCCACAACTGACTTATGGCAACCTCAGCAAGGGGCTTGCAAGGAAAGTGAAAAGCAGGGGTGGTTTGCCTCCTCTGCAAAGCCTTCCTTGGTGGTCTTCCAATCCATGTACTGAACCTGCTCAGCTTCTGAGATCTGGCAAGATCAGGTTATACCATATCATACCACACCCCAGTATAATAATTAGACTGTCCTTCACTCAAGCGCTGCCCAAGTCCTGTAGCATTTGTACCATAGCATAGTTTCCATTCAAGCCCTACATGGAAGTCAGGGTAATACAGAAGCCAGCATATCAATCAAGAACTCCTAAATTGTGACATTAAGAACATAAGAACACCCTTATCGGATGAGACCCGTCTATGCTCCTGGCCATCACTACTTGGGGAGGGGCCGTGGCTCAGTGGCAGAGCATCTGCTTGGCATGCAGAAGGTCCCAGGTTCAATCCCCGCCATCTCCAGTTAAAGGGACTAGGCAAGTAAATGATGTGAAAGACCTCTGCCTGAGACCCTGGAGAGCCGCTGCAGGTCTGAGTAGACAATACTGACTTTGGTGGAACAAGGGTCTGATTCAGTGTAAGGCAGCTTCATGCATTCACGTGTACTTCCTCTGGCAAGTGAATTCCACAGATTAATTACTTGATCAGTAAAAAGTATTTCCTTTTGCATGTCTTGTATCTATTGTCCATCAACTTCACTGGGTGGCCCCAAGTTCTGGTATTATGGGAGAGGGAGAAAGACTTTTTTTTCTCCAAAATGACAAATAAGCAGGCTCTAGAGCAAATCGAGCCTGAACCATCCCTAGAAGCTAAAATAACTCAACTGAGGCTGTCGTACTTTGGTCACATTACGAAAAGACAAGACTCGCTGGGAAAGACAGTAACGCTAGGAAAAATCGAAGACAGCAGGAAAAGAGGAAGACCCAACATGAGAGGGATTGACTCTATAAAGGAAGACCTGGCCCTCAGTTTGCAAGACTTGAGCAAGGCTGTTAAAAATAGGACGTTTTGGAGGACATTAATTTATAGGGTCGCCATGAATCAGAAGCGACTTGACGGCACTTAACACACACGCATCCACTTTCTCCATCCCGTACGTAATTTCATGTCACGTGTCCCCACCCCCACTTAGCCATCTTTTTTTAATATACTAAAAAACCTTTCCCCATGTTTCACTACAAGGAATCCCAAGTGCTTTAGACACATCCGTTGTCCTATTTAAATCAGGCCCCAATTCCCCCTCTCATAAGCACTGCAATAAAAGACTTTACAGGGTCCGCTCCTTATTCCGCCTATGAAAATGTGACCACTTATCAATCAGCTCTTTAAATTAAAGTGTGTGGGGGGGGGGGAACCTAAGCAAGGGTTAAAGTCAGAAAGACAAATTATCTTCTTATCAAACGAAGTGGGGGGGACACAAACCGAAAGAACAAAAAGGAAAAACAAGACGGGAAAGGAAGACGGAGGAATGATGGCCAGCAGCCAACATCTGTTCAAATAAATTCCGTGCTCCTTGGAATTGGCCGATATCCAATAAAAGCTCATTTTAATCTAAGACCACGAGTCTCCTATGCAAAGCACTCCCTAGAGAGGCCACAACGATGTGAAATATTATTCATCTACCTAACGGCTGGAAGAGACTGGTGAGGAGCGATAAGGCCGCAGCAGTGGACTGCAATCTCCCGTTGCCCATGCCACGTAAGCAAGCCAAGAGGCAGAAAATGAGGATTATCCCCCGAAACTTCAAAACAGACCCCACCCAGGGATCTTGGATTGCTCCGCTGATACAAAATCTAGTTGCGTCATTCGTAAGAAGCAGAGCCTTTCAGTCAAGAACCTGAAGTTTCTTTCATTTATACCCTTCTTTTCTGCCCAGTGTGGCTTACAACCTTCTCCTCTCTTCCGCTGTATCCTCCCAACGACCCTGTAGGTTAGGCTGGGAGAGGGTGAGTGGCCCAAGATCATTCAGCAAGCTTCCATGGCAGCGTGGGGATTCCAATTGGGGTCTCCCAGGTTGAAGTCTGATCTTCTAAGCATTACATCACACTGAGATAAGAATCCCGGGGATCTTAAGAGACATATTTGTCACCCCTGGGCGTTAGGGTTGCCAGGTCCCTCTTCACCACCAGTGGGAGGTTTTTGGGGCACAGCCTGAGGAGGGTGGGGTTTGGGGAGGGGAGGGACTTCAATGCCATAGAGTCCAAATGCCAAAGCAGCTATTTTCTCCAGGTGAACTGATCTCTATCAGCTGGAGATCAGTTGTAATAACAGAAGATCTCCAGCCTCTACCTAGAGGTTGGCAATCCTACTGGGCATCGATAAACAAAATGAATGCATGGGGGAGTAGGGTTGCCAGGTCCCTCTTCCCCACCGGCGGGAGGTTTTTAGGGCAGAGCCTGAAGAGGGTGGAGTTTGGGGAGGGACTTCAATAACATAGAGTCCAATGGCCAAAGCAGCCATTTTCTCCAGGTGAACTGATCTCTATCGGCTGGGGATCAATTGTAATAGCAGGAGATCTCCAGCTAGTACCTGGAGGTTGGCAACCCTATTGGGGAGAGGGGATCAAGGCCATGTTTCTTCATATGTCCATGGGTTCTGAGCGCACACAGCCCAAGTGCATTTGAATATAAATAAGGTACTATGTGCATGATCTGTAGTTTGGGGGGAGGGGAATGGATCATGCACATGGTATGGATCCCACATAGCAGCAAATAGCCCAAATTAGCTTGAGCTCATGAGAGCTTGGGAGCTAAGAAGGGTCGCCATCTTTAGTACTTGAATGGGAGACCCACCACGGAAGACAGGGGTTGATATGCAGAGGAAGGCCATGGCAAACCACCTCTGCCCATCTCTTGCCTTGAAAACCTCAGGAGAAGTCACGTATTCTGGAGCCTGTAGAGGCTCTGAGCATATGGGGCTCTTGTAAGCACCCCACCACACACACACACACACACAAACTCATTCATTTCTACACAGAGGAATTTGTGAACACCATTCTCTCTCAGTTCAGTGGAAATGATTATTTGTGTGCCCTAAAAAAAGACCATTCTCCAAATGGAGCTCTCACACCCACGGGGGTCATGGCTGAGCCAGTGTTTGCAGTATAGATGGCATGAACACAGTTTCTGCACATGAGGCTTAGGTCAATTTTGGATTACCCAGGCTCCCAACAGGAACAGGTTAGGGAGGCCAATATTTATAGGGAGAACTGTAGCTGGCCTCAGCCATAAGCCCAGCAGAATAGTTCTGTCTGGCAGGTCCTGCGGAATTCTTGAAGATCCCACAGGGCCCTGATCTCACTGGGGAGACTATTCCACAAGACAGGGGCCAGGGCAGAGAAAGCCCTGGCCCTGGTCGAGGGCAGCTGGATGGATATGAATGAAGATTTCTCTGGGGAGCATACCAGGATACAACCTGGAACATACCTGGTTCACCCTGTGTACACGCCTCCATTTTGTAGGATCCTGGATCCCCTTTTAAGAGCCCCATAGGGACCTGATTCTGGTCAGGACCACTGTGGCATGGAGAAAGGGGGCTCCAGCGCTTTCATTTTTCCACCTCAAAATGGTGCCGGGGGGCATGTTGGCAAATGACACCCTCCAGGCATTGTTTCAGGTTGGAAAAACAGCACCGGGGGGAAGGCAGGAGCCCCTCCTCCTAGGGTTGCTAGGGCCCTCTTCGCCACTGGCGGGAGGTTTTTGGGGCAGAGCCTGAGGAGAGTGGGGTTTGGGGAGGGACTTCAATGCCATAGAGTCCACTTTCTCCAGGTGATCGGATCTCTATCGGCTGGAGATCAGTTGTCATAGCAGGAGATCTCCAGCTGGTGCTTGGAGGTTGGCAACCCTATCTCGTCCCGCCATGCCACGGTGGTCCTGACCAGAATCGGCCCCCTGTGTTGCTCTTCAAATGCGTTCCAGGACTCTACAAAATGGAGGCAAACCTGGGGACAGCTTCTTGTCTAGTCTGGCCCCAAATTGCAGGCAGCCCCAGAAACAGGGGAGGAGGCATGAAGTGGCAGAATTGAGCAAGGCAGGAGAGAAGATACCAAAAGGTGCCTAGAAGCAAGGTACGTCAGGGTGAACAGCGGGAGTAAAAATGGGAATTGAAACCCAGCAAAGTCTTCCAGGCATATAAACTCTGGCCCACATATGGTGCTCCCAGCCCACAATGGTTCTTCTGTTCCCTTTGGTCAAGCAAACTGGTGTGCATCAATGTCCCTTTTGCAAGTACAGACTATCTGCTTCCATCAAAATGCACAGGGCGCTCCACAATGGTACAAAATTCAGGGGTATCAGCAAACACAGATCAATCTGCATTAAGCAGAAGCTTCCTGAGGAAACTGCTGAAAAACAGATGGACTCTCTCACGAACACTATTTAACACTGGGTTTCCAGACTGGCTGCCAGTTCTCCTCCTCTCCCCACATCCCTTATCCCAACAAAAGGATAGATAATTCACCATGTTAAACTGTGATCTAATGTTTCCTAGAAACTGAGAATGAACTCCAACTACGGAAATTCTTTTATCCATACTTTATGTTGATAAGCAGAGGACAGAATTTGAATTCTGGTTTCAATTTGTGAGGCTCTCTTAGAACATAAAGGGTTTGTTTTTTATTACCATTGAGAATCGCCTAGTGTTTCAAATTCCATCTCATTCAGTATTTTTAATCGACACAGACTTTTTTAAAAAAACACAAATTTTTGAGCCAAAATCCTTCATTTTACCAACTCACAGTATTATTAACACAATTCTGCATGGGAAATTTGAACATGTATTTTGTGTAAGGATCAACAAATATGTATTTTATCTCCATATATATGTGTGTGTGTGTGTGTTTGTAGACAGACAGACAGATAATTCTCAATGTAGCCAAATCAGTGGATACTTTAATGCAAAGACTGGGAATATGAAGACAAAATGGGATTTTCTACAAATATCTACAATATATATATATATATATATATATATATATATATATATATATATATATATATATATATATATATATATGGCGTAATACCCCCCCACACACAAAAATAACAAGCAGCACCTGTAGTTTTTTTAAAAAAATGAATGCCCTCAGTGGCTGTTGCTAGGCCACCACAACAGTATTGTCAGTCTTCAAGCCTTGGTTTCTGCCGGAGAAAGTCAGGGGAGAGGAAAGGGCCCTTTCCAGGGCTTTGAGGAAGGACCCATCGGGGCCATGCCTGGCAGCAACCACTGGGCAACTTGATATCTCATGATTTGCATGACTCACCCAGGCATGGCTGCTCGCTACTGTTCAACAGCAGCCACCCCACAAAAGCCAGTGTGCTGTTGTGGTAAGAGACTAAAATCTAGGAGACCTAGGTCTGGATCACCACTCTATCATGGAAGCTCATTGGGTGACCTTGGGACAGTTGCAAATTCTCAGCCTAACCTACCTCACAGGGTTATTGTGAGGATGAAATGGAGGAAAGAAGAATGATGTAAGCTGCTTTGGGTCAACATTAAGGATAAAGGCATTGTATAAACATAGTAAATACAAATAAATATGCCTGAAGATGGGGGGAGGGGGGGAGATGAAAGGTATGTTGGCTGATGGGTAAGAGGAAGCAGGGAAAGGTGAGGATACGGGGGCTGCCAGTCCTTCCATGCTCCCCACCATGCAACTGGGCCCAGCCCAGTGGCTGGCATCACACAGAGGTCTCCTGGAGTCAGGCTGCCAGGAGGAGGGAAGGTGTAAGCTCCTGACCCTTCGAACCAGAAATCACCACAGAGTCGTATAGAATCCAATCAGATGGCTTTTACTGGTCAAAAAGGCAATACAGTGCATACAGGGAACTATGGCAGCTATGAGAGTCTCACTAGCCGAACGATAATATAAGGCAGTAAATGGCGGGAGATTATACAACATTAGCATACACAGACAGAGTCAACTTTCCCAGGAGCAGTGTTCCCAGGCCTTGGTATGTGTGGTCGGCCTTGAGGCTAGACAGTACAGTACCAACACAGAAACAATACTGAAACCGAGATAGCAGCCTGACATCCTGCTCCCCTTAAGGCCCCCTCCCAGTCGGTAAGGGGGATGGCCTGTCCGGGTAGGCAGTGTGAAAGGCATCGAGTAGTTTGGGGGCGGAGACATCTCGTGCACGAACCCATTCGTCGTAGGCAGGGGGGAAGTGCTTCCACCGGACCAAATACTGTAGGTTTCCATGGTGAACACGGGAGTCAAGGATTTTGGAGACTTCGAAGTGCTCTTCCCCCCCCACCATAATGGGCTGTTCGGGGGGCGGATCGGGATGCCATCGTGGAGAGGCCGTATGGGGCTTCAGGAGGCTAATGTGGAAAACGGGATGCACACGCCTCAGGGTTTTCGGGAGAGCTAATTCCACCGTGACAGGATTTATGACCCGTGTGATCGGGAATGGGCCAATGAATTTAGCATTGAGTTTAAGGCACGGACGGGTGGAACGTAGGTTTTTGGTGGAAAGATAGACCAATTTACCCACTCGCAGTTCGCCCCCGGGGGAACGATGTTTATCAGCTTGTGCTTTGTATTTGCGCTTGGCTCGGTCGAGATTGTTAATGAGCCAAGGCCAAGTGGTACGGAGGGTGTGTGCCCAGGAAGCAATGTCAGGATCTCCCTCCCCCTCCACAGTGCTTGTGGGAGTAACAGGACCAAACTCTTGCCCATACACTGCATAGAATGGGCTAAAACCTGTAGATTGATGTACAGCATTATTGTAGGCATATTCTGCAAAAGGCAACATTTCTACCCAGTTATCTTGGTGGTAGTTAACATAACAGCGTAAATAACATTCAAGGACAGCATTTACACGTTCAGTTTGACCATCGGTTTGGGGATGGTATGCAGTAGACAATCCCTGTTCTACCCCCACCAACTTGAGAAATGCTTTCCAAAACTTGGAAACAAAGCCACTGCCGCGGTCACAGATTATTTTGCGCGGAAACGAATGTAATTTGAAGATATGTGTCACGAAGAGGCGGGCCATTTTTTGAACAGAGGGAATTCCTGCGCATGGAACCAAATGGATTTGCTTAGAAAACAAGTCGGTAATAACCCATAATACAGTTTTTCCCCCGCTGAGAGGGAGATCAGTCATAAAGTCCATAGCAATTACTTCCCATGGTTTGTTGGGTGTTTCTAGAGGTTGCAGTAGCCCCGGGGGTTTGCCTTGTGAGCGTTTCATTGTGGCGCAAACAGGGCAGCTGCGAATAAAAGAGTCAACATCGGAACGCATTCCCCCCCACCAAAATTGTCGGCGCAATAAGTGGAGAGTTTTTAGGAATCCAAAGTGTCCAGCTGTTTTTACTCCATGAGCTAAGTGTAAAACGTCTTTTCGAAGTGCCTTGGGTACGTACAATTTAGAGTCTTTGTACCATGAGCCCCCCTGTTCCATTACCCCAGGGGGTAGGGTGTGAGTGGAGCGTTCAGAAAGGCAGTGGTCCCGAAGGGTATTTAAAAAGGATTCGGAGATGGGAATCTTGGCGGGATCCCCCTCCCCGGCTATAGTAGTTTTAGGAGTAGTTATGGGGGTAGAGCTTACGTGCGGTGGTGCGCAGGTCGTAGGCGGTAGGGCAGCCGGTGGGGTTGGAGGATCGGGATCGTCGGTTCGTTGCTGTTGCGAGGGCGGTTGGGTAGCCGCTCGGGTTGGAGGTGCTGGAGAACTGGATCTGGGATGCTGTCGCTGAGATCGAGTTTGCACGGCCAGTACAGGAAGGGCTCCCCTTTGCGTAGGGGTGAACAGAGAGTCAGTCGGTCTCTCGAGTTTTACCGGGTATTGTGGCAACCGGGAGAGGGCATCTGCGAGAACGTTTTGCTTCCCAGGAACATGCTTTAGGACGAAACGAAACTGAGCGAAGAATTCAGCCCAACGTTGTTGTTTCGCTGATAGTTTATGGGACCCTGTGAGGGCAGCTAGATTCTTGTGATCGGTCCAAACCTCGAAGGGGATATTGGACCCCTCTAAGAATTGCCTCCAGAGAGTTAGGGCATGGTGAACGGCCGCTGCCTCTTTTCCCCAAATGGGCCAGTTCAATTGTGCGTGCGCAAATTTCCTCGAAAAGTAAGCGCAGGGGTGAAGAAGGCCATCCGGACCTTTCTGGAGAAGGGCCCCTCCCATAGCTACATCGGAGGCATCGACTTGCACAACAAACATTTGGTTTGGGTCCGGGTGCTGTAATACGGGTTCGGATGTGAAGAGGCGTTTGAGAGCTACAAACGCAGCTTGGCATTGATCAGTCCACAGGATTTTTGCGGAAGGTAAGGTAGCCGTGTTTGCTTTCCCTTTGGTTTTTAGTAAATCAGTAATGGGTAGGGCCACTTGGGCGAAGTTAGGAATGAACCCTCGATAAAAGTTTGCAAACCCCAAAAACTGTTGCACTTGCTTGCGGTTGGTGGGGGGAGTCCAATCGAGAACGGCTTGGACTTTGACAGGGTCCATGCGAAGACCTTGGTGGGAGATTATGTATCCTAAGAATGTGAGCTGGCTTTGATGAAACTCGCATTTAGCCAGTTTGGCAAAGAGTTGGTGGTTGCGCAGGCGTTGCAGAACTTCTCGGACTAAAGTGACATGCTCTTCCATGGTTTTTGAATAAATAAGAATGTCGTCTAAATAAACCACCACCCCGCGATATAGCAAGTCATGAAGGATTTCGTTGATGAGTTGCATGAAGACCCCTGGGGCCCCTTTTAATCCGAACGGCATCACGAGGAATTCATACATACCGAAACAGCTAGAGAAGGCAGTGAGGTGCTCATCTCCTTCGCGGATGCGGACTCGGTAGTAGGCTTCCACCAAGTCTAGTTTGGAGAATATCCGGCCCTCCTGTAACTGTCCCAAAATATCAGAAATTAATGGGATAGGATAGGCGTTGGTTTGGGTAACCGCATTGAGTTTTCGGAAGTCAATGCATAAACGAAGGTCGCCCTCCTTTTTTCGGACAAAAAACGCGGGGGCCGAGTTCGGGGCATTCGATGGGCGAATGAACCCTCTGGCGAGGTTTTTGTCAAGGAAGTCCCGGAGAACAGTGCGCTCGGAAGCGCTCATAGGGTAAATTTTGCTTTTGGTTAATGTGCAGTCCTTGACTACCTCAATTGTACAGTCCGAGGCTCGGTGGGGGGGGTAAGGTGTCACATTCTTTAAGGTCGAAGACATTCACGAAGTCTCGATAGACGTTAGGTAGGACTGGAAGCGTTGGGACATCGGAGGCCAATGCTGGGACGGGTGGGTATAACAGCGCAAAGTTCTGCCGGTGCTGATCGCACATAGGACTGGCGAAGGAGATAGTGTTTGTTTCCCAGTTAATGCTGGGACTGTGTCCCTTAATCCAGTTAATACCCAAGACCACTTCAAAACGGATAGGGGCTATAGTGAAGTCTATTTGCTCCCAGTGGGAGCCAATTCCCATTGCCACCCCTATGGTGCGGTGATCCACTGGACCCCCCTGGAAATGGCTTCCGTCCATTTGGGCAAATTGGACAGGGGCGGGTAAAGCCTCAGAGTCGGCTCTGAGTGCAGCAAAAGTGGCTTCGCTTATGAGAGTGCGACAGCAACCGGAGTCAATTAGTGCTTTGACAGGTAGTTGTGGGCCACCGTTAAGGTGTTGTAAAACTGCATCCACGTAGACGGTGGAGTCCACTTCTTTGATTTTGGTAGGAGCATTCGGTTTGATAGGAGGATCCTGAGAGGTCTGTGGAGACGCTCCATTCACCACAGACCGGAGCCGTTTTTTGACAAGTCGAGGGGAGATTCCAGGTTTAAGGCTGGAGAATTCCAAGGATTTTCCTCATCCGAAGAGGGAAAGTTGTCCCCCAATGGGGCACTTGTAATCCGAGACCCGGCGGGGTCGTTGGTAGAAGGCAGGGAGGCTGGGTCCCCGGCATGGAGTGCAGAGGGTGTGGGTCTTCCCGGAGCTGCGCTGCGGGTAGCCGCGGTGCCTCTGCGTGGTGGACGACCTCTGGCGCGGGTTGTCGTGCTGGGACGAAGTAATTCATGGCGGTGCGGGCAAACGGCTGCAAAGTGGCCCATTTCTCCGCAAGTAAGACAGGCACCCCTCTGAAATCGGGCTTCACGTTCCTGGGGCGGACGTGGGGGATTTCGTGGGACGAGCAGTGGTGCCTTGGGTTGAGGCTTTTGGGTGCCTTTTTCCTTGTGCTTTTGACTGACGAGAGAAATAAAGCGTCGGCGGCTTTCCACTTCCTCGGCCAATAGGATCCAGTCTTCGAGGGTATCGGGATCGCCCCGCATGTAAGACCAGTTCAGAACGTCAGGATGCAAGGCTTCCCTGAAATGATGGATCAGGGTGGTCTCGGGCCAACCTACAATTTTACTTGCCAGTCGTTGAAATTCATCGGCAAATTCTCGAACTGTAGCAGAGCCTTGTTTTAATTGTAAGAGTTCCGTTTTGGCTCTTTCCCCCAGGAAGGGGTCCTCAAACCTCCTCCTCAGGGCAGTCATGAAGTTGTTGAGGGAACGAATAGCACGAGAGCGGGTGTCAAACTGGAGGACCATCCAGTCAGCCGCTTTACCTGTCAGAAGGGAAGCTACATAACGCACCCGGCTATCTTCCGTGGGGAAAAGTTGTCCTTGTTCTCGCATATAACTGTCCACTTGATGCAAGAAACAAGGCAAAGTCTCGAGAGATCCGTCGTATGTAGTCCTCAATTTGAGTTGCTTCCAAGGGCCGGGCGCAGGTTGGCCCGGTTGCACGGGTGGTCCGGGCGGAGGAACAACAGGAGCTCCAGGAGGCAAGGGTGGAGCAGGCACATTAGCGGGTGGTTGGGGTGGCTGTATGGGTACCCCCTGACCCGGTATCGGAACGGGCTGTCTCTGGGCTATCAGGGTTTGTTGTAATTGCCTGTTCTCCTGAAGCATACGTTCCATTAGTTCCTGGAGTTGATCAACACGGTCGGAGAGCTCCCGATTCTGGGCTCGTAAGAGGTGAACCTCCTCACTTGGGCCACCAGTAAGATGAGGTTTACTGGTCCGGAAGCTTGTGGCCCATTGAGAGCTATCCCCATATAGATCCTCGTCTTCAGACTCTCCTGAGTCTCGACGTCGGTCAGCCAAACGGCGTGCGCGTTGGGTCGCGCGCGACGGGACAAACGCCGGGGAAAAAGACAGACCTGATAGCCCTTGTACATTGTCCTTGGGGCGCGTGTCCCTGTTCGCCCGATCCCTAGCTCTTGCTGCAGCCGCCCTGGCTGCTTCAGCAGCTTCTCTCTCTCTTGCGACCTTAGCCGCTTCGGCGGCTTTCTGATCCGCAAGAACTTTGGCATTCTCAAGTCTTAGGGCAGCCTCCGCCGTAATGCGCGGCAAAAGTTCCGTCTCCAGGAGTGAGAGTATGGGGTCGGGTTCCCCGCCCAGCAGAGGTTGTACTCGAACCGCCAGTGCGGGTGCCTCGGCTCCAAAAGTCGAGGTCAAAACTTGAGCCAAGGTGGCTACCGGGGTGTCCTTTGTACATTCCACAAGGAGAAGAGCGGTGCTAATAGCGACTCGCTTGGCCTCAGCCTGACAACTGGCTGCATCCGGGATCAGGGAAAAACCCTCCGGCGGGGCTCCCGCCATGGTAGAACTAGAGGAAAGAGTTTCTCGAGAAATAAGATTATCCAAAAGTCCAGTTAGTACTTGTAAATCCTCAGTTGCCAACCGGGCATCGTCCAGTAATTGATCCAAGTCTTGAAGATCTAAACGAGTATCAGTATCCTCCGACGTCAACATCCAGAGAGTCCCTTTAAGAGATTGCCACTGTTCCTGTACCAGTCCCCTCAAGCGGCAAACCTCTAGGGTAGTCCTGAAGAGTTCAGCGACTATGTCCTGTAACAGGGTGGGATCCTTCCGAGAGGAATCCAGGATAGTAGGTCACTCGGAGAGCTTCACAGCTCCCATCCAAGCGGCAGGCGAACCCTCCTGGGCTCCAGCCTGACTAGTAGTACAATAAAGAAGGAGATTGAGATAGCTGCCATAATGTAAGCTCCTGACCCTTCGAACCAGAAATCACCACAGAGTCGTATAGAATCCAATCAGATGGCTTTTACTGGTCAAAAAGGCAATACAGTGCATACAGGGAACTATGGCAGCTATGAGAGTCTCACTAGCCGAACGATAATATAAGGCAGTAAATGGCGGGAGATTATACAACATTAGCATACACAGACAGAGTCAACTTTCCCAGGAGCAGTGTTCCCAGGCCTTGGTATGTGTGGTCGGCCTTGAGGCTAGACAGTACAGTACCAACACAGAAACAATACTGAAACCGAGATAGCAGCCTGACAGAAGGAGGGTATCACAGGCTGGGGGCTCCAGCGGTGAGTCCAGCAAGCCTGGGCCCTCCAGGATTCTCCTTTTCCTCCAGAGGATTCTTTGGCAAGCTTCAGAAAGCCCAAGAAGGAGGGGGGTTGTCCTCACCCTGTTCCCTCTCCCCTGAGTACTCCAAGACACTCCCCCGTCTGCTCAGGTCTGTGTCCGTACTCTTCCTTCCAGGCCTGTCTTCGCCTCCCCTTTTAAAGTTCCCCCTGGGGGAAGAACCTGCCCAGACTCACTGGCTTTCACTTTCTGAGAGGAGAGCCTGCCTGCTTGGCATGTTCCCTAACTTCTGAGAAGCTAGGTGAGAGATTCTGCCTCCTCCCCACACACCACGGCCCTCCCTTCTGGAGCTGAGTTTCCAGCAAGGCTCTCCTTTCTTGTCCCTCCCTCCAACATGAACACACATGAAGCTGCCTAATACTGAATCAGACCCTTGGCCCATCAAAGTCAGTATTGTCTACTCAGACCAGCAGCGGCTCTTTAGGGTCTCAGGAAGAGGTCCTTTCACATCACCTACTTTCCTAGTCCCTTTAACTGGAGATGCCAGGAAATTGAACCTGGGACCTTCTGCATGCCAAGCAGATGCTCTACCGCTGAGCCACAGCCCCATGTCTCTGGCTCAGAGGTTGGCCTTGTCCCTGCTTCCCCAGCATGATGGGTGTAGGTGCTGAACTCCACGCTGCTGCCCTCACCTGAGCGACCGCCCCCTTGGGTGTCTTTTCACCCCCTTCCCACTCTGCTGCCCTTCCCAAAGCTCCTTGTAGAGCCAAGGCTCCTTGCCTCCCTCCTCACCTTGGGGAAAGGACTCTTGGGGCAGTTCCAACAGCTATTAATGAGGGGGGCAGGATCGCCCCCAGACACAGGGAAAATTGGAGGTGGCATATAAAGGTCGGGTGGCTGGTAGGTCGGAAGGACAGAAGGAAGCAGGAAAAGGGGAGAGGCTACAGGGACTGCCGGGGAAGGGAAAAGGAAACAGGGGAGTGGAAAACAAGAGCCCCCCCCCCCCCGTAAATTCTTGCAAGTCTCCTGCTTGTGGTATATATGTATTTTTTCATAGTGTTTCATGCACGGGCAGGAAAACTATTTTTATCCCACCTGTTTTCTTTGGCAAGATTCCCATTTTTTTTCAGTTATGCCAAAAAAAAAAAAAAAAACAGAAAGCAAGCAAGCAAGCAAGCAAGCAAGCAAGCAAGAAGGCAAGCAAGCAAGCAAGCAAGCAAGCAAGCAAGCAAGCAAGCAAGCAAGCAAGCAAGCAAGCAAGCAAGCAAGCAAGAAAGAAAGAAAGAAAGAAAGAAAGAAAGAAAGAAAGAAAGAAAGAAAGAAAGATGGATGCACAGCAATACTTCTATTGAATTTCATTACTGGGATCAGGAGAAGGACAACTGCCGTTTCATCCTGAATGTGTAGAAACCGGGGGGGGGGGGAGACTTGAACTTTCAAATCGAAGCAGAATCATCATGAAATTTGGTAACATCCCTAATTTGGGGGCAATGGTTTCAGATGGCACTGTTTCAACACTTGGGCATTACATCATAAATGAAAGGCAGGAGATGATGACTTGATTCTATCACCTTCTCATTAGGAAAGACCTACCCTATTAAATATTAAATTCAAAATCCTGGGGTGCTCGGTAATTATTTCATAACTCAACATGGAAGGCGTAAAAAAAGAACCCAAAACAATTATCTTGTCTAGAATTAACTTGGTTAAACAGTTGATTTTTGAAGAAGAAGAAGAAGAAGAAGAAGAAGAAGAAGAAGAAGAAGAAGAAGAAGAAGAAGAAGAAGAAGAAGAGGAGGAGGAGGAGGAGGAGGAGGAGGAGGAGGAGGAGGAGGAGGAGGAGGAGGAGTTGGTTTTTATATGCCAACTTTCTCTACCACTTAAGGGAGAATCAAACCGGCTTACAATCACCTTCCCTTCCCCTCCCCATGACAGACACCCTGTGAGGTAGGTGGGGCTGAGAGAGCTCTAAGAGAATTGTGACTAGCCCAAGGTCATCCAGCTGGCTTCATGTGTAGTAGTGGGGAAACCAACCCGGTTCACGATTAGCCTCCGCCGCTCATGTGGAGGAGTGGGGAATCAAACCCGGTTCTCCAGATCAGAGTCCACCGCTCCAAACCACTGCTCTTAACCACCACACCATGCTGGCTCAAGGCCAATTAATATATATTCTCTTTATTTGCAAAAGACCATAGTGAAAGGGTAAGTTTTGTATATACACATCGTTTGGACTAAGAAGAGAAAACTGCCCACTTTTCGTTGGGTACTAGATGGCATTAATGTCGATCAGAGTTTGTTTATCATGGTATTCTCTTTTCTTACAATCTGAGCTGGAATGGCCATCAAAAGGCTGCATCTAATAAAATCAAACCTAGTGTTGGGGCAACTGTTAATTATTTTTATACCAAAGGTGGAAAATATATCCCTGGAGCTCTTCCAAGTTTTTAATCTAAAAATTATTCCAATTATTCTTTTTAGTGCTGCTATTTGGATAACTGCTGTTCATGAGTCTATAGATCATCCTCTGCTTCAGCTTTTACGGAGGCTGTTAAATGCCCCTCGGTGCTTCACTGGTGTTGTCATTCGTTCTTAGTTTGGCCAAATGTCTCTTGAAGCAAGGGCATGGTTGTTGGCCTTTGAGCTACAATTTAGGCTGTTTTTTGTTTGTTTTTTAGCACTGAGGGATATCTAGTTTTTTGAAACAACTGAGCCTCTGAGCTGGGGCCCTGGTCTTTTGCTCAAATGGGTTGGTTCCTCTGACACTCTTCCACTAAGCTGGATCCAATGACTCCCTCCCAACGAGTTTTCTTCCCATTTTATTTTCATCGTCTGAGAAAGCCTTTTCCCCATCAGAGAAGATTTTCTCCATTGGAGGAAGTCTTGCTCTGTTGAAGATGGGCTTAGTGGAAGAAAGTCCTGTAATCCATAGCAAGGGATTTACAAGATTCAGCCCCAAGTCCCTTTTCATAACTTACCCAAGGCGGTGCCTCCTTATCCACAGGCCATCTTGTGTGTATGTTAAGTGCCGTCAAGTCGCTTCCGACTCATGGCGACCCTGTGAATGAAAGTCCTCCAAAATGTCCTATCTTTGACAGCCTTGCTCAGATCTTGCAAATTGAAGGCTGTGGCTTCCTTTATTCATTGAGTCAATCCATCTCTTGTTGGGTCTTCCTCTTTTCCATCTTACAGGCCATCTTACCACCCTCATATATAACTAATATTCTCCTCAAGGCAACTGTACTTCTCCTTGGATGCCACCTCAGCTCTAGCATAGGACACTCCTTGCAGTTTCCCTCAGACCATCTCTCTCCTCTGTTTCCAAAAGGCAGCCAACACAGAGGGTCCCCAGAGACCTCTTTTTCTTCTGCTATCTAGCTCTGTGCCTAAATCTGGCATTTCTTGGTGTGTGTGTGTGTGTGTGTGTGTATAAAAATACATTACTTTTAAATCTTTTTTAATACTGATACATGACCTGAACCTCACAGGTAGGACACAAGTGAAAACCGCTTTTTACCAATAAGGGTATAATCACTATAGATGTGATTTATCACCCAGGGTAGCTTTTGAGCCAGATGTTTTACTTCAGAATGAGAAACACCAACTGTACAGAGACCCTTCCGGTAAAAATCAATTTTATTTGCCAACTTCAGACTGCTCTTGACACTTCTTCTTCTTCTTCTTCTTCTTTTTTTGGTAGATCCATTCCCATGATACCTTCTGTATGCCAAGTCCACATAATAGTAACCATGGAGACTGCAACACATCCATTAGGTCTGATCTACCATTTGAGTGTCTCTATGGTCCTTACTGTTAGCCCCTGGCCTGGAAATTCACATTAACATTTGGCTGTTTGAAACACAATATATATGCACTGACCATTTAGTTAGGCAAATGTTAAAATACAATGCACTTTAAATAGGTGAACACAGAACTTTGTCTGCATTACCAGTGAACTGTATGATATAAGAGGGGAGCAGACATGTTCATGGAGGATACAGCTATGCATGGCTACCGGTAAAAATGGATGCTGAATATATTAGGTGCTTTGGGAACACAGGCAGGACTATGCTGCTGCAGTTGTCTTGTTTGGGGGCTTCCTAGAGGCACCTGATTGGTCACTGTGTGAACAGACTGCTGGACTTGATGGGCCTTGGTCTGATCCAGAATGGCCTTCTTTATGTTCTTATGTTCTTATATTGGGTTACACCACACATGGTTAGACCCAGATTTACATGGACACATGAAGCTGCCTCATTTTGAGTCTCATCATTGACTTCCCTCCACTTTGAAGAAAACTATAAATATCTAAATAAAGAAACATACAATAGCTAAAGAAAGAAAGGAAGATACTACTAGATCCTTTAACTGGAGATGTCAGGGATTGAGCATGGGAATTTCTGCAGGCAACGCAGAAGCTCTACCATTGAGAATGGCCCCTTCATAAATCTCCAACTTGGCCATAAAGCCCCCTGAGTGACTTTGAGCCAGAAACTCTTGAGCCAAAACAATTCCGATATTCCTCAGCATGGTGTAGTGGTTAAGAGAGGTTGTTTGGCGCAATGGACTTCAATCTTGAGAGCCAGGTTTGATTCCCCACTCCTCCACATCAGCGGCGGACACTAATCTGGTGAACTTGGTTGATTTTCCCACTCCTACACATGAAGCCAGCTGGGTGACCTTGGGCTACTCACAGCTCTCTTAGAGCTCTCTCAGCCCCACCTACTTCACAGGGTGTATGTTGCAGGGAGAGGAAGGGAAGATGATTGTAAGCCAGTTGTGGGGAGGGGAAGGGAGCACATGAAAACATGAAGCTGCCTTATACTGAATCAGACCCTTGGTCCATCAAAGTCAGTATTGTCTACTCAGACCGGCAGCAGCTCCCCAGGGTCTCAGGCAGGGGTCTTTCACATCACCTACCTGCCTAGTCCCTTTAACTGGAGATGCCGGGGATTGAACCTGGGACCTTCTGCATGCCAAGCAGATGCTCTACCACTGAGCCACAGCCCCTCCCCAAAGGAAAGGTGATTTTAAGCCCGTTGGATTCTTCTTTAAGTGGTAGAGAAAGTTGGTATATAAAAACCAACTCTTCTTCGTATTTGCGGGGAACTGAGTTTTAGAAATACCAAAATATTGTGAGTGCCTTGTTTCATTTCGGGTATTCTGATTCAAAATGAACCAGGAATTTTGGCACTGCTTTGGATCAGAAATACCCAAATGCACACCTCCAGTGACAACAGAAATGAATTGCAGAGGAGAGATTTGGAGACGATGGAAAAACAAAAATAATATTACAACAAAACTTATTTCGCTTGCAAACTGCATGTTTACATCTAGACCAACATAATTTAAACAATCAAAGACAGGAGGCAGACAGAGCAGACACTAAGACTAAGTGTAGGTCTGACCAGTTACTGCACTTTACTATGCTCTTCGAACACTGACAGATGGAGGCTAAAGACTCATTGCTTTCAGATGTTGGGGTAGCAACTTCCCATGAACCCAGCCGAACATGATAACAGGGACTGAGGTTAAGACACAATTTGTCAGATGTGTACAAGCCTGCATGGATTCTGCAGTGCCATATTTACTTATTTCTCATAATATCTAATCTCACACATTTTTATTCCTTCTTCCAAAGAGCTCAGGGCGCATATGCGGGTCTCCCTCTCCTATTTATACAGCCATCCCTCTCTATGACATGTCCAAGGCCATGTAGTGTTTCATGACACAGTGAGGATACAGAATCATAGAATCACAGAGTTGGAAGGGGACGTACAGGCCATTCTAATCCAACCCCCTGCTCAATGCAGGATCACCCTAAAGTATCCATGACAAGTATTTGTCCAGCCACTGCTTAAAGATGGTCAGTGAGGGGGAGCTCACCACATCCCTAGGTAGCCGATTCCACGGTTAAACAATTCTTAATATTCCTAATATCCAGCCCATAATTTAAACCCATTAT
This sequence comes from Euleptes europaea, assembly GCF_029931775.1. Lineage (NCBI taxonomy): Eukaryota > Metazoa > Chordata > Lepidosauria > Squamata > Sphaerodactylidae > Euleptes > Euleptes europaea. The sequence continues at coordinate 22,359,238 of NC_079314.1, forward strand.
TGCAGGTCCTGTCCTCTGCCACCAACAGGAGGTCTTTCATATTACCTGCTGCCTGGACCTTTTAAACTGGAGATGCCAGTATGACCTGGGACCTTCAGCATGCAAAGCAGAAATTCTTCCACTGAGCCATAGCCCCTCAAAGGCCTTTCATCTCATCATCCAGCTTCTAGCATCACACAGAATGCTTTGTACTGTACTAGTTAAGTGGCCAATCACAGCCTCTTGTTAATGCAGGCGTAAACAACTCAAAACACTTAACATGAGCCATAATAGGTGCTAACTGGAGTGAAATGGACCATCCTGTGATGTCACCAAGATCTCTTATGGCCCATAACAGTTGGGGTGGACCTCTCAGGGGTTCAGCTGGTATTCGTCCCTCACACACACACCAGAAACTTCTTGCTGTATCCCTGGTCTTAGATGTGGAAGAGGCTAGAGGGAGTCATAATGCTTTTGGGCCAGTGTCTCCCTCCCCTTGCCTCTGGGAAAGGTAGTGTGGACCACACAAAATGGTTCTGCTGGGCCACACACCATATGTCACATACCCATACAATAATAGATGATCAGCAAGGCAGGAGGCTACAAAAGTTGTTCTGGAAAAACTCTTGACCCTTCTCGAGTGAATAAGGGGCTGGATCCAACCAGGTTTGCTGCTAGTGACAAAGGGAGGAGGGGGTCCCCTTTGACCACCCAAAGTCCTATGCTGGAGATCATGAAACCTACATGAACAAAAACCATATGGGATAGGGGACTGGAGAAATGAGGGGAACTGGGTGACACTGAGCAAGAAAGCTAGCTAGATCCAACTAATTGCTACTTGGGAAGAATAATTGCTTGGTAGAATTAAAAAAAAAAACTCTGCAAAAGCCAAATTCCAAGTGACCATTAAGTCCCTTCCAGAATCTCACTGCTTTTTAAGATACAGTTGCCCAGGAAATTGCTTACATTGTCATTCTAGATGTATGACCTTGTATTTGGCTACCTTAATGTGTGTCTTGTGAGAACAAGCCAAGCTTAGCCAGCAATCCGGACCGTTTAATGTATCACTGCCAAGTCCTCATCGTTATTCACCACCAATCTCCCCTATCTTTACGTCATTTGCAAACTTCCATTCAGTTGCAAATTGTTCCAGATGCTTGTCAAAAAAAAAAAAATCAGAATTGCACTTAAGACCAATCCATTTCAGCCAGGATGTAATGCATCCCGCTGACAATTCAGGAAGAGATCACAACATGAACTGAAACGCCGAAAGAAAATGAAGTTTAATAAGCTGTTCTGTCTACAATTCCGTAGCTGAGGAGTGAAAATAAGCCCCACCCCACTTGGGTTAGACCCAACATGGTCATCCTAGAGTAAGGAAAAGAAATATTAATAGCGTACGGCTATATCCTTCATTCAGTCTCTCTTGCCGCGGAAGCTTTGACCTGCTGGTCAGACCTTCTGCCATTTCTGTAGTCTAAATCTATTCTATATGACATTCTTCACACCATCAGGCCTTCGGCAACGCACAGGGTGACGTGAACTTGACTCCTAGGGTTGAGTGATCATTCCTAGCCTCCAGTTAATGGCTAGTGGGGAAAACAGAAGCCCAAAAGAGGTTAGTCCTCCAAGACGCCAGGAAAGTCAATGTTCAAGATGCCTGGGTTAAATGCTGCAGAGATTCCAAGAACAAACTGGCTGCCGTTCCTTCAAATGCCCCAGAAAGAGAGAAAGCCAGATCATGGACAATAGAGTAGTCACATATTTATTCACACCACCCTGGTTTACATACAAAAATAGGAGTGTGAGACTCTCTACTCTTGCCCCTAACTTACCCCACTGTGGTCTGTTGTCTGATAAACGTTTCTCCTACAATACTAATTGTATTGAGGAGAAAACTGCCGACACAGTGAGGTAAATCCAGTGAGAAGGGAGATTCTAGCATTTCTCACCCACACCCTCATTTTCATGTAAAAAAAAATAGACGCATACATAACTCCTTGTGCACAAACTGGATACCCTATCAAATATAGTTCAGTCTAGAAACGATGAAAAGCAGCACAGGTGAATCTTGCCTTTGTGGAAGGAATACTCTTCTCTGTGTATCCACAGAGCTTTCATCTCAAGTCACAGCCTGAATGTACCCACGCGCATCTACACAGCGCACTCTCTGGGGATCAAAGGAACATTTCGGAACATTGCCATAGTTCACATACACACAATGGATAACACACAAGGACAACAGCAAAGCCAGCGCAGGCGGAATCCTCGGCACGACCCAAAGCAAAACGGAAACCCCAGAGCCGAAACAAACACTTGCACAAAATCTGGCAACGTTCAGAGATTCTGAATTTCAGATTTCCACTTTCTGAATTTCAGGCATTTTCAAACTTAGCGCTAAATGGTACATTCAGTGACCTTCTCGCGAATGACATACTGAATTTTTGAGGATAGTGTTTTTTTTAAAAAAAAAAGAATCAAAACACAACAATATCCACCGTTGGCACTTGAGGGCAGGGCCACCCAGAAGGCGGGCTAAGGGACAAAATGCAGAAGTCCATGCAGCCCACAGGGATAGACAAGTCTTGCAATTTGTTTTTCTATAATGTCAGGTTGGTCTGGATGGTATCTGGTAGGGATGGGCAGAGATTGATAGTATGGGATGCTACAGTGCACCAGCTAGGATGCGGCCAAAGTGGGACCTGTCAACCTCTGCACAGAGTGACAATATCAGTGGTCCATCTAATCCAGCATCCTGTTTCACATAGTGGTCAACCAGTTACTCTGGAGGTCCAGCAACAGGGCACAGAGGCCAATGCCTTCCCCTGATACTACCTCCTGGCACCAGTATTGAGAAGTTTACCACCTCTGAATGTGGAGATTCCCTTTAGTCACCATGGCTAGTAGCCACTGATAGACCTGCCAGAGACAACACCAGGATGAAATGTAAATTGCTTTCACCAGAAACAATAGCGGCATCTTTGTCTAGGGGCCAATCCATGGGGAGTATGGGGAGTACCGGCATACCGCTACCATCCTCTTGAGCTCCACTTCTTCTACCACCTCCAGCCTTTTCTCCCATCGGAAAATAGGCATCCAACCCAGTGCCTCCAGTCAGGAATGACCATTCTGCCAAACTGTGGACTGAGACAGGCCCCCAACCATGTGGGTCTCCGGCACTAGCCCAGCCCCAAAACAAATTTGATAATAGACCATGTTCAAACTCACCATGAGGAAGGTCAGAGGTTAGATGGGGCATGACGTAGCTCTGGATTAGCTCCCACTCAAAGTCGTCCTCCGCGCCTTGGCTATACTCGCACTGGTTTAGGTCCCCATCTTCCTCAAAGGTGCAGCCAGCTGTGGGAAGACAGACAAAGAGAAACAATGGTATAAAACCAAGAGGTCCAGCTGCACAACAAAGACACAGAAAATTAACCCTACCAGACAAAATTAACCCTTAATCCAGACAGATTTCTGCTGTATTGGCCCCATACTCCCAATGGATTGTGCAGTTTCCAATATCCTGTGGAAATTAGAAAACTCTGCTATCAAGGGTATTAGCATCTGTTTGAAACATGAAAGGTGGAACACAATGATCCTTCCCAAGATGAACTAATCCATCGTTAGTCTGTTAGTAAAAGAGGGAGAAAAATTCTGTTACAAAATCCAGTCCTGGGAAAGAAATTGAGTCATTGAGTGGTATTAAAAGCTTATTTTGAACTGTGAGCTGAAACGGAATGCAATAAGTATAGGACGGCCATTAAAAGACCCTACTGAACCATACTGAACCCTAGCAAAATGCCTTTTGATACAACTGGGACATGATCGGGAATGCCCATAGACTGCAAGGGGGGGGGGCTATATAGGTACAATGCCTCTCCAGCCAGAAGGTAAAAGGAGCACATGCGCAAGTCTGAAAGTCTTTGAAACTGCAAAGGTGGAATGCCTCGGTGAAGACACGGGCGCTAGCCTATCAGGGCAACCCACAGCTAGCTTTTGATACAAACATGGTGGAGTTTTTTGAGGATAACACAGGTGCTAGCCTATGAGAGCAATTTATTGCTAGCTTTTGATACAGGCATGGTGGAGGGTCTTGGAGATGACATGGGTGCTAGCCTATCAGGACAATCCACAGCCAGTTTTCCCCAAACCCCTCCCTGGATATGAAAAGACAATTTATTCTGAACACGGCAAGAATAGTTCCAAACGGACCCATTGTTCCATAAATGTTGTGCCTTTTGTCAATCTTTCACAATCCTCAAACTAGGTCATAGGTGGGGCAGGAGGAAATTCTAGTCATAGCCAGGATCATATCTTTGGTTGTGGGATGAAAAGGTTTACTTATTGTAAACCAGCAATGAGCAGCAGGTTTTAAGCACCTCCATTTCAGAGATAGGAGTAATTTAAACTAAATAAGTAGTCACATTTTCTGTCTAAAGGCAACATAAAAACGGCAGGTGGGTGAATATAAAATTATAGTTTGCAATATGAAACATGTTAAGGCAGGAAATACTTAGGGAAGAGAGAACAAAACAACGAAAAGGAAGATTATAAGAGCCCCAGAGAGAACAAAACAGTTTCCTCCCCATCATGGATTACTTCATGGACAATTAGTCTTCATCAGAAATAATGGAAGTCTCTCTCCAATGTTCATAGTCTTTAATGGGAGCCTGGCAAATTGGCCACATTTTGGATAATGCACCAACGAAGGATACTTTCTAATTTCTCATTCCCGCAGTCGCAACCCCTGAATCCTCATTTCAAGTTTATTTCTCCCGCAAGCAAACCAAGTCCATGATTTATTTTTGAACTGTTAATTGTGCATCAATAAAGCTGTACTATGCCCTGACCTGGATAGCCCAGGCCAGCCCAATCTTGTCGGATCTAGGAAGCTAAGCAGGGTCAGCCCTGGGCAGTATTTGGATGGGAGACCACTAGGGTTGCCAGGTCCCTCTTTGCCACCGGCGGGAGGTTTTGGGGAGGAGCCTGAGGAGGCCGGGGTTTGGGGAGGGGAAGGACTGCAATGCCATAGAGTCCAATTCCCAAAGCAGCCATTTTCTCCAGGTGAACTGATTTCTATCGGCTGGAGATCAGTTGTAATAGCGGGAGATCTCCAGCTAGTACCTGGAGGTTGACAACCCTAGAGACCACCCAGGAACACCAGGGCTGCTCCGCAGAGGCAGGTAATGGCAAACCACCTCAAAACTTCTCTTGCCTTGATAACCCTGCAGGGTCACCATACGTTGGCTGTGACTTGACCATGGGGAGGGAGGGGAACAGTACTATGGAATACATAAATGGCTAGGGTTGCCAGGTGCCTGATAACGGCAGGCAATTGCCCGCTTATTAACAGGCCTGCCCGCCACCTCTCAGCTGGCCGGCAGGGGAAACAGGCCAGCTAAAGGGACCGATGATCCCCACTTGTGTGTGGTGAGGCGCGGCACAATAAACCATAGAGGTTTTGGAGGAATATGCTAGAGTGTCCCCATCACTTTCTGGTTTGACTGGGAAGCTCTAGCACATTCCTCCCAAAACTCTATGGTGTTTTTTTTAGGCACGTGCTAGAGTGTCTCCATCGCTTCCAAGTTTACCATGGAAGGGATACCATTGCGTGCGCGTGCTGCACGCTTGCAAATGCCCCCTTCCCAAAGCTCCCACCGGGGTATACCTGGCAACCCTATAAATGACATATATCATATATATACCAAGGGCAAGCAACCATCTTGGCCCAAGTGCCACAATCCCTGCAACATCTGCCTGTGAAGATATTGGTGTGCTGGCGGGGGTGTGGGAGTTTCCATCAATTCCTAGAGATACCCTGGAAGTGACAAAGGGTAGCTCTAGGAATCTCTGGAAACTCTATGGTAAAACATGAAGCTACTTTTTAAAAAAATTATCCTGCTGCCTCTTCAAGCAGCTTTGGGCAATGGGATCTGGGGGTAGGGCATCCCTTGCCCCCATCAGGGGCTTGGCTAGGGTTGCCAGGTCCCTCTTGTCAACCGGCGGGAGATTTTGGGGGCGGAGCCTAAAGAGAGCGGGGTTTGGGGAGGGGAGAGACTTCAATGCCATAGAGTTCAATTGCCAAAAAGGCCATTTTTCTCCAGGTGATCTGATCTCTATCGGCTGGAGATCAGTTGAATTAGCAGGAGATCTCCTGCTACTACCTGGCAGTTGGCAACCATAGGCTTGGCAGCCTTAACTCGACCAGACATGCTGGGAACAAGCTGGGCCTCAGTGCCTCTGAGACTTGCTTTTGTCCCTTGGATGAAGAATCAACTCTGTGCATCGTGCAAAAGGGTCTGCTGTGCCAAAGTCCTGAATGTGGGTCAGGGTCCCTGCCGTGTATGTTGTGCATGCAATGCGTATAAAGCGTTCACACAATGCAAAATTTTGTATGACGCCAACAGCAAAAAGTAGAGAAGTGAGACCATCCCTCCAAAAGTACACAGATACAGAAAGAGAAATGGAATAGGGAACATTCTCCCATCCCTAACTCTGACTCTATTTAGCAGGAGCTGCATCAATGACAGTTTCAAGAGAAGAAACTGGGAAGGGAAGCCATTCTGAATGTTTGCAGCTATATCTTTCTCCCCCCAACCCCAACATTCAACTCTCCATGGCTACCAAAAGGATTTGAGAACCAAGCCGGAAGCGTGAAATCATATTTATGTCTGTGATTATTCACAGCATATGTGTGGAGTGAGGTTTGGAAAGAAAAGAAAGGCCGGCAGTACGTAGCAGAAGGGATGTTTGCTAATTCCTCAGCTCCATCCATTAGCTGCTCCCTATGCATGGTGGTGGAGTAACCTCCTCTTTTGCAGGCAAAACATTCCCAAGTGCCTCAGCCTTTCCTCGTGGGGCTTGGTCTCCAGGCCCCTGATAATCCTCATCGCGCTCTTCTGCACCCACTTCATTCTATCCAGATATGGACCCACAGGATGCAAAAGGCAAAGTCTTTGGGGATCACCTAATCAAAGGCTGAGGATCGGACGGTGGGAGGGGCAGTCACGATTGGCAGCGTATGCTGCCAATTGGGTAGTCCAAGAGCATTGTCATGCTTTATTGCCCCTGCGCCTCTGCTTAGAGAACCATTGGTCCCTCTAGCTCAACACTGTCTCCTCTGGTTGGCAGCAGCTCTCAGGCAAAGGAATGCCTTTCCCAGTACCTGAGATCCTTTCACTGGAGTTGCCCGGGACTGATCATGGGACTATGTTAAGATTTTAAAATGTATCACCCGCCTTCCCTCCATAGACTCCCAGTGGCTTGTTTGTGAGCTTCCTAGAGCAGACTGTTGGACTTGATGGGCCTTGTCTGATCCAGCATGGTTTTTCTTATGTTCTTATGGCTAACAATGTGAACAATGTGAATATGCCAAAAATAGGCTTGAATAAGTTGAACTAAAGAGATTGTAAATAAACATGTATAAGAGATAAGCCTTGCATATGCAAAATTGTTTTATACTTTACAAATTGCCACAGGCTGTAATTTGTTGAATTACCTAGAGGTTGGTAGCCCTACCCCAAACCCTTCCCTCCCCAGGTTACAATCCCTGAATCTCCAGGAATTTCCCAACCCAAAGTTGGCAACCCTATTCCCAGACCCGTCAACCCCTCTTCCTGCATGTAGGCAGAGCTTTGCAAAAAAACAAACCTGTGCCATTGTGTGCAGTGAGTTACACAAACCATCCTCTTGCGGCGGAGACCTTGAGGCCTCTTTCTGCTCCACTGCATCTCTGGCCAAGCCCAAAAAGGTACTTAGGTTTGTCTCTCTCTGACTCTTATTATTATTATGGTGCGGCACGATAACTGGCGCGGCCCGGCTTGTTACGAGCTGACCTATTGTTCCATTAAAACCGCAAATTACACGCAGGGCAGGGCTTCAGTAATAATTAATGCAGGCCCCCTGGGCGGACAGGAACCGGCACGTTAGAAAAACTCTGAGCCAGCAGAATGAGGGAAAAGCAAATATTCCCCCAACGGTCCGACCGATTCGCAGAACCTATTTATTATTTCGTCGGCTTGTTAATTTTTTAACTCCTCCCCACCCCGATCCAATCACAGTGGTCAGTTCTCTCCCCCAGGCGTTCTGCTCGGATTCGTGAAAAATGCACAAGGCCAGCTCATGAACCTCACGAGGCGACGGGAAGGCAGCGGGCCAAGCCAGCAAGACAGGAGAGCGTAGTGGCTACAAAATCAAGGCATGAATCACGAAGAGCCTGGTCTGAATCACATCTTCCTGAGCTGAAGCCAACCAACAGCCTAAGGCAAACCAGTCCACAAGTTAAGCACAGGAGCACATGAAGCTGCCTCCTGAGTCATGCCATTAGTCAATCAAGGTCAACCTTCTCTATTGGCAACAGCTCTCCAGCGTTTCTGGCAGAGGTCTTTCGTATCCCCTACGACCTGATTTTTAACAAGAAATGCCACATGGCTACTGAACACATGAACAGGGTTGCCAGCTCTGGGTTGGGAAATACCTGGAGATTTTGGGGGCGGAGCCTGGGGAGGGAGGGTTTGGGGAGGGACTTCAATGCCATAGAGTCCAATTGCCAAAGCGGCATTTCCTCCAGGGGAACTGATCTCTAATCGGCTGGAGATCAGTTGTAATAGCAGGAGATCTCCCGCTAGTACCTGGAGGTTTGCAATCCTACACATGAGGCTGTCTTAAACTGAGTCACACCCTTCATTATCAAGGAAGGTCAGTATTGTCTATTTTGACTGGTGGCGGCTCTCCCAGGTCTCAAGGTACAGTAGGTATGTGGGATGTGTAAGATTTTAATTAATTTAATTCTAGTATATTAGAAAAATGTTATTTTTCTATTATATTTGTAAGCTGTGGTTATTTATATAAGTCAGTAAAAAATAGTCCTGTCTAACTTAAACTGAACAAAGCAGGTGATTTTTCGTACCTGGAACAGGATATCACCAAATAACAGAGAGATCATATGCATGTGACCACAAAGATGAGATCAGAGTTAGGGTGGATTTGAGAGGAGGAGATATTCAAATCCTCTTAGAACAAAGAACTCTGGAGAAGTATAAATATGAGGAATAGGCGGAGTCTGTTAGGAGACTTTCACTTTTGAACCCGAAAAGGGCTGAAATTCTCTCCTCTTTGCCTGGCAAAATAAAAAAAGCTTTTTTCTCCCTTTGCTTCTTAAACCTGGCGTCGTCTCTACTTTGTGATAATAAATCTGGTCATAGAGGAGAGTGTATTTACATCCAACAGGTACACATTGCCTCACTGCCTGATTCCTTTACTTGGAGAAGCTGGGGATTGAACCTGGGACCTTCTGTGTGCAAGGCAGATGTTCTAACTCAACCTTGGTCCCTCCGTACCAAGCTGCAATCAAGGAAGAATGAAAGCACACGGGGTGGGGGTAAGATGGCATCCATTAGCCCTTTCCTTACGATATGCATGCAGCATCACTTCTGAACAGAAGCCAGTATCAGTACAAGTATATGCATGTAGGTACCGAATCTGCAATCAGGACCATGAATTGCAAAGACAAAGCCTATGCATGTATATAAGGCTCTTAGTCCACAGGTTATACATGCAAACTAGGGCAATCCTACTTACCGAGATGGTATCTTGCGAATAGCCCCTCTCTCAGTTTTAGCAATATGGGCTTCATAACACTGATCTACCCACTTTCCAGGGTTGTTGTAATGATCATGTTACATAAAGCATTTTGAAAGAGCTATATAAATGCTAGAGAAGACCAGCTACCAACTCTAAGAAGAACAGTTGGTTTTTTTTTTCTTATGCCTACTTTCTCTACCTTTGAAGGAGAATCAAACTAGCTTACAATCGCCTTCCCTTCCTCTCCCCACAACGGACACTTTGTGAGGTAGGTGGGGCTGAGAGAGTTCAAAGAGAACTGTGACTAGCCCAATGTCACCCAGCTGGCTTCATGTGTAGGAGTGGGGAAACCATCCCAGTTCTCTGGATTAGAGTCTTGGTCTATGAGCTGCCACCTAGAACATACATAAGTGCCACCAAGTCACAACCGACTTATGGTGACCCCAACATGGGGTTTTCAGGGCAAGTGAGAAGCAGAGATGGTTTGCCAGTGCCTTCCTCTGCAGAGTCTTCCCTGGTGGTTTCCCTTCCAAGTACTGACCCTGCTTAGCTTCAGAGATCTGATGAAATCGGGCTACAACATACCATTCCACATCCCTGTCACCTGGTACCACCCCAGAAAGTAAAAGCCATAGAAGCTGTCCTGAATGTGCAACTTCCTTGAGAGGAGGAAACAAAGGCCGGTTGGTGATGATCTTCTTTAGAGGCTCCCACTCCCACAGCAGCTGATCTAGCAATGAGCTTGACATTCTGCTCTGTCCACCTGCCAAGACTACAGAGCCAAGAAGGATGATTTCGCTCCAGTCTCGATGAAAGCAACTCAGTCCCATCGAGAGAACGATGCAGGAAAGGGGGTATTGTTCCTGCCTCTGCTCTGTTAATGATTTTTTGATTGCTCCAGGTGCCAAGCAGCTATTTTCGAAATCCCCTAAAACGTTCCTACAAAGTCATCATATGCCTTTCCATAAATATACCCTGCATGAAGAAGTAGGGGAAGGCAACAAACATGATCCTTTGGGTATCTACTAGAATGCAGTCATTTGCAAGCATCAAAAAACCCACCAGGCCAAAAAGTAAAGATGATGGCAGGCATTGAAATGATCTAAGCTGCCTCCACATGAAGTTTTTGGTCTAGTTTTGTGATCAAGTAAGAGGAGGTTTTTTGGACAGACCACATGGTATCATTCCTCAGTCACATGAGCACACGAAGCTGCCATACCTGAACTGCCAAGCCCTCAGTCAGGGTGAGGGATTCCCCCCACCCTAAGTTCCCATTAATTAAAAAATTAAAAAATTAAAACTCACAGGTGGTGCAAGCATAATGACATCACTTCCGGGAACATCCCGGAAGTGACAGTGGGTAGCTCTAGGAATCACCGGAAACTCTATGGTTGTACCGGGAAGTGACATCATTGTGTTTGCAATGCCGCAACCCTACACCCTTCCACAGGTTGCCAGGCTTAGCTCGTCAATCCTATGCCTTATACTGAATCAGATCATGGTCCATCAAATCAGTATTGTCTAATCAGACTGGCAGTGGCTTTCCAGGGTGTTGGAAAAGTTTGCACCAAAAAGTTCAGAGTTTGCCTTGTTATAGATGTTATCTTCATCGTGCAAAAAGAAGAATGGAAATCCAGATCTGGACTTTGATAATCTCTGAGCTAAAATAGCCTCTTTGTGCTTATTTTAAAAGATACCAGCTCTTATTTTTCTCACTGCCAGGTTATCTGTATCTCTCCCAGTATTCCCATCTGACTGTTGACATTTATTTAAGTTTGCAGCACTCCCTAATCCAAGTTCTTAAATTACACAGATATTTATAACCCTGGAAATATAAAGGGGAGGGGAGAGATCTCAGGATTAGGTATGGGAGTTTGAATAACAAAAAATAAAATTAAAATATCTCGATCTTTAAAATCTAACAATGCTATATATAAAATACAGATGATCCATGGAACGGACTAGAAGCACAAAATACACTAAAAATGTGAATGCTGAACAGATCTGGCTTTGATACGTCTACACATGGGAGATAGGTTTACCAGCCAGGAGCATTGGTGGGATGAGAGCATTTGGAGAGGCAGAGATCGAGGAAACATCAGCCCCATGATTCACTTCCAGGTACTTTGAAGAGACATTATGGCATCGTGCGACACTCTAGGAATTCCCCCCTCTCTATGGTAAACAGAGTCACACAACACCATGAGGTCACCTCTGAGTACTCCATGCTAGGGATTATTAAGAAAGGGATTGAAAACACAATGTCCTTGGAGAAGATCCTACCTTTATCCTCCCACTCTACTGAGCCTCCAGCCTAAGAAACTTACCTTTATCTTAAATGGAAGAAGGCTACCTGGAAGATGGTCATATGCACCCCTTGCATAGATCTGTGGTGTGGCCCTGTCTGGAATACCATTTACAGCTGCCGTCACCATATTTCAACAAGGCCATTGAAGAGCTGGGGAAAGTGTAGAAGAGGGCAACCAAACGATTGAGGAAATACTGTTTACCCTCTGCTATCTTGTTTTAAGCATCTGAAATTTTTTGAGGGGTGTACGGAGTTAGCCCCGGTCAAACTATTGCTTGAAGATAAGGAGGCTGCCGGATTGGGTGACCAGCACACCTAGTGCATGCCTCCTTGGGGACAGTATTACTGACAGGAGCCTGAAAGCACACCCCGCCTGTGGGCTCCGTTGCAGCACAGAGAACCCAGAGGAATCTTCCCAACAATTAGTTTCCTTTTTAATATGCTTAAAATAAGCAGATGGGTCTATTTCATGTTTTTGATCAAAAACTTTATCTGGAGATGTCTGGGTAGGGGCCAGTAAAAACAGTTGTATGGAACCTTGTATTGGACGGCTTACCAGTTGTTGTAGCCTGCTGTGATACAGATGCTTCATGAGAACAGTTATACAAATGGTTCAGAATTAAAGTAAACTTTTAATTAAAAAAAAAAGACATTACTTCTTGTGCCACCGTAAGCAGTCCAGTTCTGCAATGCTATCCAAGCCTTGGCTTGGGTGGGGTGGAAGGGGGGTTAGAAAGAGGGGAATTAGAAAGAGCCTTGACTTCTTTCGAAGTCTGTACAAATGCTGGGGGTGCGGGGATGGTGGCAGGGATAAACAGATTATCTTTGGAACATCCGTGGAGTCAAGGAGTGTGGATTCCATCTCCCCAAAAATAATCATGAACTTTACTTGGAAGGGAGACCTCCAAAGAAGAGTCTGCAGAGGGAGGCAATGGCAAATCACCTCTGCTTAATCACTTGCCTTGAAAACCCTACCAGGAGTTGCTGTAAGCCAGTGGCGACCCGATGGCACTTTTAACTCACACATATTGCCAGATGGACATAACATCTGCCGCTTTGGCAATCAGACTCTATGCCACTGAAGTCACTCCCCTCCCCAAACCCCGCCCTCCTCAGGCTCCACCCCAAATACCTCCCGCTGGTGGCGAAGAGGGACCTGGCAACCCCACTTTGGGTGTAGTGGGACCCACTGACACCTTAACTGGCCCCCTCCAAAGTGTTTTCATATTGTGGATGGGGGTACTTCTGATTTGGGCCAATGAATGTCCGATTGGCTATGAAGATTAGGATTTTACTAAATAGTGTATTAAGGGTATTATTTGTATTTGTTTATTGTATTCATTTATTAATGCATATTATTGAATTTTAACTATTAGTATTCGCTTTCGGGTTTGTATTCCTTGGATGTTGGAAGCTTGACCGTTGTAGATCTCTGAATTTTATATGGAACTGGTCAATTGACCGTAATAAAATACCGACTGACTGGCTGTGAAGATTAAAATAACATTATTTTAGTGGCAGCTACTACCACAGTGCAGGATTTATGCTTCGTCTCATTCCTCTTTCCAAGTGTATTTTTTTAAATACTCTCTCTTTCCCTGCCCTTGGACTTCCTCTGTGTGAGTGTGTGTGTGTGTGTGTATGTCTCCACCTCTTGGGGTAGCCATTTTGGGACTGGCTCCACCTCCCATGGTAGCCATTTTGTGATTGCGCCCTCCACTGTGTCAGAACTCCAGAGGTGCCCCACAGGCTCAAAAAGGTTAGGGACCCCCGTCTTAGGCAAATGATAGACCACACGTGGTTGAAGTGGTTATCCAAGACCGTAAAGAGGGTTTTTCTTTACCTTGTGCAGGTGGTGCATCTCTAGCACTGAACATCTCAGCTGTGGTCTCATGTATGCTTGGAAGAAGCGCTTTTGCCCACAGAGACCAGCGAAAGAAGCATTAAAATGAAATCACGGCTGCTAAATGAGGCAGCGCTGCGACACGACGCTAATGGAAGCATTCAGAAAAGTCCCACACAGCCGTGCATAATTTCTCCCTCCTCCTCCTCTCCCCTTTTCAGTATTTGAGATGGGATTAGAAGTGGAAATGTCTGTCAGGAATATTAACATGAGTAACAGCCACACGCTGAGAAAACCCATTCAAGCCTAAATCTTCCCTCAGCAGGACCCCCTGCCAGCTGGACACCACCTTCGGAACAATTTGTGGAGGCAGGCAAGATTTTCATTACTAAGTACTCATTTTGTGTTCGATGGCTGGGTATTAAAAAGGATAACCTAAGCTGTAGTACAAAGGCCCATGCTAACTGGGGTCATATTTACAGAAGCGTCGCGCCCAAGATCTAGGAAGCACCAGTGCCATTCTAAAGAGAGGTGCCAAGGCTGAGGGGTTAAAATGCATGGTTGGCATGCAGAAAGTCCTAGACTTGATCCCCAGCTAAAGGAGCCTATGTAACAGACCCTGGGGAAGACTCATCTTTGCCTGACATAAGAACATATGAAAAGCCATGCTGGATCAGACCAAGGCCTGTCAAGTCCAGCAGTCTGTACACACAGCGGCCAACCACGTGCCTCTAGGAAGCCCACAAACAAGACAACTGCAGCAGCATTGTCCTGCCTGTGTCCCAAAGCACCTAATATAACAGGCATGCTCCTCTGATCCTGGAGAGAATAGGTATGCATCATGACTAGTATCCATTTTGACTGGTAGCCATGGACAGCCCTCTCCTCCATGAACATAAACCTGCTTTCAAAAAGGTCGCCCCGAGTAGAGGCTCCGTTTCATTGCACCGTGACCATCTCTTGAAATCAGATTTTGATTACTATAATAAAGGACTGCTCACAGGATGTCATTTGCCACCAAAAGAAATGTTTTCCGTATCTTATTTTTCTTGCATTTAAGACATTTCCCTCAGTTTGGAAGCAAATTTGCATGGACATCATGCTATGAGCACCAGAAACAAAGGGAGCCCCAGACTTTGAGGTGCCATCCTGCCAATCCGCTCTTTCCGTCAGTCCTCGGCAACGCTGAACTTCTGAACTTGAAAGCTGATGGACAGCTCGGCTTGCAAATGCCTGGAAGATGGGGGTAACCCCTTCACGGGCCCATAAAATTGTACCCCCTGTCCATATGTTCACCAAACTTCAGTGTCCATCTAAGGAGAGTTCCTTGCAGCTACCCTGCAAATTTGGTGGCTCTGCCTCCAAAAATGCCCCCACAGGAGCTTTGTAAAAAATCCCCATAGACTATAATGGGCCTGAATTTGAAAAAAAAAGTGGGCCCAATAAACCCAAACCCAAAATTTACTTTTGGGGGGGGCATGACCCTAACCCCCATTCTACCTAACATACCTCACAGAGTGTAAGCATTTTGGGGCCCCATTATGGAGAAAGGTGGGGTATAAATTAAGCAAATAAAAATCAAATAATCAGCCCCAAGCCTTTAGAGTACCTGCCCTTGAAAACAGAATACTACCCCTCTTCATCCATCTATTCCCAAGACGGGCAAATGATTGTTTGCAAAGTTTTTTTTGGGGGGGGGGGGGCTTTGTGGCCTGTTTCTCAGAGCATTTATCGGTTGTTTTGATTTACACTCTTGGTTTATGGGTCTCAGAGGAATTTCAGAATGCCCCTTGCATTCCCCTCAAGCTGGCCAGTACCATTTGGTTGAACTGCCTCTCTTCGCCACGTACACAAACGTGTGCGCACGCCACAACCACCTGGCTATTTTTGCTAGCTCTCTTGCTGGCCTTGAAGAAAAGCCAACATGGAAAAAAAAATTTAAACCTCCCCAGCTCAAACTGTGTATGTTGTTCAGCTCCGCCTGTAGCTACCGGACAAGACTATCAAGGGATACAACACTATTCTGTCAGCTGCAGAACATTATTTTTATTTAAAAGTATCGACCGCTGTGGGAAACAGAATGGGCTGAGGGGCAGGGCACCAGACTTTTATCCAACCAAAAGGCAGATTTCAATAATTAGCAGCTACTTTGGAGAATCTCGCCAATATTCCCACAGACAGTTAAAAGCCCAAGCATAATTTTATTGGAAGCCAATAGGACTATCCATTTGTTCACTTCTGTGCCAAGAATACACATACATAGGCTCCATCCAGCCAACGCAGAAGCTCTGGGGAGGAAAACTATAGTTCATTCTCCTTGCAAGTCAGATACGAATGTGTCAAAGCACTTCCAGGTTCTCATCATACCCATGCCTAAGATTTGGTTCATGTATCTATGCCCAAAGTTAAAGAAAGAGCATGAGCTAAGACCTTCAGCACAGGCCCTGGCTTTTTATGCCCCTACCTTGGGCTCCCATTTTCCTGCAACTACCAGCCCCCAGGTCCAATTTCCAGACCCCAAGGCATTGAGGAGCAGGAGAAAAAAATGCCCTCTGCATAGTGACATTATAGGATTTTTCACTATGGTAAAGACCATAGAAACTAGGGGAGGCAGCCTAGAGCGTCACCTAGAAGTGAAATCCCACACTCCCCAGACTCTACCATTCTCCTCCCAAATCTCTCAGCATTTGCCAAGACAGTGCTGGGAATCCTGTCCCTCCTTCAATGGTGCTTGTCGAAAATAAGTGATAGAGCCAACCAACGTAATGGTGTGAAAAGGCGTATACATTTTTAATCCAGAAAGCCCTTGATTCAATCAGTGGCATCTCCAGTTGCTGTATTTTCAAAGATCTCCAACAGAAGCTGCTGCTGGAGAAGACCCTCATCTGCCTGATATCCTGGAGAGCCACGGCCAATCAGAGTAGGAATTAAAGAACAATACGGACAAATATGTGGCAGAACGGCTTCTCAAGGCTCTGTTTCTATGCTCTGGGGAGAGGAAACCCTGTAGCGTAGACTCAATTATAGGTCATTTATACATGAGTACTTTCACTCACATTCACCCCCCGTCTGTCTCGTTTGTTCCTTGGAGTTATGCATGAGTTTTCTGTCCATTTGAGATGACCTCGCAGCCAGCCCTCACAAATCGCGGGACTTTCCATCCCTCTATTAACCTGATTCTTCCCTCTCCCCTGAGCTCAGCCCGGGTGAAATCCCAATGCATAAGGCAAAGTGCGGGACACACAAGCTTGGTTTCACTCACAGCCAATTACAAAGCACTGTGTAAAGAGGCGGGGATTCAAATGCTTCCTGCTTTCTCGGAGCTCCTCATGAGCAGAAGAAAGGCTTTTAAAAACGAGGGTTGGGTTTCTCCCCCCCCCCTTCCAGATTGCTCCGTCGTTGTTGTTGTTTTTTGTTCTTGAAATGCTTTTTTATTTGGCAATTGGGTTTGGGGGGGGGGGTTCTCTCACAGTAAGATTTACAAAGTAAGCCAATTACAAAGCAGCAGTTAAAGGGGGGGGGACTTGATTTGAGCTTGGAGACTGCTTGGAGATTGGACTGCTTGGAGATTCCCAACAGGAAAGTGTGGGTCCAGCGAGCAACGAACCTCACTTCATGTGAAAGGTAAAACAATAATAATAATAATCAATGTTTCCAAGACAGGGGACACAGGAATCTCAAAGTCTGCAAGGAAAATAATTATCCCTCCCCGATGCTTCCTTAGCCACCCTCTCCAGGATTAAAAAAAACCCCAAACTACTTCCCCCCCTCCCTGTGCAGCACTCGCCAGTGGAAACCTGTCATTTCTCCTAATATCCAGCCATAATGAAACCATTTTTACCAGTGACCAGCGGAAGCTTAAAATGCAATTATGTGGAATGGGATATTTTGCCGCCAAACACACAGCTGTCTAAGCCAATCCATCACCTCTCTTTGGACAGGTTTAGTGTTATTGCTTTTTACGTGCAAGGCCTTCCGTCCGTCCCCCCCCCCTCCGCCCGCCCCTCTCCGCCACCTTTCGCCAAAAGAGAATCCGGGGCCCTGGACCGGAGGCTTCATACGGATGACAAATTTGTCTCCCGTTTGTATATCCCGTATAACAAAAGGGAAAAAAAGCCGTTTTGAAAATAGCTTCCTTGTCAGATAGGCATGAAGTATAATGAGCACACAGCGGGCCTGCTATATACACAGCTCCTGGTGGGCTTGCCAGCAATTTGAGCCTCATCAGCTACCACTGCACAGACGGTTGCAAAGAACGTGGGGGGGGGAATGCAGGAATGGGGAGGGGAGGAATCTTCAAGGACTGAAAGAATCCCCAGAAGTATCTGTGCAAATCAGCTGGGGTAAAGTGTAGATGACTGGGGAAGACAATGGCAAACCACCCCATAAACATACTCTGCCTAGTAAACGTTGGGATGTGATGTCACCCCAGGGGTCAGGAATGACCCGGGGCTTGCACAGGGGACTGTGTGTGTGTGTGTGTGCGTGTGTGTGAAGTGCCGTCAAGTCGCAGCCGACTTATGGTGACCCCTTTTGGGGTTTTCATGGCAAGAGACTAACAGAGGTGGTTTGCCAGTGCCTTCCTCTGCACAGCAACCCTGGTGTTCCTTGGTGGTCCCCCATCCAAATACTAACCAGGGCCAACCCTGCTTAGCTTCTGAGATCTGACGAGATCAGGCTAGCCTGGGCCATCCAGGGCCTTTACCTTTTTAGCCAGGGGTGGGGTAGGGTTGCCAACCTCCAGGTGGTAGTAATCAAACAGCTCAGTAAATGAATTAGACATCTTACTTTGCGGTCCAAATACATAGGAAAGGTACACTCCTTCATGCATTGAATGAATAGTGCACGGAAAGATTGAAGGCTTGAAAAAGTTCACATGAAATGGAATTATACCGGATCTCCATTATATTACGTCTTGTTTCCGTTGCCTACTGACGCACTTTTATGGATTCATTGATACGGACTGTATAAGGATTGAGCATTTGGGTTTTTATATTTTGTATTGTAAAGCCTTATGCTAGGAGTTGGGGTCTTAATTAGACCATTTGTGAAATACATTTCTTTGCTCAAGAATTATGACTATTGAAATTGTTTCCAATATACGTCTTTAATAGCAAGAATTGCAATTGTTTGTTTTCCTTATTTTGAAAATAATTGTCTTGTGCTATATTTTGAATTCCAACCTCCAGGTGGTGGCTGGAGATCTCCCGCTATTACAACTGATCTTCAGCTGATAAAGATCAGTTCTCCTGGAGAAAATGGCCACTTTGGCCATTGGACTCTATGGCATTGAAGTCCCTCCCCTCCCCAAACCCCGCCTCAGGCTCCACCCCCAAAATCTCCAGTCCCAACCCAGAGCTGGCAACCCTAGGTGGGGGAGAATTACTTTCGACGTAGTTGCTGGAATATTATTATCATTAATTCAATTTCTAGCCCACCTTCCCCAGCCAAACCAGGCTCAGGGCAGGTAACAATAATAAAATCGACATTCCATATAAATATCCATAAATTTTGAAGTGTAAGGATCCATTTATTTTGAAGTGTAAGGATGTGTCACTGGCCACCAAGACTAGATTAATTCATGCCATCGTATTCCTTATTACTATGTATGGGTGTGAAAGCTGGACAGTGAAGAAAGCTGATAGGAAGAAAATAGATTCCTTTGAAATGTGGTGTTGGAGGAGAGTGTTACGGATACCGTGGACTGCCAAAAAAACAAATCAATGGGTTATAGATCAAATCAAGCCTGAACTGACCCTAGAAGCTACAATGACTAAACTGAGGCTATCGTACTTTGGTCACGTCATGAGACGATAAGAGTCACTGGAAAAGACAGTCATGCTAGAAAAAGTTGAGGGCAGCAGGAAAAGAGGAAGACCCAACAGGAGATGGATTGACTCAATAAAGGAAGCCACAGCCTTCAATTTGCAAGATCTGAGCAAGGCTGTCAAGGATAGGACATTTTGGAGGACTTTCATTCATAGGGTCGCCATGAGTCGGAGGCAACTTGACAGCACTTAACACACACACACACACACACACACATCCATAAATAGGGTTGCCAGCTCCCCCCTCCTGATCGGCGTGAGGTTTGGGAGGGCGGAGCTGGGGCGGTCACAGGTGCACGGACGCAATGACGGCACTTCTGGTTTTACTTCCAGAAGCGCCACATGACCACAGCCGATTTAACACTCAAACCCCCATATTTAACACTCAAACCCCCATGGACTATTGGAGAAACCATTGATTTCTAGGCTGCTACACTAGCTAGAAAAGGAAGACTGCCATGCCATAGGGTTGCCAGCCCCCAAGCAGGGCCTGGAGATCTCCTGGAGTTACAATTCATCGCCAGACTACAGAGATCACTTCCCCTGGAGGAAATGGCTGCTTTGGAGAGAGAGGGGTCTATGGTATTAAGCCCTGCTGAGGTCCTTCCCCTCCACAAGCCCTGCCCTTCCCAGGCTCCACCCCCAAATCTCCAGGTATTTCCCAACCCAGAGCTGGCAACCCTACTGTACCAGGGAAGTCCAGGGGAGGGGCTGTGTCTCAGTGAAAGAGTCTCTGCTTGGCACACAGAAGGTTCAAGGTTCAATCCCCGGCATCTCCAGTTAAAAGGGACTAGGCAAGTGGGTGATGTGAAAGACCTCAGCCTGACATCCTGGAGAGCCGCTGCCGGTCTGAGTAGACAATACTGATTTTGATGGACCGAAGGTCTGATTCAGTATAAGGAAGCTTCATGCATTCAGAGTTGTCCACAAATATCTACAGCAAGACTTTGTGTGTGTGTGTGTGTGTGCCATCAAGTCACAGATGATTTATGGCGACCCCATAGGGTTTTCAAGGCAAGAGACATTCGGAGGTGGTTTGCCATAGCCTGCCTCCGGGTCACGATCCTGGTATTCCTTAGAGGTTGCCCATCCAAATACTTACCACAGCTGACCCTACTTAGCTTCTGAGATCAGGCTAGCCTGGAGCTATCCAGCTCAGGGAGCAGCAGGAATAGGCCTTTTTAAAGAAGGAGGGCTAATTGTTCCAGCCCTGCAGAACACACACATGAAGCTGCCTCCTACTGAATCAGACCCTTGGTCCATCAAAGTCAGTTTTGTCTGCTCAGACCAGCAATGGCTCTCCAGAGTCTCAGGCAGAGGTTTTTCACATCACCTACTTGCCTGGTCCCTTTAACTGGAGATGCCAGGGATTGAACCCGGGACCTTCTGCATGCCAAGCAGATGCTCTGCCACTGAGCCACAGCCCCCCACAGAGAGGCTGGATCAATCTTCACAAGGCAGTTCAGACCAGGGAAAAGCCACTCACTGTAGGAATAAGAGAATGTTAGCACTTTGGGTTTTGCAAGCCTTCCAGGGTCACCTAGTTGGCCCCAGTGGGAAAGAGGATGCTGGACTAGGCAGACCTTTGGTCTGGCCCAGCAAGGAAGTCCTTACGACCGCTTGCTAAAGGAGGCCTCGCTGGCAACACTTTGCAGAAGTCACACCTGCTCTGGATTTCAGACTCCAACTGTTCTTTCTATATTTATTTGCTGAAAACATAATTTTAGCTCGTTTCAGGTATTTATATTGTTTCTCTCTCTCCCAGCAAGCAAGAACAGACAGAATGTCATTATATAATCTGTAGTGTGGTCACATTTAGAATAGTGTATGTAACTTTCTGAGCTCATCTTGTCTTTTAAAAAAAAACCGAAAGGATATCAAACAACTAAAAAAGCACAGAAAGGCAGCCGACACGATCAAGGACTTGTAGCAGCATTCCCACACAAACACACACACAAACAGCCCATTCCTTGGTGGGGGGGTGGATCTGCGGCAGCCAGGAATGGCGCGGCCACGCTGCCTCCTCAGCGGCTTCCCGGTCGCCGCGGAGAGGGAAAAGGGCCTTTTTTAAAAGAAAAAAAAGGAAAAAAAAGGAAAATGCCCATTCCCGGGGCAAAAGGGGCTAGTAATAGGGTTGCCAACCTCCGGGTACTAGCTGGAGATCTCCTGCTATTACAACAGATCTCCAGCCGATAGAGATCTGTTCCCCTGGAGAAAATGGCCACTTTGGCAATTGGACTCCATGGCATTGAAGTCCCTCCCCTCCTCTAACCCTGCCCTCCTCAGGCTCCACCCCAAAAACCTCCCGTCGGTGGCGAAGAGGGACCTGGCAATCCAAGCTAGTAAGCTAACATCATCTCCACCCCTTGGAATGCCCGGGGAACATCCCCCCGACACTGGTGCGGGATTTCCCTTCCGAAATCCCTGCCGGTGTGGCTGCGCTGGCGACCAGGGCACCTACACCAGCGCAGGGTCACGCCGGCTCCTATGGAGCCCCCCCTCAAGGAATGTGCTCAAAGAATACAATATTTTCAGCTATCCCTCTTAAATAGTTGCAAATACATTTGTGTGTCTTGTTCTGACCCAAAGGTCTCTTCCTCCTTAGAGAGATAACTGAAGATTACATCTTCAACTAGTGAAAATTCCAGATTATTATCCACCCTCGATACATTGAGTAGTATATAACGTCTCAAAAATTCCTTGCGTGCCTGCAATTTAGTTAGACGTTCTCTTGGTTCTTATTGGAGCACAGCAGCTTGTACTTGGGAAGGGAATGTAAACACAAATGCTTAGATTTGAGTCCAGTAGCACCTTAAGAGACTAACAAGAGTTTCAGGGTATAATTATTAAAGAGTCAAAGTTCCCTTCCTTGGACACATTATGATAGAAGTGAAGATCTGAGTCCTTTTTATCCTTGTCTGAAGGTGGGAGGGGTATTGTAAAGAATGCAAAGATATATTGTGTATTGTAACCAGCTTGATTGGAGCAGAGGGGAAATGCTTGGGGACAGAAAATAGCATCTGTAGTGAGATCAAAATCTTATGTCCCTATTGAGCCCTGGGGGTCCATTGTTCTGAACTTGTGAATGAACTCAAATTCAACAATCTCACACTGAAATCTCCCTTTGAAACTTCTTTGTCTGAGGATTGTTCAGTGCTGAACTCAACTTAATTCACAAGTTCAGAACAATGGACCCTTCCAATGACTTCCTAAGGCATCTACAGTGCAATCCTAAAGAAAGTTTCAGAGGGTAGCCATGTTGGTCTGCAGAAGAACAGCTAGATTCAAGTCCAGTATCTGACAAAGAGAGCTTTGACTATCAAAAGCTCCTTCTCCGAAGATCTTGTTGGCCTCTAAGGTGCTACTGGACTCGAAGCCAGCTATCCTAAAGACACTCTAACTTCTATGAATATAGAAGGAGGTGATGCTGTTTAGGATTGCACTGATAATTTCCTGCTGCTGCATTTTGTTGCTTTCTGAGCTGGGTGCCTTGAGACCAAATATTTCATCCCGGCAGTATTGGCATCAAGTGGTTTTACAGCACTGACTCAGCAAGATGCACACTGCTTCCAGGTGGTAGCCACTTGCTGTTTTTTTTCTGTCTAAAGGGCACAGGAGGAGTTAGGCTCCAAGGACAAGCTGGAATAAAAAATGTTTGGTTAATTGATTGCACCAGTCTAAGTTTTCCCCTTGGCTCTTCCAGATAGCTTCAGTAAATAAATCATTCCTAATTAAGCACAGCATGTTATATGCGGTATCCCAAAACACATTGCTTTTGGCCTGCTTCTTGAACAGAGAGAGTTTCAGATGGGTAGCTGTTTGGGTCTGCAGCAGAAGAGCAAGATTCAAGTCCAGCGGCGCCTTAAGACCAACAAAATTTCCAGGGTATAAGCTGTCGAGAGTCCAAACTCTCTTTGTCAGATAACAGGCGTGGAATGAGCCCTCTGTTTCCTGCTGCCACCCAGTGGGAGGGAGACAGCCCCAACAGAACATCTGAGCTTTTGACTGCTGAATAGGACCTGCCAGGTTTCCCCTCTCCTCCGGCGGGAGGTTTTTGGGGCACAGCTGGGGAGGGGATCACACCGGCATGATCCCTGCTCCCGAGCCACCCGACGGATTGGCGGGCAATTTGAAGGGTGGAACCTGGGGAGGGAGCTCGGCGAGGTATAATGCCACAGAGTCTACCCTCCAAAGCAGCCATTTTCTCCAGGCGAACTGATCTCTGTCATCGGGAGATCAGTTGTAATTCTAAGAGAAGTTCAGGCCCCACCGGGAGGTTGGCCACACTAGCTCAGAGGCAGGGCCAAGCTGAAAAGGAAAGATGAAGAGCAGAAGGAGGGGGGGGGGAAGAAAGAACAAAAATGACCCCATGCTACCAGAGAGGCCTAATTAAATACTCCACAGTAACCAAGGAATATGGATAGCTGCCCAGGAGTCTGCCTGGTGCTTTTTGATCTGTTTAGTCTGTGGGCCTCTTGCTTCAGAGTTAATTATGCACTTAAACCCCCTTTCTGTTTAAGTTAATGCACCATGGGAAATGTTCCACGGGCGTCCTCCCCTCCTTTCCTTTGTATTGAGCATCTTTTAAAGTGCTCCAGTGCTCGAGGGAAGCTCGATGCCCTCGCTAATTGGACCGTGTGAACCTCTTTATCTTGAAAGGGTTTTCTTCGCTAGATGCAGGCAAAGCTCAGTTTAATAGCAGCATAGTCCCCCAAATGGCAGCCAACAACAGGCTGAAGCCTTTGCCTAGGGTTGCCATCCTTCAGACAGGTTCTCCCAGAATTATAACTGATATCCCGAGTACACAGAGGGGTTATCCTTGAGGGAATGGCATATTTGGAGGGTTCACTGTATGGAATCAAATCCTTGCTAAACTCCCTCCGCCCTCCCCAGGCCTCACCCCCTAATCTGCAGAAATTTCCCAATCTGGAGTTGGCAACCCGACTTTCACCTAGGGTTGCCAGGTCCCCCCTTGGCTCTGGCGGGAGGTTTTTGGAACAGAGCTGAGGCAGGGATCACGAGCGGGCAGCTGCACCGACACGATCGCATCCACTTCCGGTTTGAGCGGTAAAAGGCCCGTTGCGATGCAGAGCTTCTGACTTTCAGAAGTCTCTTCGCACTTGTCCCGTGGTTTCAGGAACCTGTTTTAGCATGAGTTTAAATTTTGCCTCAATCCCAAAGCAAAGCTAATTGAGGCAATTCCTGCGAATAGTGTTAACTTTGGGTTTCTTTCCTCACGTCCATTCCCGCTTTTCCCTCCCCCTTCAAACCTCCTCCCCCTTGAAGCCATTTTGGTGATTTTTGGTAGCATGTTTTAAGATCTCAGAATGAAGGTGGGTGTTTCTCCCCCCCCCCCCACTTGCCTTATAAACAACCTTTCGGGTCATTTTCAGTAGCCAGAGTTCTTTAAAGTTTGCCGGCAATAGACCCCTGCTTTGAGTTAGCCAGAAACAAATTGGTGGGGAGGGTGTTCCTTCTCTGCTTTGACTGTAAAATGGTGTTCCATGCCCCCCCCATTCCCCATCCGCCCACCCCGACAGGGTTTTTTTTTTTGTTAGCAATCACTTGCAAATGGGGGGGGGAAAGGTTTCAATGCCTTTAAGAGGACTCGTGTGTGGTTGAGGATCTGCCCAGCTGTGTTCACTTCCGATCTCAGGGATTCTTTTTTAACTGAGCCCAGTAGCATTTTAACAAAGCAGAGAATCACACCCAGGACACACAACTATTAATTTTTTTTGGTCTTACATATTTATTTCAACGATAAAAAGATGAATCTATAAATAAAAATGAAGACAAGAGCAGGCGAGGGAAGGACACAGTGTTCCTCCCCCCTCCCCCAAATCGGGCAATTAACCACCAAGATACTAGAATGGGGTGTGGCACTGGGTTTTCTCCTCTTAAAGGCATGAAACCCTTTTTTTTCTGTTTGCGAGTGATTATCGATGGAAAGATGCAATGGAAATGAACCTGTAGTGTTTTCGTGTTCTTATAACCCCTGCATTGAGCTAGCCAGAAACAAACTGGTTGTGGGGGGGGGGGGTTTCCAGACCGCTCTCTTCTTTGGCTGTAAAATGACTATGCAATTAATTACAAATGCAAGAATCCCACTGCAGGGCTGGCGGGGCTGGTGATGTATTTCAAAGAATACACTACAGACAATTACAAAGCGGCCTTGTCGGGGGGAGGGACTCAGAAGCTCCGTATCTCGCTGGGGATGAATAATTGAGTGCAAGGTGCCAGTGGGAAGATCTTCGAGGCAAAAAGCCCCCATGAAGAGAGTTTTGAGAATTTGAATCAGAAAAATGTACATCTGCTGAGCGGCAAACCCAGCACGAATTTTTCCTGCATAAATGGCCAGGGACATAGGGGAAGAGACAGTCCTTTAGATATGTCGGTCCTAGGCCATAAAGGGCTTTGAACGTCACAACAAGCACCTTGAATTGGACTTGGAAACAAAACAGACAATGTTGCTATCTTAAAATAGGTGAAATGTGTACCCCTCAGCTAGATTCCAAACAGAGAAGCAGGGATTGGCCAGAGAAAAGCCAAGGGACATGTTTTGAAAACTTATGAACAGCTTTGCCAAACAGGCCATGGGTAAGTTTGATGGGAAATGCCTGGGAATCTCAGCTATGTTGCCTGGATTCCCATGATAGAGGTTTTGCTAGTAAGTAACCCATGAGGTATAGTGGTCTCAAGAATTGGACTAGGATCTGAGAGACCCAGGTTCAAATCCCCACTCAGCTATGGCAACTTGCTGGGTAACCCTGGGCCAGTCACATACTCTCAGCCTAACCTACCTCACAGGTTGATGTGAGGATAAAATGGAGGAGAGGAGAATGATGTAATGCACTTGGCGAGAAGGGTGGGGTATAAGTAAAGTAAATAAGTAATTATGGTGAACAAACTTTTTATGCATGATCCTAGTATTATCCTAACCAGACAGGCACGACTTTATCACAAATGTTATTATAAACTGAGTATAATTTAACCAGGACAATCATAGCACCAAAGGAAGTCTGGGACTGTGGATTAAAGCCATAAAACTGGCACCCCACTAAATGAATGGAAGCCAATTCCATGTGAAAGTTTCACTTGATGGACACAAAAGATTACGCTTCTACTTGATTTCT
This sequence comes from Euleptes europaea, assembly GCF_029931775.1. Classification (NCBI taxonomy): domain Eukaryota; kingdom Metazoa; phylum Chordata; class Lepidosauria; order Squamata; family Sphaerodactylidae; genus Euleptes; species Euleptes europaea. Next base: position 22,385,911 of record NC_079314.1, read on the forward strand.
TTGACCCAAACACAAAGAAGGGAACAACTGCACATTTCATGCAGTTAAACGATGTCTGGTGGAAATCTTCCAGAGGGAGAACTGTGCTTAATGAGCCGCCAACAATCCCAAAGGAGGAAAACATCACAAGGTTTGCAAAACCTAATATCCTGATGGTCAAGCAACATTCTTGTAACAAAGAGGCTATTTGGCTCTCACAGTCTGTATTTTGACAGACACAGCTCGGACACACGGCCAGAAAAATGGAAGAACTAAGAGAAACGCAAGGCCAAATTTATACATGAGGCTCTTGCTTCAATCTGCTCTCAGCACGAATGTATAACACTTTCATTGGCCGAAATGCCTCGTTGGTATTACAAATGCCTCCCTTCCTCTTTTTCTTCCACAAGCGCACACTCGAACCCAGTTTAATAAATGCAACAGCAATTCAAAGGAAATGCTACCATTACGGGGGGGACGCAATACAAAACTAACAATGTTCAACAACTACCATTGCCAGTACTGCCTGAGCAGATTTTGAGGGCAGTGCCTAGGGAAAGTGGAATTTTGCTTGCTAGTTGGATCCCACGTCCCACCGCTGTTCCTGCAGCCAGGTAACACTGTGATGTCACTTCTGGAGGAAACTCAGAAGTGATGTCAGTCCGCTCTAGGAATTGCTGAAAACTCTATGGTTTTACTATACAGTTCCTCACAATCCCTGAAGCATCATGACAACACTTCTGGACTTTCCCTGGAAGTGATGTCATGACTTTGCCCAACAGGCAATCTCCTACTCCCAGCAGGTCCCAGGCAACCCTAGCCCTAATAAGGACTCCAAGATGGCTGCCAGCTTCCCAACCATTCCATCATTTCCTGTCATTTCCTCCCCTTCCCCTTTGCTGTATTTTCAGCCAAAGTGGATAGACTGAACAGCTTCCACACAAAGTACAATCATTAAACCAAATTCACACAGCATAACCAAAATGATTAGGGGACTAGAGCAACTGCCCTATGAGGAGCGGTTAAAACACTTAGGGCTGTTTAGCTTGGAAAGAAGGTGGCTAAGGGGATACATGAGAGAACTCTATAAAATTATACATGGTTTGGAGAGTGGACATGGTTTGAAGAAGCTTTTCTCCCTCTTTCATAATACCAGAACGCGGGGTCATCTGCTGAAGCTTGAGGGTGAGAGATTCAAAACGGATAAAAGGAAGTATTTCTTCACGCAATGCATAGTTAAATTGTGGAACTCCCTGCCCCAGGATTTGGTGATGGCTACCAAGTTGCAAAGCTTTAAGAGGGGAGTGAACATGTTCATGGAGGAGTATTCATGGCTACTAGTCAAAATGGATACTAGTCATGATGCATACCTATTCTCTCAAGGATCAGAGGAGCATGCCTATTATATTAGGTGCTGTGGAACACAGGCAGGATAATGCTGCTTCCTAGAGGCACCTGGTTGGCCACTGTGTGAACAGACTGCTGGACTTGATGGGCCTTGGTCTGTTCCAGCATGGCTAGGAACAGCTAGGAACATAAGATTACATTTTCATTCCTGGCCTTTCAATAAAAGCTCATGCAATCATCTTGTACCAATAAAAGCTGACTTTGGTCTCCTCTTGACTCACCTTCTGAGGTTTCCACTCAGGAAACACAAATTTTGAATAATGACACAGCTTCCAAAGAGTGTCAATTGGAATAGAACCTGAACCTGCATCATCATGAGCCAATGTAGACAATTCCAAATAATTACTTGACATAGCTCTCCTACGACTCTACCGCTTCCAAAAACTAGTAGCAGATTCACACATGACCTGGCATGGTACAGAGTGCCTGACTTGGCCTCGGGAGTTCCTGGTTCAAATCCCACTTAGCCATCAAACTCACTTGGGGCGAAAACGCATGGTCGCTTTAGCCTCCTTTATTCCCTGTTTCAGCCAGGATCGAACGCATGCGTTTCGCCGATTGTGCATTCGATCCTGGCTGAATCCTGGCTGAAACAGGGAATAAAGGAGGCTAAAGCGACCATGCGTTTTCGCCCTTGGTAACCTTAAATCTGTTGTTCACTGTCCTTCTCAGCTTAATCTACCTCACAAGATTGTTAAAATGGTAGCCCGCTGGCTTTCAAGTTTCTAATCCACACAGACACACAGACACATACACACACACACACACACAATATTAGACAAAACACCAAGAATCAGTAAGAATTAACGAACGCACACAAAAAAATCCTTCTAAATGAAAAAAAAAATCCCATCCTCTTCCCAGAGTTCTTAAAAAACATTTGAAAATAGCAATTACCTTATTAGGAGACAATCCAGTGGGGATCTATTCTTCATTAGCTAAAAAGATTCTGAGCACCTGAATTCACACATCAATTTCCTTTAGTATTTATAACTTCTTTTCCCATTGCTGCATCAATTGCTACTCAAAAACACCCTCTGTCACCTTCCTGATGGATACTATAAAGTGCCTCCCTGAAGAGAGATTAGAGACCATTTTTTCACTAAAGCTGGAGGTAGTATGATAGACCCAACACTTTCTGTAGTAAACACACTCTACTACTTTGTTCCTTGTCACAGGTGCCCACTCCATAGGTACTTACCACTCTGTGCCACACTATAAAAGGTAAAGGTCCCCTGTGCAAGAACCGGGTCATTTCTGACCCATGGGGTGATGTCACATCCCAACGTTTACTAGGCAGACTATGTTTTTATGGGGTGGTTTGCCAGTGCCTTCCCCAGTCATCATCCCTTTACCCGCAGCAAGCTGGGTCCTCATTTTACCAACCTCGGAAGGATGGAGGTCTGAGATACATTGTATCTCTATGGAGGCATGGGGCGAACTTTGCAAAGATACATTGCAAAGATCACACTGAAGATTCTGAACACAGCCACTTTGCCAATGCATTTCAATGGAGGGGGATGGGGTGACCCCTTCCAGACCCCATACCTCAGGACCCCCTGACCCAATCTTCACCAAACTTGGGGGTTCTTACAAGGAGAGTCTCTTCTAACTACCCTGAACATTTGGGACCTCTACCTGCAAAAATGCCCCTGCAGGAGCCACAGAAAGACATTTCTGATAAAGCCGGATTTTCGGGAATGGCAAATTCGGCTTTGCCAACCTCCTGGATTTTGCTGATTCGGTAAACCCAAACAAGAAATTTACCAAAACGGCATTTATTTGGTATTTTTTCGGTTCCGTTTTTACTGAATCAACTCTGCATGTCACATTAAACCTCTACAAAAAGGCCACAACAATTTTCTGCAGTTCCGTTGGCAACCACAAGGGGGCGGCACCAGGGCAAACAATCCTCTTCCCCATGAGCCTTCACAGGTCACCCACGGGTAGATATTGCAGCTTACAAAAGCCTGTTCAACCAGATAGGATGGCAGAACAGAAGCAAAATAGTTGTCCTGAGCTCCTTGGAAGGAGGGCGGGATAAAATCTAATTGACAGAGGATTGATTCCTCACCCAAATCTTGCACTGATGTTTATTTATTACAAATTATCCCTGGCTGTTTTGCTTGCATCTCGGAAGATCTTCCACCGAGGCACTGGGAAGATTCCATTTTGCTTCAGTGAACTTGCTGTATTGTGTGTCCTCCAATTACACCCTGGGCACAAAATGATGTGCAATTTAAAATATTTTTTTAAAAAACTTTGAAGGTCCAACAGATAAAAAAGGGCATGCATGCACTAGTTTTGGAACTTTGAAGGAAGGAGTGGTGTTAAACTGTAAGCTTACTGCTACTAAAAAAAATGTACACGGTTGAATTTCAGGAGATCCAGCTGTAAGGTGCTGTAAGCAATTCAATCCACCAGGATGGAGATAATGGTGATATGACACTTATATGAGGATGAGTTTACAAGAATATTATTTTGGCTAAAGAAACCTTACGGTGAAATGTGGTCAGTTATCTAGTGCACTGGTTTTGGAACAATAATTTGGATGCTTGAGTACTAGGGAAGGGTGACACATGAAGCTGTCTTGCCCTGAATCGGACCACTGATCCATCATGGTCTGTCTTGTCTGACTGACAGAGGCTCTCCACAGCCTCAGGTAGAGGTCTTTCATATCACCTACTACCTGATCCTTTTTTAACTGGAGATGCCAGGGACTGACCTGCTGCATACCAAGCAGAGAGGCTCTACCACTGAGCCAAAGAACCACTCCTGACATTAACCCCCCTTGCAGAGTTATTTCTTAGCTGATTCTAACAGCTGCTTCTCATATTGCTTTTCTCATCGATGCTTTGTTATGCACCGTGAAACATGCATGGCCGCTTTTGTAAAAATACCGACATCTAACAAACTCAAACAAGAAGAAGAAGAAGAAGAAGAAGAAGAAGAAGAAGAAGAAGAAGAAGAAGATATGCTGACTTTCTCTACCACTTAAGGAAGACTCAAACCAGCTTACAATCACCTTCCCCTCCCCTCCCCACAACAGACACCCTGTGAGGTAGGTGGGGCTGAGAGAGCTCTAAGAGAACTGTGACTAGCCCAAGATCACCCAGCTGGCTTCGTGTGTAGGAGTGGGGAAACCAACTCGGTTCATCAGATTAGAGTCTGCAGCTGATGTGGAGGGGTGGGGAATCAAACCTGGTTCTCCAGATTAGAGTCTACCACTCCAAACCACTATTCTTAACCCCACTACACCACGCTGGCTAGGGGAACACTTTGGGCACGGGGAGACTTTCAGCTGTCACCTTAGATGAAAAGATGGCTGTTTCTGGGTGTTGGAAGGTTCTGGGCAAGTTGACCTCTAGTGGTGCTGCTCCCCCAACCATTAAGTATGATGTCTTCTCGTGTAATGCCAGGGAAAGTTGGAGGCAGCAGGAAAAGAGGAAGACGCAACAGGAGATGGATTGACTCAAGAAAGGAAGGCACAGCTTTCAGTTCGCCAGACCTAAGCATAGCTGTCAACAACAGGATGTTCTGGAGGTCGTTATGCCATAGGTTTGCCATTAAGTAGGAAGCAACCTGGTAGCACATTACACTTCTCGTGTGCATGCAGCATGTACATATGCAGCCTTCTGGAGGAAGGACAGCAAAAGAACCATTTCATAGTCCTATGAGGAAAGGCCGAGGGAGTTGGGAATGTTTAGTCTGGAGAAGAGGAGGTTGACAGGGGACATGATTGCTCTCTAAGTATCTGAAGGGCTGTCACTTAGAGGAGGGCAGGGAGCTATTCCTGTTGGCAGCAGAGGATAGGACTCGCAATAAAGGGTTTAAATCGTGGGAGGAAAGGTACTGGCTGGATATTAGGGGGGGAAATTTACAATAAGAGCTGTTTGACCATGGAATCAGCTACCTAGGGAAGTTGTGAGCTCCCCCTCACTGGCAGTCTTTAAGCAGAGGCTAGACATGCACTTGTCAGGGATGCTCTAGGCTGATCCTGCATTAAGCAGGGGGTTGGACTAGAAGGCCTGTATGGCCCCTCCCAACTCTATTCTATACCCTTTTAAGCTTCATTGGCAATGCCAGGCCTACAAGAGTGCCACAATCTGGTTCCCCAAAGGAATGGGAAACTGCTTCAGAGGCTTCCAAGACACTGCATGGGTTTCTGGGGGCAATCTCCCATTCCCAGGGTAGCCAATGGCCAACTATTTCTAGGCTGCCATGGATGCTCTTCTGACCCATGGGCCTTGGCAAACGCCCAACTACACCAGATTTAGATGAAGATATGCATCAGGGTGTTCATTTGTTTCAACAAATTCTCCATCAGCACCTACTAAAGGTTCTTCTTCTTTGTGGGTCTGTGCTGCCTTCCTACCTTCTGTTGCCCGTTTTGTAGGCATACCTTGCAACTACTGGCTTCCTACTAACATACTCAGTTATAGCTCTCCAGCTAATGCAATAAGTGACCCAGAGGCTGTTGGCTCAGAAGATGGAATGGGATCTTAGCCACACAGTAGACCTTTTCAAATGTTACACTAACATGTACTAGGAGTGAGTGTTACCCACGATCCTCCTGATGCACACAGTTCAAAACAGTTAAAAAAGTATTTCTTCACACAACACATAGTTAAATTGTGGAACTCCCTGCCCCAGGATGTGGTGATGGCTACCAACTTGGAAGGCTTTAAGAGGGAAGTGGACATGTCCATGGAGGAGAGAGCTACTCATAGCTACTAGTCAAAATGGATACTAGTCATGATGCATGCCTATTCTCTCCAGGATCAGAGGAGCATGCCTATTATATTAGGTGCTTTGGAACACTGGCAGGACAATGCTGCTGCAGTCGTCTTGTTTGTGGGCTTCCTACAGGCACCGGGCTGGCCACTGTGTGAACAGCCTGCTGGACTTGATGAACCTTATGTTCTTACAGTTGCCACCTTGAATGAACTGGAGCATTCTGGATATCTACCATGCATGTACAGATGTGATACATATGAAATAACCACTGGAGTTTCCAGGGTTCGTGTTCACGCTTACTGAGGCATGGTAAATACACACATTTTGCTCACAAAACATGGCGACCATACATTCTCAAGAAGATCGTGAGTAGTACACACTCTCATTTTGCAAGACTGGCATGCTCCCAGGGGAATGTGAAATGGTATGGTACAGCCCGATCACGTCAGATCTCAGAAGCTAAGCAGGGTTGGTACTTGGATGGGAGACCACCAAGGAAGACTCCACAGAGGAAGGCAATGGCAAACCACCTCTGCTTCTCACTGGCCTTGAAAGCCCCTTGCTGGGGTTGCCATAAGTCAGTTGCGTCTTGACAGCACATACATATGTACACAGGTTCCCAGGACTAATTTCATAATGTCTAAAAGGACCCTTAACAGTCATGATAGCAGGAGAGCTGGGAAGAGCTTCCTGAATCATCTAAAGCTGGAAAACTAAGTAATATGCAAAACAGAAGTAAATTCCCCCCTCCCCCAAATCATCTTTTTTCATTACTTTCCGGGGGGGGGGGTGTTACCTTCATTTTTGCCTATCTTTCCTCAAACACTAGCATCTGAAACTCTGAAAAGTAGTCACGTATTTATTCTGCAAACCTGTGATTATCAGATTCGGGTTTTTTTTTTTTCCTTCCCTGCACAGATCACTGCATCGAAGAAGTATTAATAACTAAACAAATAACCTTCGGTGCCAGCAAATTATAAAGTGTTGCCACCCAAACGTCTCCCCATCTTCATTATGGCATCCCACGCTGCTTTGTTCCTCCTCCTCCTACACAGCCCCCTCCTCCATCTTCCGTGTCCTCTTTAATTATGAGCAGGATAACCAAGGCTAAGAGTAATCCTGGTACTTAGCAGGATTTATGATACTTCACGTGAGCTCCTGAGAACCAGGCGCATACACACACAGGCACTCATGTAATTAGAGATGAAAAATGACTATTCTGGGCCACCATCCATCCCGAACTCAACGCGATGGAGGAAGCCGGCAAGGGTTTATTTGACCTGCTTGGCTTCTTCATCATCTCCAAATGATAGATAAATGCAATAAAGTCCCAATCATTACACATAAGCGTGGCAGGTGTGTGCAACGTCCAAATGCTCCCCTAGAGGAGAAAATAAAATATTAAGGAAATGCATTAAGCAAAAGTTCCCATAAAGTGTCATACTGGGGGGTCCCCTACGGGCTAGCGGTTGAGCTGGTGAGAAAACAAATGAGTGAAGGGGTTAGCAACCAGAAGCCCAAAGGACGCTTTCGGCCCAGCAAGGGTCTGTCCCAGTTAAGGTTGCCAGGTCCCTCTTCACCACCGGTGGTAGGTTTTTGGGGTGAAGCCTGAGGAGGGTAAGGTTTGGGGAGGGGAGGGACTTCAATGCCATAGAATCCAATTGCCAAAGCGGCCATTTTCTCCAGGGGAACTGATCTCTATCAACTGAAGATCAGTTGTAATAGCGAGAGATCTCCAGCTATTACCTGGAAGTTGGCAACCCAAGTCCCGGTTGTCACGCCTCTTCTTCCAACCCTGAAATGACTTACAGGATGCAGGAGGAGGAAACACAAGCAAGCAAAGAAAGAGAGATCCATCCATCTGATTCTGAGGTCCTCTCAAAAAGGATATGGTGGTGAAGAAAAAGGTGAAACAAATGGTAGTTGAACCTATCTAGAGACAATGGATACGTTCACACATCACAAGGAACCATGGTTAAGATGTGAGCCTAGCTAGGTGCTGGGCTAACAGACACTCCTTGCTTCATCTCCGCCGATTCTCATTCCAAGTTAAACACCAACTCTGATTTAGGGGGTGGGGCGTGGCTCAGTGGCAAAGCATCTGCTTGGCATGCATAAGGTCCCAGGTCCAATCCCTGGCATCTCCAGTTAAAGGGACTAGGCAAGTAGGTGATGTGAAAGACCTCTGCCTGAGACCCTGGAGAGTTGCTGCTGTCAGAGTAGACAATATTGACTTTGATGGACCAAGGGCCTGATTCAGTATAAGGCAGCTTCATGTGTTCATGTGATTATCCATGACATACAAATGCTGCCCCATACGCTAACCAGGGTTAGTTTCCCCTCACGTCCTAAGGATTCTAAACCTGAATTAAACCCTAGTTTAAAATCCTGGTTAACTGGAGAGATAAGGGCGACAAATACCAGTTTCCCTGAGTGCCCACATGCATACGCCATTGGTACCATGATTCTTGATAAGAGAGGAGCAAGATATGTGTGAAGTGTGCAGCCAGAAGACAGGAAAGTTAATCATTTGTATGTGACATCAGCGTGGTGCAGCACTTAAAGAGTTGGTCTTGGTCCAGGGAGACACAGGTTTAAATACCAGCTAAGCCAACCAAGCTAACTGGGGAACCTGGGAAGATTATCACAGCCTAACCTACCAGCCTGAGTTGTCGTGAGGATAAGGGGAAAAGCACGTCTGTCACCCCAGGCAGTTTGGGTGGAAAGGTGGGGGGAAATACCAAGAATCTAAATCAGAAAATCTTGGAGCGCATGCCTTAGCCCATCTCTTCCCCGTCAAAGCGGCCCTCCAAGAAAAAAAAAACTCCTCGTGCTCCCTGTTATTGAAGGCTTAGGGCTGTTGCAAAGATGTATTCTTGAGCTACATGCCTCCCAGATGTGAGTAGTACCAATTAGGATCAGGACCACAGTGCATGGAGACAAGGTACTTCCTGCCCTGAAATGGTCCTAAAAGGTAGTCCCCTGTGCAAGCACCTGGTCGTTACTGACCCATGGGGGTGACGTCACATCCTGACGTTTCCTAGGCAGACTTTGTTTTAGGGGGTGGTTTGCCAGTGCCTTCCCCAGTCATCTGCACTTTACCCCCAGCAAGCTGGGTACTCATTTTACCGACCTCGGGAGGATGGAAGGCTGAGTCAACCTTGAGCCGGCTACCTGAAACCAACTTCTGTCCAGACTGAACTCAGGTCATGAGCAAAGCTTTTGACTGGAGCACTGCAGCTTACCCCTCAGCGCCACAGGGCTCCTTGAAAAAGTCCTAAGGAGCTGCTATTTGCTTCATTGGGGAAGCTATGGTTTAGGGTTGCCAACCTTCAGGTGAGGCCTGGAGCCCTCTCCGAATTACAACTTATCTCCAGACTACACGGATCAAGTCTCCTAAAGAAAATGGCCTGCTTTGGAGGGTGGGCTTTATTGCATTACACCTCTGCCCTCCCCAAGCGCCACCCCTCACATCTCCAGGAATTTTCCAACCCAGAGTTGGCAACCCTACCAAGGTTGACATCCTCCAAGGGGTGGGGGGCTAGGGTTCTCCTGGAATTACAACTGATCTCCAGGCATCAGGTACCCTGGAGGAAACAGCAGTTTCGTAGGGCAGACTCTATGGCCCTACATCCTTGCTGAGATCCCTAACCCTTCCCAAAGTCTGCTTTCCACAGTCACAGCGCCCAAATCTCCAGAAATGTCCGTAGCTGGTGTGGGCAACCCTATGTGTAGCCATCAGGACGGCAAAACGGTACAAGGGGAAGACACAGTCCTGATCCAGATCAGTGCCACGCACACCTGGGAGGCATAGAATTTAAGAACATGTCTTTATAACACACAACACAGCCAAGAAGGAGGGGGAGGAGGAGTTGGTTTTTATATCCCAACTTTCTCCACCACTTAAGGAAGAATCAAACCGGCTTACAATCACCTTCCCTTCCCCACAACAGACACCCTGTGAGGTAAGTGGGGCTGAGAGAGCTCTAAGACCTGTGACTAGCCCAAGGTCACCCAGCTGGCTTCGTGTGTAGGAGTGGGGAAACAAATCCAGTTCACCAGATTAGCCTCCACCATTCATGTGGAGGAGCGGGGAATCAAACCCGGTTCTCCAGATCAGAGTCCACCATTCCAAACAAGTGCTCTGAACCACTACACCACGCTGGCTCTCACATGTAAAGGACACATTGGAGGTGGAAGTTCCACTCTTTTAAAGGTACTGACCACCTGATCGCATGATGCAAGGTGCACAGATCTAGGTGGGGGAGGTAATGATTTTAAGAGCTTGTAGACAGAATGGGAAGGAAGCATAGGATGCTCTGGTATAGACATCCCCTATGACAAAAACAATTAGTTTTTTAAATGCCCCATCAAAGACAAAATCAAACACTTTCTCCCCTTCCTTGAAATTTACCTTCGTATGTTTATTTCCTTGGATGACCGAGAACATTTCGCTTCCCACCTCTGTCCCCATCAGAGGTATCGATTTTGAACCAACGGCTCTGACTTCCTCAACTTCTTTTAGCTCCCATTAGCAGCCACGATTCCAACAAGACCAGCTCCGTCAACTTGCAGAAATCTGAACACTTCTGAAGGAGACCCTGCTGCAGCGTACACAACAGGCTGCCAATCTCCCCACGCTCCCTCAGGAGCAGAACTGTATCCCATGAATCCACGGGATCGTTTCGGGTACTTAAAGACGGCAGTGAGAATCAAAGACCTGCCGCCTGCGAAGAATGGGAATTGATGATGGACATATACTGCTAGATTTTTAAAAAGGGATGCAGTAATGTTGCCCAAGTGCTTCTGAACAGGTGGACATCTAGCATCATTACAACAACGGCCATTCATCCTTTCTCATTAAACACTTTGTACAAATCAGCATAGCCAACTCTCTAACAAGGAACTGTGTCTACTTTTTTTTAAATGGAATCACAGCAATCGGTGCACAAAAATAATTGAAGAAGATGGCAATCCCCCATTCCGAAGCTGGCCCTAGATCAACTGGCAACCCCATGCGAGGATCATCTTGAGCACCCCTGTCACTTATTCCATTTCTGAAAGCTGTGTTTTGGATGCAGCTGTAAGCCCTTTCTACAACTTTGATGCACAATCTGCACGCATGATTCTCCCTTGTCATATAAGATGATAAGTTGGCATGCTAGGAGCCGTACGTGCGCATTTATTCATGCCATATATAATCAAACAGAAACAAGCTTGTTTACTAATCCAAGGACATTCGTTCCAACACTTCTAGGGGATCGACAGCATCACAGTCAGTCATATGCATGCCACAGGCTGAATGGGGGGTTGTACATTTTCCAATGAATTAAAAAAGATCAACACAACATCAGTCCTGCAGAGCAGCATCGCCAAGGGAAAATGAACTGCTTTCCTACCTTTTGTTTCAGCTGCTTAGTAGACAATTGAACAAGTAGCCATTAACAGGTGTGTCCCCCAAGGTGTGTGTGTTAAGTGCCGTCAAGTCACTTCTGGTGACCCTAGGAATCAATGTCCTCCAAAATGTCCTATCATTAAGAGCCTTGCTCAGGTCTTGCAAACTGAGAGCCGTGGCTTCCTTTATAGAGACCATCCATCTCATATTGGGGCTTCCTCTTTTCCCACAGCTTTCAACTTTTCCTGGCATTATTGTCTTTTCCAGTGAGTCCTATCTTCTCATAATATGACCAAAGTACCATAGCCTCAGTTTAGTAGTTTTAGCTTCTAGGGACAGTTCAGGCTTGGTTTAGAAACCCCTTATTTGTGTGTGGGGGAGGGGGGTTGGCAGTCCACAGTATCCGTAACACTCTTCTCTAACACATCTACTTTCTTCCTATCAGCTTTTTTCATTGTCCAGCTTCCACACCCATACATAGTAATAGGGAAGACTGTGGCATGAATTAACTGGATCTTGGTTGCCAGTGACACATCCTTGCACTTAGGAATCTTTTCTAGCTCATTCATGGCTCCCCTTCCCAGTCTCGATCTCTTTCTGATTTCTTGATTGCAGGGTAGGCGACCTCCAATCCTACACCCCAGGGAAGCCACTAGGATCACCTGCTCCTAGATGTAGCCCTGCCTCATACAAACCACTAACCAAGAAATGGTAGTCTTTTTTAATGGTGCAATTCTATGCAGAGTCACTCCAGTCTAAGCCCATTAAAATTAAGGGGCTTAGACTGGAGTAACTCTCTTTAGGATTGCACTATAAGCTGCTTTGAATCCCCAGTGGAGTGAGATGTGGGATAGAAACACTTAATTAAATAAGCTAACAAAATAATAACTAACTAAAGCACAATCAATAACCACGTACACGACAGACATGTAATGCACCATTGCAAGCCAACTGTGTGCACACGTGTTTTATAGACAGACTCATTACAAAACCGCAGGACAAACTCCCTTTTAAAATACAGTTGAGCATTTCATGGACTTATTCTTTCACATATCCAGTATCTGTTTTGCACCTGATCTGTTTTCATAGCTGTGATTTATGTCAGATGCGTACTTCCTTATTGATTCTGGTTTTGATTCCTTGCCGTTTATCATTATTTCCCCCCTATTGTTATTCTGAGCGGCTAAACATTCATGGCTTCTCTTCCTCAACTGCTGATCAGAGAGCTTCATGCCTCATATTTCCCCCAAAACATCCACCCTGTTCAAGAAAAATGATTCCAAGTGATGCTTATTTTTCTTACGGATAAGCAGAGCCCCCGTAGGTAACCCTCATTTTGTCCCCGATGCTGTACCCAGGGATCTGCTGACCTTAGGGTTGCCAACGTTGGGTTGGGGAATTCCTGGAGATTTGGGGGTGAAGCTTGGGGAGGGCAGGATTGGGGGAGGGGAGGGAGCTTTGAGGGGATAGGATACCATAGAGTGTGGCCTGTGAAGCTGCCATTTTCTCCAGGGAAACTGATTTCTGTAGTCTGGAGATCAGTTGTAATTCTGGGAGATCTCCAAGCACTACCTGGAGATTGGCAGCCATACATCCCCAAGAACAAAATTGGTGGGGTTCAAGGGACTACAGCAAGAGAGGGGGAAAGAAAGTCCCACCCTGCTAAATTTGCAGGTAGCTGGCGTGACTCAGTTTTGATACCGTTTTATGATATAGTAACCACAGAATATTCTGCCCATCTTGACTATTTGCCAAGATTTTATTTTTCCTTGATTGTCCATCATATTCTCATCAGTTATATAATCAGTTTTCTTCCTTCCACTGGTGTCACAGTAAATGTCAACTGGAGAAGTCAATGGTAAGGCTGGCAGACTTATTCTACCTCTGCACCAAAACCACCTCTCAAAATATGTCTTCCATCTTGAGTTTGAATTGTTCTTAATGGCTTTGTACTCCATAGATAGTTATGCATTCCTTCTTTAATATAAACTATTTCCAATTTTACATTCCTTCAATTTGGATCAATAACCCAGTCTGACACCCAGACTAGTGCTGCAGCTTGACGGTACAATTAGATATTTGGTACAGCTAGACCTCCTCTTTTTTTCTTGTCTTGTAATACTGTAACCGTGCAGTTCAGAGGAGGGGGGTCGAAGCTGCTGAGGAGGAAGTGTGATCCTTATGCCGGCGTAAGTGCCACTTGCGCTGGCTAAGTGAGCATGGATGCTGGCGCAGCAACACTTACCGCTGGTGTAGGGGAGCTGTGCAGCAGCGCGAGGCTTGGGCACCGGTGCTGCCTCGCTGGCAGTGTTTTTCTGGCACAAGGCCTCGCGCCGACATTGATACGAGCGTTCCTAGGACATTCTTGGGGACGGAGCTGACATTAGTCAGCTACCTTAACCCCTTTATGCTGCCACAGAGTTACACCTGCAAAAACTCTATGGAGGAGTTTCATGGGGCTTGGGGGGTTTTCTTTTCTTTTATCTTCTGTGACGCAGCAAGCTGCTCAAGGTGGTGTGGCTATGTTGTCTCCGAGCACAGAGTAAGTACCCCCCCCCCGAGGACTGGGCTGCCCATCTTACTTTTGGCTTTCTTCCACTCCACATGAAGTTATTCATCATTCTGTGCCATTTTTTCAAAGTCTTTTCATCTATATAATTTGGTAACGTCTGGAATAAAAAAATTAACCTTGGTAATATACTCGTATTGATTGCTGCGATTCTTCCTAACCACGACATTCTTAACTTTTCCCATCTTTGTATTTCTTTATTCATATTTGTCCAAACTCTTTGATAATTATCTTTGTAGACGTTATTGTTTTGTCCTGTTACATCTACTCCCATATATTTGTTTGTTTGTTTTTAGTAACAACGCATTTGGTTATTTTTTCTATCGCTTCTTCCTCGTCGTTGGTTGCTGTTAATAACATTATCTGTGTCTTCTTTTTATTCAATTTATATCCAGAATAAGTTCCAACTCTATTCATTTGTTCCATTGTGCATTTCAGAGAAATATTTGATTTTATTACTGCTCTCTCGCTTTCTCTCTTGAAGCTGATGGCTTCACCCCTTAGACTTGGACCTTCACTCCAACCACTCCTGGGTCCTGACAGACTGAATTCTAATGTCTAACACCTTCTGACATAGCTGGGAATTCTCAGCCGGTGCTTCACGCTACAGACCTCGGGGCCAAAAACCCCGGGTGAGCGCTCTGCAAATGAATTAATTACCTCCCTAAACCAGTTGTTCACTAAGAATAGGACACCCAGTGTCTCGGCTTTGTCACTGCCTCCGGCAGCTAAGCTAGCAGCGCAGATAACCAATTTCCAGTTTGTTTAACCCCCACAACTATCCATTACATAGCAGGTAGCTCCGGGCAAGACACACACATGCACACACAATCAGTGATTCTCTTCCGAGGACACGAGTCACAGCGCCAACAGCTCTTCGGTGCTCCCCACGGATGATTCTGACTTAATAAGAGACAAGAATTCCTGCATGCAAGGGAAGCCAACTGCAGCCGGCACGGGCTCCCTAATTGTCTCGGTGCAGAGACAAGACAAGTTCCTCGGGTCTATAATTAGGAAAGTCGGCACGCCTGCAACACCGAGGCTGGCAAAAAAATATATATCTCACCGACTGCTGACTCGCACAATTTTCCCTCCCGTTTCCTTGAACACTAATCTCTCATGCCTGCCCAAATCTTCTGTGCATCTGTCCCACACATGTGCTAGAGACGGAGAGGACTCCCCCCCCCCCCCGGTCATACAAGAACTCAGGGCCACTTCCCACTAGGGTGGCCATCCTCCAGGATGTACTCCCAGAACTACAATGGATCTCCAGGCTACAGAGGTAAATGGCAGCTTCAGAGAGTAGACTCTATGGCATCACATCCCTGCTGAACTCCTTCCCCAGGCTCCACCCCCCCAAAAAAAAAACTCCAGCAATTTCCCAAGCCAGTTTGTAACCCTATTTCCAACAGAGCCATCATTTCAGAATAAACAAAAAGAAGGATTTCCCCATACCATGCAGAATTCCCTTGCAGAACTCACTGCTATCAGTTGTAGTGATGACCAATAGCTCAGGAGGAGGAGGAGGAGGAGAGGAAGAAGAGGAAGAAGAGGAGGAAGGAGGAGGAGGAGGAGAGTTGGTTTTTATATGCTGACTTCCTCTACTACTTAAGGGAGAATCAAACCGACTTATGGTCACCTTCCCTTCCCCTCCCCATAACAGACACCCTGTGAGGTACATGGGGCTGAGAGAGTGTGACTAGCCCAAAGTCACCCAGCTGGCTTCATGTGGAGGAGTGGTGGTGGAAAGTACCATCAAATTGCAGCCCACTTATGGTGACCCTGTAGGATTTTCAAGGCAAGAGACCAACAGAGGAGGTTTGCCATTCCCTGCCTCTGTGTAGCAACCCTCGACTACTTTGGTGGCCTCCCATCCAAGTACTAACCAGGGCCAACACTGCTTAGCTTCTGAGATCCAATAAGACCAGGCTAGCCAGGGCCATCTTTAGACCTAAATGGCTTTAAAAAGGGATGTAGCAAATCCATAGAAGAGGATGGGTCTGTCAGTGGTGGTCAGCCACAATGATCCAGATTCAGATGCAGTTATGAATACCAGTTGCTGAGGTGGGGAGAAGCAATAACGGCAGGAGGCTTTGGATTATGCATCCTACTTGTGGATTTTCTGGGGTATCTGGTTGGCCACTGTAGGAAGCAGGATGCAGCAATGGATGGACCACTGGTTTGATCCAGCAGGGGTCTTTTAATGTTTATACGGTTATTGTGAAGACAATGGGGGGGGATGGCATGTATTTTGCCCTTCACTATTTAAAAGAAGGACAGGATAGAAAAGTATAATAAATAAATAAATGCATAAAATCTCTCCCACACACATCATCTCTTATTTTCTGGCTTTGCCTCCAGAATTATATTGACCCAGCCAGAATTTCATTTGCTTGGCCCACTGCCAGGACAGTAAGATGCAAAGCTGAAGGGGGGGGGGGGCGATTCTATATTTGAGGTTGTTATTTTCACCTCAACTTTCCACAAGATGTGCTTTGGGGGGAGGGAGATGGTGACCTTCAGGAGGACACTCGGCATGTGCCGAGTCCTCGTGTCGACATCTTTAAAAATGTGCATGCTGTCACAGTGCAAAGACACTTAGCAGATCTCTTATCTGGGCAGCTTTCTGCGTTATATAAATAGCGATGCCACCGAAGTTCATATTTCTGCAGCTCAGAATCTTAGCAACTCAACGCTCACCCTCAACATGAAGGTGAGCATTACAGCATTCAGTTCCTCACCAGGTTATCTATGCAGAAGGACTCCTCTCTCCTCCTCCCCGGGTTCCCACTGTTGGAAAATCTCTGGAGCCTAATCTCAATGAAAGAAAATTCTATGGATTCAGGAGGGAAGCGGTCTGATGCACTGAACTGATGCTTTCCATCCTCTGGAATCAGCCCCTCTCTTCTGAAGACTTATTCTTGAAGCTAACTGCCACTGTCACTTTGCTGGTTTTCTCTCTCGCTGTTACGATATTTTTTGTTTTTTTTAGTTATGCTAAGGTAAAAGTTATAGAAGCCTCCTAAGCCAAGATGTTGTTTGTTTTTAATGGCCTGTGAATAGTTATTAAAAACCGTTTTCTTAACTTTTAATGCGTGTGCCGTTTAGAAATTCCTCCACGTTCACAGAGTCTGCTATTTAAGGAGGTGGAATATCCTGCATCTGGTGAGTGTAGGGTTGCCATCCTCCAGGTACTTAGCAAAAGATAGACACTGCTGTATAATTGTTAGTTACAAGCCAAAGAATACAGTCACAATATCATTTAAATGCCAATTCTCTATTATAAAATTGTCAACTCTCATATACACATCACCAAAAAGTACAAAACACCAACTGTGCACATCTATCCAACAGTCAAATTGATATCAGATCTATCCTATATAAGGTAAGTATCACAATGTTGTTGACATCACTATTTGCTCACAGTATATTGTCTATAGGAAACTAATACTTGTTGTATTCTTATTTCAGGTGACAGGTAGAAGAGGAAGATGGCCGTTTCATTCTTCTTCAGTTCCTCTTCAAACCCTTGATAATACAAGTTGGTCTATTCCTTCAATTACACATTTTCATTTCTTTATTCAAAACTCCACATGGGTAGTACAAAAATCATATCCTCTGCTCTTCAGAGCTAGTCAAGGTTCATGGATTCCTCCTTGAGGAAGGTTTGAAGAGGAACTGAAGAAGATAGATCTGATATCAATTTGACTGTTGGATAGATGTGCACAGTTGGTGTTTTGTACTTTTTGGTGATGTAATTTTGTAAAAGAGAATTTGCATTTAAATAATATTGTGACTGTATTCTTTGGCTTGTAACCTCCAAGTACTAGCTGGAGATCTCCTGCTATTACAACTAATCTCCAGCTGATAGAGATCAGTTCACCTGGAGAATGGCTGCTTTGGCAATTGGACTCTATGGCACTGAAGTCCCTCCCTTCCCTCCTCAGGCTCCGCCCCAAAAACCTCCTGCTGGTGGCGAAGAAAGACCTCTCTCTCTCTCTCCCTCTCTCCCTCTCTCTCCCCTGCCATGATGCCTTGAACACTGTTTTGCCAGGGGCACCCTGGGAAATATAGTACAGATGGTGCTGGACAAAGAGATGTTAGGTGCTCCAGTGGCTACATTTCTTAAAATGAACCCGCCACCTCTGAAGCTCCTGAAATATTGTTTGAGGTGCTGGGTGAGGGAAGAGAGACATTTCTCCCTTCTCCTGTCTGACTCCATACTTCCTGTTACCACCACATGCCACTGCAGTAGCCAGGGGCATTTGGGAGTTGGGAGTGCACTTTGAGTTCCCTCTACCACAAGAGCAGACATATTAACTGCCTTGAACATATTCTGATGTATTCTGATGAAGACCTCGGGTCAAAACTGGGAGTTAATCCGGACCCCTGTAATACACCTTCGACTGTGAAATTTGTATGACCCCAGCTTCATATTGTCAGTGCAATCAACAGGATACAACTCCGTAATGCACTTCAACAACAAGGCACCCAAATGTGGCAACCTTGAAAGGATTACTTATGGACAATAACTCCAAAGACACTGGTTCTAAAAAAGAACGTTTAACTTTTGTATATGGTTCTATTTGTTTAGCTAACATCACTGTATATATTTATTCACTGTATTTGACTACTGTACATAGAATATAGCACTCTTTGCATAGTATGATTTATGTGTTTTGTTGTCTTATGCTGCTGTGTTTATAAGTTTGTAACCTCCAGGTAGTAGCTGGAGATCTCCTGCTGTTACAACTGATCTCCAGCCAATAGAGATCACCTGGGGGGGGGGGGAAATGGCCGCTTTAGCAATTGGACTCTATGGCATTGAAAGTCCCGCCCCTTCCCAAACCCTGCCCTCCTCAGGCTCCGCCCCAAAAGCCTCCCACTGGTGGCGAAGAGGGACCTGGCAACCCTGGAACGGCATCTCAATCCAGGCCCTCTTATGTGCATGCTGGGTGGGAAGCCAAGAACGCAGAGACTGCCTGCTTCCAGCAGCAAATGACAAGCAGCAAATGACAAGAAGGGGGTCATAAGTGATAATACCCCCCTTCTGGCTAAGGCTACATGAAGAACAGTTGGGCCAGAGCTGAGATTCATCACCACGACATCCTGCAATGTCATGACATCATTTCTGGCTATGTAACCAGAAGTGACATCACTGCGTTAAACCACAGAATTTCAAGTGGATCCTAGAATGTTCCACAATGTAGTGATGTCACTTCTGGGTATGTGTCCAGAAATGAGATCTATGGTAAAATCATAGAGTTTGTGGTGATGTCATGTTTGGCTGAATGGTTGGAAATTATGTCATGACATCATGGGATGCTGCTCCAGCCCCTGCATTTTTCCTCCACCTCTTGCTATAAGTGAGGGTGGACAATGGGGGGCAGGGGCAAGAGTTCCCCCGCCCCTACTGGGTAAATGGCAATCTTGGCTGTGCTGCAGACAGAAGTGGGGCTCATCACTATCTGATTTTGCTGTTAAAAATACTTGGTTTCAAATTGGAATGGCATTATCTGCATATTGAACTATAGTTTTTTGTATTATGTTTCATGGTTGTTACCCGCTCTGAGCCCGGCTTTGGCTGGGATAGAGAGCGGGATATAAATCTAAAAGAAGAAGAAGAGGAAGAATCAAACAAACTTACAATTACCTTCCCTTCCCCTCCCTGCAACAGACACCCTGGGAGGTAGGTGAGGCTGAGAGAGCTCCAAGAGAGCTGTGACTAGCCCAAGGTCACCCAGCTGGCTTCATGTATAGGGGTGGGGGAACAAATCCAGTTTATCAGATTAGCCTCCACCACTCATGTAGAGGAGTGGGGAATCAAACCCGGTTCTCCAGATCAGAGTCCACTGCTCCAAACCACCGCTCTTAACCACTACGCCACACTGGGCATAATAATAACATTCAAGACCACATACCCCTTACAAGCTATTTTCCGGTGTTTCAGTAAAATAACTCAGTTTAAACAAATCTCAATTCTGAACTATTTAGGGAGCCCTTTTCTAGTCCATGTATGTACAAGCTGTATGTACATAGCTTTGTACATGGGATTTATACATAGGATTTGCAGGATACCCAACATATAGAGCCAAAGCTTTGATTGTACAGGTCACTGGAAGCAATCTTGACCCTTCCCAGGAACTCTCTCTCTCTCTACCTCATACTGCTTCTTAACATATTAGTTTTAAGCACATTACTAAAATATAAAAAAAAACTAGACTACATCTGAACGGCTGCAAAATCAATCACAAGGGCATAAAAGTTCGCAACTGAAAAAGCGATAGGTTTACTATTATCTTCTAATAAAAGAGGTGATGTCTCAGCATGATTTATATTTTGTAACAAAGGAAACGTTAAAAGATTTCTAGCTTCAGTAAAATAGTTGAATTCAAACGTCCCAGGATACAGAGTATCTACACTACCTTTTTTTTACAGTAAGAGTTGTTTGACAGTGGAATTAGCTACCTAGGGAGGTGGTGAGCTCCCCCTCACTGGCAGTCTTTAAGCAGAGGCTGGACAAGCACTCATCAGGGATACTCTTCCCATCTGCCCTGCCCGTGCACCGAGTGATGCTCTAGGAATTCCCCAATTGGGGAAATTCCTAGAGTGTCACCTGATGTGGTGACACCACTTACATATCTTCACTCAAAAGTGATACAAACACATACCACGACATTGCTTTCCCCATGCCCTGCTCCCAAAACTCCTGGCCTGGTAATCTTACCTGAAAGGTTTTGAGCTATCTTTCAGAACTTGGGATAAATATCTTTCTGCACCCTGGTGTAGACTGCTCTTATTCTGCGCTCCTTGTGGGAGCTATCCTCTTGCCAGACTATTATTACTTCTCCCCAGGCCACGTTCACAATGCCAGCTCTGTGTGGGTGTCCCAGAGCATATTTTTCCAAAGGGTCATAGCAGATTGAAGTTGGGAGACCATGACAAGGCAGAAACAAGTTGGGATACTCTAGGCTGATCCTGCATTAAGCAGGGGGTTGGTCTGTATGGCCCCCTTCCAACTGTATGATTCTATGATTCTATTCTACCTGCACTGCAGTCACATATTCTATCAGAGTAGGGTATCTTAAGATACCTCTCTTGCAAGACTCTAGACAGTAAGGAATTTAGGCATGCCAACATAAAGACACGCCTATACCAAAGAACAGTCAAATATGAACAGTAGTTAGGAAGCTAGCCAGATGGAAGAATACCAACAAATTGGGTAGAACAAGCACCATCGTGTTCCACAGATTGTACTGTTGTAATCGTACCTAAATAAACGTTTCTTCTTCCCAGGCACTCATTGGCCCTGTTCACATTATAGTGAATATACCTGTTTATAAGAGAGAGCCAATGTGCATTCACTAGACAAATGAAACTGGGGACCATTATCTGAATAAACGTGTGGTTTCAATCACACGTTTAGCTCTACATGTGTGGAATGTAACTTGACAATGACCGAACACACATATTAAAAAAAAAAACCATCAAGTGCACACTGTATACAGAATGTATACATGCTCACTGTAACTTGTGGACAGGGCTAATGAACACTAATCTTGACAGAAGGAGGAGGAGGAGTTGGTTTTTATATGCCGACTTTCTCTACCACTTAAGGAAGAATCAAACCGGCTTGCAATCACCTTCCCTTCCCCTCCCCACAACAGACACTCTGTGAGGTAGGTGAGGCTGAGAGAGTATGACTAGCCCAAGGTCACTCAGCTGGCTTCATGTGTAGGAGTGGGGAAACAAATCCAGTTCACCAGATTAGCCTCTGCCACTCATGTGGAGGAGTGGGGAATCAAACCCGGTTCTCCAGATCGGAGTCCACCGCTCCAAACCACAGCTCTTAACCACTACACCTCGCTGGCTCTCTCACAAAGAGTGATATTCACCAGCAGTCCCTTCTCAGTATCAGATGAGATCTGGAATCAAAATCTCCTTTTAATTTTTTTAGGCTGATAGCAGCCGTGCAGAGGAAGAACTGAATAGTGTATCTGCACACATTTTCCTTTGTGGAGTAAATACAAAGTGTATGGGGGGGGGGGTTTCAATCAGACCCCTCGCAAGTGTTCTTAACTTTAAATAAAAGCTAGTAGTCCCTGGTCATGGATCTCCCTTGTCTCATCCAGTTCTATCCTCACATCAAGGTGACAGAATTCCAATCAAGCAGGGACATCTGTTGATCTTGCACAGAGAATTATTGCCTCAGGATGCTTTTCCAGCCAGGCAGTCTGCGAAAAAGGTCAAGACCACAAAATGAACATGTCCGGAAAACCTGCAGGCAGACACTGCAAATCACTAGCTCTGAATTCCACACCTGCTTTTGCTCGGGGCAGGAAGGCTTGTTGAATTTTCAGGCTTGCTGAATTTTCAGACTTGCCAAATTTTCAGGCTTGCCGAATCTTCAGGCTGTAACTGTAACTGGGACTCTTTTATTTTCCCCACTGATTTGGCCTGGGTGTAGGATGGTCATGAGAAAAGACAAGGTTTCTACAGCACAGCCTGGTACCAAATATAGACATCGAGAAGACCCTGATAGTAGTGGCATACTTCAGCTTTCCACTGGAGTTCCCTCATACAACCATGACACTTTGTTCTCCCAGCCCTTTGTTCAAATATTGAAATTCAGTATTCTCCTTTCCAGACGTCCACACATGAAGTGAGCTCCAACATGCCGTGCTGTCCCCTTTCCTGATCTAGCAACGGGAAAGCATTGCAATGTGCTCCTCTGAAAGCTTTTATCAAGTCTTCCATGCAAATAATTATGTGGTATTCGGAGTGCTTGGGCAGGAACATGTCCATTTTGAGCCATGCGGGAGCTAATTAGGCAGATTGTAGGCATGGGCAGACACAACTCATCAGAAAAGTTGGATTTATTGAGCAGACAATGTGCTTTGATTGGCCGCAGACATTTATTCATTCATTTTTCAACATTCCTATCCCCCACCCATCAACAGAATGGTTCTTGGGACAGTTTACCATTAAAATCAAATGGAGATCACAATGACACCTCAAAAAGTAAACATAATCAACAAGATAAAAAATTAGCTGCAGCTGGAAAAAAATCTACAAAGGTAGCAAAAACTATTTAAAATTAGAAAATGGGTAACTCAAATGAAACAGCAAATGTTTCATATTATACACATGCACATACAGAGAGAGAGGCCTTTTATGCATGGTCTGTTTATGCTAGAACTGCTGCTCTCTAACTGCACTGTATTTGTAGTCGAATTCTCAAAACACTATGGGCTTTCCCCCCAAAGAAATTCAAGGAGTACCTTGTGATCAGTTATACATCCCCAGTGAAAATGTGGAGCTTCTGAACCACATGAGTCCCTCCCCCCAAAAATGCTGCTTTGTAATTGGCTGTGGTGTGTTTTTTTAAATACATCAACAGGCCCAACCAACCCCACAACAGGATTTTTTCATTTGATCTGAAAAGAGTGGCCATTTTACAGCCAAAGCAGGGAAGGGTCCAGACAACACCCACCCCCACAACCAATTTGTTTCTGGCTAACTCAATTGGTAGTCTTGCACTCACAAACAAACAAAAAAAGGCTTTCATGCTTATAAGAGGACACGTATAAAGGGAGGGCGGCAAACCAACCGGTTCTGTTCCATCCTGCCAAGAACTGAAACTGACCCACACTTGCTGTGAAACTGACTAAATAAGCAGCCACATAGTTCATTTGTGATTATTTCTTGCTAGTAGTACACACGCAAAAATCTGTTCAATCATGCTGAGGTCTGAAACTGACCACACTCACTGTGAAACTAGCCAAATAAGCAGCCTCATGGTATTCCAGCATTATTCTCACTAGTGCAGTCGATAATGGCTTGGGGGGGGAGGTTGGATGAGGGGGACAAACACGTGGGAGGGAGAAGCAAGAATGGGCGTGGGGAGAAAAACCCAAAGTAACAAGTATGCACAGGACTAGCTTTCAATTTGGGATCGAAGCAGTCTTTAAACTCTGAGTTAAACAGCATCCTGAAAATGCGGGGAAAACATGAGGGGAGAGCGAGGGGACTTCTGAAGGTTGGAAAAATTATGCATAATTAATACAAAGCCCCAAAGTAGTCAGGGAGTGACTGTGATGGGAACAGCCCGTACATAAAAGGCCAGAGAGAGATGAACCAAAGAATACAGGGCAGCATTAAAAACATAAAAATCAGCGAGTTAACATTCCACAAAAAGAAGGATGGGGGAAGAGACATGCAAAAACACACACACACACAAAAAAAAAAAACAAGCCCTGAGCAAATAAATATGTTTTCACCTGGTGTCCAAAATTCAAATTGTTCAATAGCAGGTACTGATGGGAGCAGATGAGCAAACATTAGATTTGTTTCTATTTTCAAAATTAAGCCACAGAGTATGTAGCCAGTAGTACTGGAGGTATGATAGGCATGCCAGGTGAGCAGGGATGTGAGGCACAATCTCACTGTCCCCCCCTCTCCCTGATGCACAAAAGACACCAGCATGATGTTGTGATTATTGCATTAGACTCGGAACTGGGATAACCAGGTTTAAATCTCCACTCAACCACAAAACTGAACTAGGTAACCCTGAACCAGTCACTTTCTCCCAGCCCGACCTATCTCAAAGGGTTATTGCGGAGGAGTGGAAGTCCATGTATACCACCCCAGGCTCTCTGAAAGAAGAGCAAATGGGTAGATACATAGATAGATATTGTCAAGACCAACCCACTATGAAAATGGGACTGGGTTGCCCTATGATTACGCTCTGCAATGCAGTTTTCCATGGCGGTGAGAAAAAAATAAGGTACTAATGGACTCTGATCCAGGAAACAACTTACCAAAGCCAAAATCACAACCAATGGACTGAGCTCAGTAAATATCACCGTATCCCCATGTAAGTGTTATTGGGCCAGTGTTTAATGGAGAGGCGAGTTCTTTTTGACTAATTAGCACAAACTGTTTATTGTGTTATTGCACATTGGTCATTTCAGAAGAGACAGCATGTATTAAAATCCAATTAAAATCCCACCACTTAATCTGTGGTGGATTAAACTGAAACCATCTATTGACTTGCTAACTTGGGAAAACCAATTCAGGTTGGCGCCATGGTGCAGGGAGAGGGAGATTTAACCTTTTCCCGTGCACAGCAGTTACGATCTGTATGCGCACACTGTATACAGAATGTCCCACGAAGTAGAGCAGGGATCCCTAACTTTTTTGAGCCTGTGGGCACCTTTGGAATTCTGACACAGGGTGCTGCACGCAAACACAAAATGCCCACCACAAAAGGCAGACACACGGAGTAAACCCAAATGCAAAGGACAAGAGGAGTAATTTTTTAAATTAGGAAAGAGGGAAGCAATCAGATTTTCTGCTGGTGTAAAAGAGAGGAGAGGGCCCCTTGATCACCAAAAAGGCTATGCTGGAGATCATGGGATCTGAGCACTGCCAACCTCCAGGCGGGGTCGGGAAATCTCCCAGAATTACAGCTGATCTCCAGACAACAATGATCAGTTCCCCTAAAGAAAATGGATGCTTTGGAGGGTGGAATCTATGGCATTATAACCTGCTAGGATCCTTCCCCTCCCCAAACTCAGCCCTCTCCAGGCTCCACCTTCAAATCTCCAGGAATTTCCCAACGCAGAGTAGGCAACTCTACAGGATCTGCATCAACAAAAGATGTGTACAGTGGGAGCTGTAGTAAGGAGGGGAAATAAGAAGACTGAGTGACAAGCTGGCTGGATGCAACTTACAGTTGTCAAGTCCCCAGTGCGGGCGGGGTATTCCCGCCATTCTTGTTGGCCGCCGCTGCTCAGACTCTTGGAGGGGGGAAAGTGTTTTAAAAACAACAACACCAGCTGTGGCATCACATCACTTCTGGTTAAAAAAAACTATAAGTGACATGGGGTAGATCTAGGAATCGCTGGAAACTATGGATTTACCATAGAATTTCTGACGATTCCTAGAGCTACCTACGTAACTTCCTCTTTTTTATTTTCCTTTTTGCTTCTGACCTGGTGGTCTTTGAGCAGTAAATAAATGGAATGCAACCCAATGTATTTTGATCATGCTTGCGGCAGGGGATCCACACAGTTCTTCTCTCTATTCTAGCTACGCACATTTTCCCTGCATGGTTCAGTGTTTGTACCTGGGAGCAACTGGGCCCAGATTCCAAATCCTTTGAGTGCAAACATTTTTGCACTGTTTTGCCCTGGCCTTCCCCCTCCTAACCAATAAATAAATTTTGGCTTGCAGGCCTTGAGCAAGTTTTAATCAACTTAAAATATAAAACATACAGTGAAGGATGAAAAGGCGGAAGGTTAATGAAAATTATTTCAAACACGAAGCCTGACATTTATATACAGCCCCATTTACAATAAGTACCCTATTTTCCTGTAAAACAGAAATGTTTTAAAACCCATTACCGGTTTTCAACAGCTGATATAAGCTGATTAGGGGGCCGTGGGAAGTGGCGGTATGAACATTCCTGCCAGTCATTTGTTTTTCCTTTTCTAAGCTGTTTTAAATATTGCATTTAATAGAAAAATAATTTGCTCAGCTCGAAGAAACATCAATTTGCAACTTGAAGCCTCATCTATTCAACCAAAGAAGCTAATGTGTAAACATTAGCAGTTCCAGTAAAAGCACGGGGCCTATGCCAATTTGATTCCAGTCGGGAGAACAGCCAGATATTAAAGACAAAAGGTTTAGATAATCAGCCTCTTACCCTTGATAACCTTACAGATTTATGATGTGGAAGGACAACAGTAGCCAAGATATAAGCAAAGATGTTTGTAACTGTGTGGCCCTGTACAGGTGGTGCAGCAGTTTGAGTGCTGGACAGGTCTTGGGAGCCCCAGGTTCAAATACTCACTAACAGAGGAGGAGAAGGAGGAGAAGGAGAAGAAGAGGAGGAGGAGGAGTTGGAGTTGGTTTTTATATGCCGACTTTCTCTACCACTTAAGGGAGACTCAAACCGGCTTACAATCACCTTCCCTTCCCCTCCCCACATCAGACACCCTGTGAGGTAGGTGGGGCTGAGAAAGCTCTTAATAGAACTGTAACTTGCCCAGAGCAATCCTGAGAACAGTTACTCCAGTCTAAGCCCATTGATTTCAGTGGGCTTAGATTGGAGTAACTCTGCACGGGAGCGTGCTGTAAGACACGAAACGAATTGGGTGGCTTTGGGCCAACCGGCGTCTCTTAACCTAACCTACTTCTCAGGGCTGTTGCAAAGGCAAAAAGGAGGACCAACAACTTTGCATGCCATCCTGACCTCCTTGGTGGAAGGGTGGCCTAAAAATTAGACACAGATGGACAGACTGACAGGTGCAGGGGTTTTTTTCCGGGGGTGGGGGGTGGGGCTAGGCAGCATGCTTCATCCACCTAGTCTCTACCTGCCCCCAACCCTAACCCTACCCCCCCCAAACACACACAAATACTACCTACCTCTCTGGTAAGCAGAGAGCTGGAAAATCACTTCTCTTCTCTTCCCAGCTGGTACTCACATTTGGTGGTCATGCTGTGAATTATGCCATAACTGCAAACATTTTGTCTTGAAGTAGCATTCGTACGGCACACTGACCTACCAATCCATTCCTTCGGCATGGATTCGTGCTTTCCCCCCCTTTTCTTTTTACATGTCACTTATTTAAGGAAGTGGTATGCCATCGAGAAAATTATGGTGTGGCTTTTTGCGAATGGTGTGCCTGATAGCGACGGGTGGGGAATCATAAAGAAGCCCGCAGAGTGATAGAATGGACTCACACGGCACTGTTACTCAGAAGGAGGAGGAGGAGAGTTGGTTTTTATATGCCAACTTTCTCTGCCACTTAAGGAAGAATCAAACCGGCTTACAATCACCTTCCCTTCCCCACAACAGACACCCTGTGAGGCAGGTGAGACTGAGAGAGCTCTAAGAGAACTGTGACTAGCCCAAGGTCACCCAGCCGGCTTCGTGTGTAGGAGTGGAGAAACAAATCCAGTTCACCAGATGAGCCTCCACCGCTCATGTGGAGGAGTAGGGAATCAAACCCTGTTCTCCAGATCAGAGTCCACTGCTTCTAACCACCGATCTTAACCACTATACCATCCTACACCTTCAAAGTCCATTGAAATCGATAGATTGAGAAAGATATAACTCTATTGAGGATGCTGCTGCAAGTCTCTCTTCTGACATTTGAGAACAACAGTATTCTATTACAAATAGATATATATTTCATGATGTATGGGTCATTTGAATCAAATGCAAATAAACATGGTCTTGAACTCAAACATTTAGCACAATTAGTCATTTTTTTAATTTAATTCAGTTATACCACACCTTCCTCCTCAATGGAGACCCCAAGCAGCTTATACAATTCTCCTCTCCTCCATTTTATCCTCACAACAACCCTGTGAGGCAGGTAAGGCTGAGAGCATGTGACTGGCCCAAGGTCACCCAGCAAGCTTCTATGGTACGAGTGGGGATTTGAACTTGGGTCTCTCAGTTACTAGTTTAACACTCTTAACCACTACACCATACTGGCTATGGCACTTCCAGCCTCTTTTCCTAAGAACATATCCTTTCCTAGCGTGTAAGATGGTGGGATGATATAGGAGACAAAAGGATAAGGAGGGAGAAAAGTCGTGGATGTTTATAACGTGGAGACTATCACAGCACCGCTGAGAAGTCCAGATTTTTCCATCATCGGCAGGAACCGTTCTTTGTGATTCACCTCCGTTGCAGAACGGACGTGTACGTCACTTCAGCGAGATAGCAGTCAGTTCCCTGTTGCCATTATTTCGGGATGCAATTGCTCTATTAAATAATTATATTTATACCTTTCCTGTGGTCAGCTTACAGCAAACGGGGTCAATCTCTTGCTCTCTCTCGTCCCCAAAGAGCTCAGAGTGTTCAGTTTAGATGGCTTGAGGAAACAGAGACGTAACTAATGATGTGGTCCCTTCTAACCGGAATGATGCCCTCTTTCCCTCCTCGCTGGATGACATCCAGGTGGTGAAGAACCAGAAGATGGCCTCCTGGCGCCATCTTTGTCCTTTTTCAGACTCCAGGCAAATTCTTTCCCATCAACCTAATCCTTTGGTGGTTAAGTTGATGGAGTGCTTAACTTCCCCCCCCCACCTTTATGTATTGATTTTCCTGAGCCATCATATTCATCTACTGGAATTATGTTTTGATGCTTATGGAATAGCTGTTGCTGCAGCTGGGATCTGCTAGTTGGGGAGGGGCTGTGGTTCAGCATCTGCTTGGCATGCAGAAGGTCCCAGGTTCAATCCCTGGCATCTCCAATTAAAGGGACTAGGCAGGTAGGTGATGTGAAAGACCCCTGTTGAGATCCTGGAGAGCCGCTGCCGGTCTGTGTAGACAAATACTGACTTTGATGGACCAAGGGTCTGATTCAGTAGAAGGCAGCTTCATGTGTCAGACTGTTTCCTCGGGTGTTCTTCTCTTTCCCTCCTCCTTGGTTTTCATGTGTTTTTTTTGGGGGGGGGACTTTGTTTTCACAAGCTGGCATGCCGTATTGAATTCCACATCACACCACAAAGACAGCACAGACATTTTTAAAATACATGTACAAAATAGAGGAGACACGGTCCCGGCATCTCATGCAGGCCCCGTAACAAAAACTCCAGTTGCCTTAGCTGTATCTACTAAACCCTGGTGCCAGAAGGAGAACCGTTACATCATGAGCACTTGCTAACATAAATATAATGTGGAGCCAAGGTAGGCATGTTAAAATGATTTACTGCTGAGTACATATAAACAAGGGAAAAAGTTATATTGAGATGCAAAGAGCCAAGATCTTTCTCTCAACCCCCCACGGGCTTTCAGATCTCCCTATATACAAAGGTTTATTTTTCGCTCCAGAAATGTTATCTTGCAGTCCTGATGGGTACGACAACCAGGCAAATGTGACCATGCTCAACCTCGACTCTCAAAAGAAAAGTCATTGCATGAGACTTCCACACTGAACAACAACAGGAAAGCATAAGAGAAGAGTCCTGCTGGGTCAGACCAGTGGTGAATCTAGTCCAGCATCCTCTATGGCACTGACGTCCCTCCCCTCCCCAAACCCCGCCCTCCTCGGGCTCCGCCCCAAAAACCTCTCACTGGTGGCAAAGAGGGACCTGGCAACCCTACCCAGCTGGCTTTTTATGTGCAGGAGTGGGGGAATCGAACCCAGTTTCCCAGATTAGAGTCCACATCTCTTAACCACTACACCACCCAAGGTGACAGCTGGGAGGTCCTGGCATATGCACACAAGCCCCGGCCCAAAATTGCAAGGGTGTTCTTTTCCCAGGACACTTGTCGGTGTTTTGCCGAAAGGGGGAACGCACGCAGTTTGCGCCACTCTCCTGGGCCCTGCTCCTCGGTGCTCTGAGCTATTATCCAGCTACTAACTGGCAATAAAGCTGCATTAATAATTAACTCCCACTTCATTAGCATGCAGTAACTGCCTCTCTCCCACAGTTCCTTAGCACCTCGGGCGTACGCAGGCTCTGTTTACTGTGGCTACGCTAAAATACTTATTGTGGCTTTGGAGAGTGGGTGGGTGTGCATTTCAAACCAGGCTCCGGCGCTGGAAATGCTAATGCTAAGCTGCACCCGTAGAACTGCACGATGACAAGATTAAAGCCACTATAACCGGGTCACTCACGTTAAAAAGATCTCCTGTCTCCCTTTGGCACTGTTAATCCTCCTCGTCCTTCAAGGAGATCAGGACAGTTTACAAAGTTCTGCTGTCCTTCCTTTCACCCTCACAACAACCCTATGAGGCGGGTTAGGCTACAGTTGACAAAGGAGGAGGAAGAAGAAGGAGGAGGAGGAGGAGGAGGAGGAGGAGGAAGAGAAGTTGGTTTATATGCCGACTCTCTCTACCACTTAAGGAAGAATCAAACCGGCTTACAATCACCTTCCCTTCCCCTTCCAACAACAGACACCCTGTGAGGTAGATGGGGCTGAGAGAGCTCTAAGAGAGCTGTGACTAGCCCAAGGTCACCCAGATGGCTTCATGTGCAGGAGTGGGGAAACCAACTCGGTTCACCAGATTATCCTCCGCCGCTCATGTGGAGGAGTGGAGAATCAAACCCGGTTCTCCAGATCAAAGTCCACCGCTCCAAACCACCGCTTTTAACCACTACACCATGTTGGCCACCTGAGCGGGCTGTGACTGGCCCAAGGTCACCCAGCAGGCTTCATGTGGAGGAGTGGGGAATCGAACCTGGTTCTCCAGGTCAGAGTCCGCTGTTCATGTGAAGGAGCGGGGTATCAAACCCAGTTCTCCAGATTAGTTTGCTGCTCTTAACCACAACACCATGCTGGCTCTCATTACTTGTTGCGTAAATACACAGAGGGAAGAGGAAGTAGGCAGATACACTGCAATAGGCTGAAAGCGTCTGCCTGAGGACACCAGCTTCCTTTCCACGGCTCTGTCCACTAGGCCACATTCTCTTCCCCCAAAGCAAACATTTTAATAAATCCCTGCCACAAGTTTTGCTAAAAGCATCTGTGATAGAGAAAAGGCAGCAGGAGAACATTTCAACCATTCAGCGTCGGAACAGCGAGTCCTTTTGAGAACTCACAAAATCCCTCCCAGTTCACCCTACATCCAGCAGAGAGCCTGGCTTACAGAATTAAAAACCCAAACTTAATTGGAGTGTGATGAAGACCAAGAGCAGAGCTTTTTCAGAATAATTGGGGCCGGCGCCTGGCTTGCGGCCGCGACAAAAGCACCCGAGGAGGAAGCGGCTCGGCTAATTTGGGGCCCGTGGCGCATAAGCGATGGGATATGCTCGCAGAAGCCATAAAAACCCCACATGGCAGGTCTAAATTCCCCCTGATGGAACATGTGCCGGAGCCCGCCAGGGTGCTCTAGGAGCGATGAAGCCAGGCAGCGCTTATTTATGTCCCTCTAATATGTAAAGCAGGGCCGTTTGCATTTCCAAACGCTAGCCGTTTCTCTTCTGGCTCCCCTCGAGTCTCCTGTTAGCTGTGCTGGTCTATGACTGTTTTAATAAAGAAAGAAAGTCTCTTGTTGCGCAAATTCCCCAAGGTCCATCTGAGCACACCTGCAATGGCTGAAATGAAGGAGGAGGAGGAGGAGGAGGTTTATATGCCGACTCTCTCTACCACTTAAGGAAGAATCAAACCGGCTAACAACCACCTTCCCTTCCCCTCCCCAAAACAGACACCCTGGGAGGTAGGTGGGGCTGAGAGAGCTCTAAGAGAACTGTGACTAGCCCAAGGTCACCTAGCTGGCTTCATGTGTAGGAGTGGGGAAACAAATCCAGTTCACCAGATTAGCGCCCGCCGCTCATGTGGAGGAGTGGGGGATCAAACCCGGTTCTCCAGATCAGAGTCCACCACTCCAAACCACCGCTCTTAACCACTAAACCATGCTGGCCAAGACCACGATACAGTTCTTCAGAGATTCTCTAAAAGGCTCTCGATCCTTACAGATGACCATAGAGAGCAATGGCTTCAGTAACTCCGGCAAGCTGGGGTCAGGATACCAGGGTGGGACTGCGGCTCATCAGTAGAGCACCTGCTCCGCATGCAGACGGTTCCAGATTCAATCCTCAGCATCGCCAGTTTAAAAAGACTGTGGGAAATCTCTGCCTGAGACCCTACAGAGCTGCTGCCAATCAGAGTAGGAAATACTGAGCTTGACAGAGCAAGGGTCTGACTCCACCTAAGGCAGCGTCATGTATCAATATGGCAAGTTCTAGCCCACTGTGGATGGACATCTCTATGGCTACACCTCCCTTTGAAGTTTTTTATACCACACAAAAATTATCAGTCCTTACATTAAATGGTCATCAGTTTGTTTCCTGATTTGACCTTTTTCAACAAGGAGTCATTTTCGTTTTAAGAAAGCATTTCCAGCACTATATATGATTATGATTTACTGGAATTAATATGTTTGAAATGAATGCTAGGGTGAAATTGGAAAATTAATAAAGCAACTAATTTTTAATGAAAAGGAGGGAGGTGTAGGGAAGTTAATACTTTCTTTAATTTTTTTTGACTATATACAAATACTTGTTATTGGTTCCTATTTGTTTTTATTTTTTATAGAGTACCCTAACTGTTATTACCGGTAATAGGACCATTTTAAGAATAATTTCTGATCTAATCCCTTATTTACATCTTTTATTAACTTTATATTAAGCATTGATTTAATGATGTTAGATAGGATAAGAGTATGTTAATTAAAATAGTAAAGGGATTGGCTCCGTTAGCAAAAGTTTATACAATTTATTTTTAGACGGAAGAGGGAGAGGGGGAAGTCAATTTATTGTTAATTTAGAAACTTTAAGTGGTTTTTTTTAGTATTATTAATATTGGATATTGGTTTTTATGTTAACATGTCAAATTAAAAAAATAAAAAAATATTATTTTATATATATATATAAAAAGAAAGCATTTCCACTAGCCGTGGCTGAGTGGCAGAGTTTCTTTTTTGCGTGCAGAAGGTTCCAGCATGAGAGCCACGCTGGCATAGCGGTTAAGAGCAGCGGACTCTAATTTGGAGAATCGGGTTTGATTCCCCACTCCTCCACATGAGTGGCGGACTCTGATCTGTTGAATCGGGTTGGTTTCCCCACTCCTACACATGAAGCCTTGTGGGTGACCTTGGGCTAGTCATAGTTCTCTCTGAACTCTCTCAGCCCCACCTGCCTCACAAGGTATCTGTTGTGGGGAGGGGAAGGGAAGGAGATTGTAAGCTGCTTTGAGACTCCTTAAAGGCAGAGAAGATTGAGGTACAAAAACGAACTTCTTCTTCTTCTTCCAGGTTAAATCTCTGACATCTCTGTGGTGCAGAGTGGTAAGTTGCAGTACTACAGTCAAAAGCTCTGCTCTCAACCTGAGTTCAATCCCAACGATTTCAGGTAGCCAGCTCAAGGTCTTCCAAGCCTTCCATCCTTCCGAGGTCAGTAAAATGAGTACCCAGCTTGTTGAGGGTAAAGCACAGACGACTGGGGAAGGCAATGGCAAACCACCCCATAAATATAGTCTGCCTAGTAAACGTCGGGATGAGTCGTCACCCCGTTGGTCAGTAA
Organism: Euleptes europaea; assembly: GCF_029931775.1. Lineage (NCBI taxonomy): Eukaryota > Metazoa > Chordata > Lepidosauria > Squamata > Sphaerodactylidae > Euleptes > Euleptes europaea. The sequence continues at coordinate 22,420,047 of NC_079314.1, forward strand.
TGACCCGGTGCTTGCACAGGGGACTACCTTTACCTTAATGGTGAAACATCTCTGCCTGAGACCCTGGAGAGCTGCTGCCGGTCAGAGCAGGCAATATTAACCTTGTTCAGCTGAAGGTTTGACTCAGTAGAAAGCAGCTTCATGTGTTCAAGGTTCAGAAGTGGAGTTTAGGCTGAGCGGTAGGCCCCAGCAAACACCCAGCCAAGCAAATCCTCATGACTCACTCTGAATCTTGATGCAAACTCGAGGTATGGCCAAAGACGCAAAGTATTCCTAGGCTGGATGTGCTCAGTGCTTCAACATACTTGCTAGGATAAATCCAGAGATCATTTGCAGGGATCACAACCCTGCAGGGTGCACAGAAGAACTGGCATGTGCCCAAGTCAATCTTTCTTTCATTCATTCTCCCACCTCTCTCTCTCTCTCTCTCTCTCTCTCTCTCTCTCTCTCTCTCTCTCTCTCTCGTTTCTCCACCTTCCCATACCTACACTGTGGCAGACACAGACACAGAACTTCCCAGCTAACTCACCAACCGCTAGATTGCTGAAAAAAGAAATCCCCATCCCCAGACGATTCCCAAAGGCTGTGCTTCTAAACAAAGCCTCAGGATGTACTTAGCATCTTTAGACCCAAGTCCTCCATGCCTGAATTCAAGGCAACTATCGTGATGCATCCCAGTCTCTCCACGGAAAGTCTGACTCACGTTCCTCTAATCCCCTTTTTTGGGAGGACTTCTGAGGCCATTCTGATTTCAGGACTGAAGACACTACAAAGGCCTTCCAACTCCCTCCACCAGAGAGCAGCACTGCACTTGTCCATGAGAGGACAGAATCCCTGCATTTACCTCCGAAAGGCTGGGCACATTGAACTCGGGAGACTTTGACATATTGTGTTAACAGCAAGAGGAACACTAAGGCTGAGATTCCATGGAGAGTGGAAAGCATCAAGATCTGTTCTGCTGCCTCCTCTTTGCAGGCAAGAGCAGATCCAGATACATGAATAAGTTCTGAGAGCCAGCGTGTAGTGGTTAAGAGAGGTAGTTTGGAGCGGTGGAGTCTGATCTGGAGAACTGGGTTTGATTCCTCACTCCTCCACATGAGCAGCGGAGGCTGATCTGGTGAACTGGGTTGGTTTCCCCACTCCTACACATGAAGCCAGCTGGGTGACCTTGGCCTAGTCACAGCTCTCTCATTCCCACCTACCTCACAGGGTGTCTGTTGTGGGGAGGGGAAGGGAAGGAGATTCTAAGCTGGTTTGATTCTTCCTTAAGTGTAGAGAAAGTCGGCATATAAAAACCAACTCTTCTTCTTCTATCAGGCCATCATATCTGGCAATATGCAAGGACAGCCAGCTGTCGACCCAGAGATTTCACCTAGAAGGAGAGGATATACCCTAGCAGCACCATCCACCCTAGCTGCTTCACTTCCTTTTACTCCCCCACCTCCCCCAACAGGACCACTTTTGCTTCACAGAAGCAGGGGAGGATTTTCTCAAGAGACTGTCCCACCCTCTCTAGGCTCACAGCTAGCCGCCCTATTCTTGAAAACCACCAGAAACGCTTGTCCAGGACACCTAGGGCCTCTAACATTCCTAAATACCAATGGATACAAATATAACATTCAGGATGACTCCAAATACTTGGCCAGGTTTCAGATGGCTGGAAAAAGTGGCCAGGTGGAAACCCTGTTCCACAGTCAATCCCCCGTGCCCCCAGATGGCGTCCATCCAGCCTACCAAGCTGACGAGCAGCGAATCTTTAGAGCTCCATTCGAGATAAACTTCGTGCCATTATTGCTTTGGGATTTCCCTTTGGCATCTGGCCGGCCCCAACCAGAATGCAGACACAGAGCTGAGTTAAATAGACTGTTGGGCTGTCCCAGTATGGCAAATCCTATGTCCTTTGCATCTGCTGCAAAGCCTGCAATCAGAAAGGGCTGGAGTTCCCCTTCTGCCCAACAGCCTTCCCTGTGCACCGGCAACATGGCAATGGTCTTCTTCCAACCTCCCATAGATCCCAGAAAATTAGGGTGAAAACAGATGTAACATTCAAAGCAGGGTGGAAGTAATTTGAAAGTCACATCGTTGCTCTGAACCACACACACACTTTCAAATACAGCAGGGAGCACGGGGGGAGTGAAATCGAAATGTTTTTTGCATCTTTCCATCATGACAGACTGGTGATTGCAGGAACTGATTGTCTAGCAACTGAGCCATCGACGACAAACTCTTCCTCCCCTTCCGCCAAACCATGAATACGTTTGCATTTTTTTTTTGATTCAGCAAAAGACAAACATATAGGGCACGAGCGCAGAGCTGATACAAAGTTCACAGGAAGCTGCCTGATACTGAATCAGACCCTTGGTCCATCAAAGTCAGTATTGTCTACTTAGACTGGCAGCAGCTCTCCAGGGTCTCAGGCAGAGGTCTTTCACATCACTTACTGCCAGATCTTTTAATTGGAGATGCTGGGGATTGAACCTGGGACCTTCAGCATATCATCTTAAATAAACAACTCCTGTTTAGAAAATATTCAGAAAATGAATCTGGCTGGATGGAAATATTTACTTGTGGAAAGGAATTATTCTCATTTTTAGGTTTAGTAGGGGGATTCTGTCTGGAACTATCAAAGGGCCCCCGTTTGCCAGTGTTCAGGCAGGAATGTCAAGGATAGACAGATGAATGACTTTCGGGCCTACTACTGTGTTTCATTTGGGGAGGGGCTGTGGCTCAGTGGTAGAGCATCTGCCATAGGAGCGCTGCTTTCTGAAGGCTGCTGATCAGGAGAAGTCGGGGAGGGGCTGTAGCTCAGTGGTAGAGCATCTGCTTGGCATGCAAAAGGTCCCAGGTTCAATCCCTGGCATCTCCAGTTAAAGGGACTAGACGAGTAAGTGATTTATTTATTTGTTTGTTTGTTTATTTATTTATTTAGACTTATAACCCACCCTCCCCAGCAAGCTGGCTCAGGGTGGGTAACATCATTTAAAAGCACAACAAACAATATATATAATCCTTAATAAAACCAAACAATAAAACTCTAAAACCCTAACATAATGGCACACAAATTCTAACTAAGCTGTAGGCACCATACAGGTGGCAACCCTTCAATTTATATTATTCCCATTCAAGGGAGGGAAAGACCTCTGCCTGAGACCCTGGAGAGCCGCTGCCAATCTGTGAAGGCAATACTGACTTTGATGGACTGAGGGTCTGATTCAGTATAAGGCAGCTTCATGTGTTCAAGCGTTCATGCGGACACTTCTGCACCAATGATTGTGCGGAGGTGGAGCAAACATGCTCAGTTGCGCTCTCCCTCCCCACGCAGTCAATGTGCAGATTGTCACCTGTGTATGTGTATGCTTCCAACTTATGGCAACCCTATGAATTAAAGACCTTCACAACATCCTATCATTAACAGCCTTGCTCAGGTCTTTTTCTTGATAGCATACCTGGGAAAATAAAAGCCTCATCTTCCTTTTGGATAAATACAATACATACCAAGGGGAAAAAATCATAGGATCATAGAATCACAGAGTTGGAAAGGAACACCAGGGTCATCTAGTCCAACTCCCTGCACAATGCAGGAAATTCACAACTGCCTCCCCCACCCCAGTGACCACTACTCCATGCTCAGAAGATGGCAACAAAAACCCTCCAGGATCCCTGACCAATCTAGCCTGGAGGAAAATTGCTTCCTGACCTCAAAGTGGTGATCGGCATTATCCTGGGCATATAAGAAGGGGCCCGAGAACCAAACACTGATGCAACCCTTCCTGCCCTCCCTCTCATGATCTGCCTAAATTCACAGAATAAGCATTGCTGTCAGATGGCCATCAAGCCTCTGCTTAAAACCTTCCAAAGAAGGAGAGCCCACCACCTCCTGAAGAAGCCTGTTCCACTGAGGAACCGCTCTGTCAGCAAGTTCTTCCTAATGTTTAGCCGGAAACTCTTTTAATTTCAACCTGGTAGTTCTCATCCAACCTTCTGGGGCAACAGAAAACAACTTGGCACCATCCTCTATATGACAGCCCTTCAAGTATTTAAGATGGTTATCATATCACCTCTCAGCCATCTCCTCTCCAGACCAGTGGCTGCTTCTCCCTTTGTTAAAACTCCCCGCCTAGAGAAAATCAGTCTGTCAGCCATGGCATGCCAGCCTTCCTCCAGCAAGGAGTTTTTGACATAGGAGGAAACATCCAATCACAGCCCTCTTCTCTACCCTATTTGCATTCCGAAGCAACACGGATCTAGCCATTTTTCGGAATACGCTCTTAAATTTTCCACTGCATGCATGGCAACTCTTCTCCCAATGCCATGCTGAGTAGCTGCTAGAACTCAGCTGCTGCATGCTTCATTTATTAATTCCGCTATTCCTCCCCCCTTTCTTAAAGCCATGCTCATAGTTAAAGCAATGGGTGTTCAGAACCACATCTGATCCTGCTGAGATCAGTATCCCTACTCTCTCATTATGCCCGACAAACAATAGAAACCGTAATATTCTCAGCAGTTTAAAAAGCGGGAAGACAGAGGGGGGGCAGCTAGCTAGTAAGGGATGCACAAGCTAAAATTAAACATCTTCATTTTGGGAAAGGGTCGATGGAGTTTGGGGGGGTTGGGGGGGAGACTTGTACAAACAATTTAAAAAAAAACTCCTCAAAGATTGACAAAGAAGTACAAGGTGGCAATTTAGCTGAAGCAAGCAGATCAATCACTCCAGCACGCCAGATGCCGGGTGGGGAGTAAACTATCGATCCCTTAATAACTAGATACAGAAAGTCCCGAAGCAAAGCTCAGCCGAATACAAACAGCTCTGCGTCTCTCGACGGCCTGTCTGCACCCCCCTTTCACGGAGGAAGATGAGACGAGACATTGGCAGAGGCCAAAGCCCCCCAAGAGGATCTGAAGATCTGGCTCACCTGTGTGTGCTCCAAGCCCAATCTTGCCTAGGTGGCCCCTTGCTCCAATGCTGTGCCAAGAAGGGTTGACGACCAAGCAACTAGTGGGAGTTGTAGGGGACGGGGACATGCAAAATAGAATCATAGAGTTGGAAGGGACCACCACACAATGCAGGAAATTCACAAATACCTCCCCCCACACCCCCAGTGACCCCTACTCCATGCTCAGAAGAGGGCCAAGATGCCCTCCCTCTCATGATCTGCTTAAGGTCATAGAATCAGCATTGTGGACAGATGGCCATCTAGCCTCTGCTTAAAAACTTCCAGGGAAGGAGAGCTCACCACCTCCCGAGGAAGCCTGTTCCACTGAAGAACCGCCCTGTTAGAAAAATCTTCATAACATCTAGTCGGAAACTGATGGTTTGACCCAGTCAAAGGTATCTATTAAATTCCAACCTGACCTACCTGAAGGCTATGCCCCATTAGGTCACTGATGCCACATTTCAAGGTGTGTGGCAGTGGAATTGTGTTGCTGTTAATGCCCAATTTTCGTTAATGCACGAATTAATTCGTTAATGCACGAATTTTCACAGAGTTTGTTTTCTGCAGTGGAAAATTTTCAGGGCCCCGAAGGAGTTTTTTTTCCCAAAAGGACAATCCTCTCCTTAAAAAAATAATCAATTTTAACCACAAAAATGAGATCCTGTCTTTTTTTTCGTGGAAAAGCACTTGCGGAAAGAAGGAGAAAGGTATGCTGTGGAGTCCCGTATATCCTGCTGCAGTTTGCCCCTCTTACAATGACCGCAGCAGCCAGCTTTATGGAGGCAATCCCTAAGGATGCATGGACAGGACCTTTTCCATCAGGTTTTTGTTTTGTTTTTTGGCGGGGGGTATGCTGTCCTTGTGAGCCTCATTATCAGGGCGCCCAATCATTTTTCTCCTTCTGTGCAAAACTAGGTGTCAAATTTTAACAGTGACAATTGTGTCCAGGTTTGTTGGTATAACTAGGGAGAAAGATGACTGAATTTGGGTCCCACTTTATGCTAAATAGACACAATCACAAAAATCAGCATAGGAAGCCAAAACATGATGAAGTCTCCTATTCTAACAGTATTTTACACATAAAACAAAGAAAATAACGATGGTCCTATCATGCACAACTTGCTGATACAATTTAAAGTCCAAACAAATCAAGGGATCCACCCCAATCCGTCTTGGATCCCAATCCGTCTAAACTTTCTAAATGAAACACTATCTTCATGAAATTCAGTAACACCCTCAGCAATTCCTTTCCCTGGTGTGATAGACAGAACCCATCCTTCCCCTATTGTGCCCAAGGGGGTAATCAAAATGGGAGTGCCATTGTCAGCCATTTCTGTGTGTGAACAGTTTCACAAGAGGCCCGCACTTCCACTCAGCACTGGTCACACATGGTCGGCTTCCCCCATTTGTTTTTTTAATTCCCTGCAAGCAGAAAACTAGCATGACAGGTAGTAAATTGGAACCTCCCTCCCTCCATCACATGCATTTGCGTTTATCTCTCTTTTTTATATATTATAGGTTATTTTTTTATATAAAGGGATACAGGAAAGGGAAAAAGGGGAAAGGGGGGGAAAGGTAAAACATATTTCATCCTCCAAGCCTCGGCATGATCTGAACTTTAAAAAGGCTATTACCATAACTTCTGTCATTCATCCTGAACGTTTAAACGTCTTAAAACTCACTAAAACGTATTTCATCCTCCAAGCCTCAGCATAAAGTAAACTTAAAAAGAAAAGAAAAACATTTTAACATCTTAAATCTCATTTAACATTTTCTTGTAATAAATCATTAATTTTTTGGTTTTTGGATTATTTACTCGGCACGTAGGTAATAATTGTAGAAGGGTTGCCATTTCAACACAAATTCATCTAGTGATTTCATTTTAATAAGGTTCATTAATCTGGCCATCAGTACAAAGTCCGAAAGTTTGTTATTCCACTCTGTAATATCAGGAATTGTATTGGACTTCCAATACCTAGCATAGACAATTCTGGCATTTGTGTTTATTTCGATGCATTTATTTATATCCCGCTTTTCTCCCCACCGTTGGGACTCAAAGTGGCTTAGAATATCATTCTTCCCTCCTTCGTTTTCTCATAATAAAAGCCCTGTGGGGTAGACCAGGCTGAGAGTTTCTGATGGACCCGAGGTCACCCAGGGAGCTTCCATGGTAGAAAATGGAGATTCGAACCCAGGTCGCCCAAGGCCCTAGTCTGCCACTCTATCCCTTAAACCACATTGGTTCTCCTGTGGTAAAATCCAATCTACCCTCCCCCCGTAAGAATTCTACCATCTCATATTGCCTCTCATAACAAGTCTACGGGGCTTGGGCCCAGTTTGACCTTCACTACCATAAAACAACAAGCACTACAAATGCCAAATGCAGATTCCTAAGAAGTTTTCCTCCCCTTTCCAAATGTAGAGGCAGACTTTCTCCTGATGTTCCATGCCACAGCAGTAAATTCCCCTCCATGGATATATTGGAATTTGGGGGGGGGGGGGAGAGAGAGAGAGAGAGAAGGAGGAGAAGGAGAAGATAATTCTTCTAGCTTCAAAACTGACCTGGAAAATCTATAACTTTCCCCCAACCTTGATGCTTTAGGTCAGAGGTTCCCAAACTTTTTGAGTCGTGGAGCACTTTTCAGGAGAGAAATTCGACACGGAGCACTGATTTTCACCTAGCACCTACATACTAAACCAAATGACAGTAGTATTTTTCTTTCCAATCTCTTCACAGAGCACTAGATGCTTCGCGGAGAATCAAGTTCTCCTTGGAGCACAGTTTAGGAACCTCTGCTTTAGGGGAAGGGGAAATCAGAAAGGATAAGAACACAAGAAAGGCCACGCTGGATCAGAGCGAAGGCCTAACAAGTCCAGCAGTCAGTTCACACAGTGGCCAACTAGGTGCCTCTAGGAAGCCCACAAACAAGTCGACTGCAGCAGCATCCTGCCTATGTTCCACAGTACCTACTATAACAGGCATGCTCCTCTGATACTAGAGAGAATAGGTCTGCATCATGACTAGTATTCATTTTGACTAGTAGCCATGGATAGTCCTATCCTCCATGAACAAGTCCACTCCCCTCTTAAAACCTTCCGAGTTGGCAGCCACCACCGCATCCTGGGGCAGGGAGTTCCATATTTCTCACCCTCCACCTTCAGCAGATGACCCAGCGTTCTAGTATTACAAGAGAGGGAGAAAGGTTTCCCCCTGCCCACTCTCTCCATGCCAGGCATCATTTTACAGACCTCTGTCATGTCTCCCCTTAACCGCCTTCTTTCCAAGCAAAATGGCTTGGAATGAGACCCTACAAGCTCCTCTCTGCTTGACCTTTAGTCCTCCAACGGCCACCAAGCCCAAGTCTCCGATTCGGGTTTTGATCTTATAGAAAAGGAACACCCGTAAGAAAGAGAGAGAACCTGCTCTGGGCTCAAACAGCCCCCGCCCCGCAACTCCACACTGAGCTTATGTCAATAAATTACAAGTCAAAACCACAGCAGAGACAAGTGACATTGTATTGATGTCTTTGTGTTTTTCACAAGGCCTGAGAACAGAGGATGCTTTATTGGCTTGCAGGCTGTCAAGGTAATTAAAGGAAGGGAACTTGTTTGATACAGTCGGCTTCAGCCCACGCGGTGGGAATGGCGTCTCTCTCTCTCTAGCTCTGCGGTGAAGGAGGGAAAAATAACATGTCCGTGAGACAAAGAGGCTGGAGGGGAGGAGAGAAGATCCAAAAAGACAGACCCAGAACCAAATTTGGACAGCTATCAGCAGGAAGATTTATAAGGGGAAGAAAAGGACCCAGCGTAGAAATGGCTGAGAAATTGCGTTGCAATAAGTCCACGGTGAGACCGCATTTGGAATACTTTCCATCATTACGGCTGCCCTTTCTTTAAAAGGATAGCACGGGGCTGGGGAAAGGACAGAAATGAACCGGGAGGCAGCGAATTTGCTGAGGAGGAAAGGCAGAGAGGAGTGCAGGGCGTTTCGATTTCAGCTCGTAAAATTACGCCTGGTGAAGAGAAAGTGGTAGAAGGTTCTTCTTGTTCCCAGAATGCGGGATCTTGAGGTTAGCCAATCACACGACAGTAGATTTGGGAAAGATAAAAGAAAGCTTTTTTTTTTCAGGCGCCGCCAAATTAATCCGGGGAACTCACTGCCACAGGATGTGGCAATGGCCAGCTATCCTAGATGGCTTTAAAAGTGAATGAGACAAGTTCATGGCGGAAAGGGCTATCGATGCCGATTAGCCAGAATGGCCAAGTGGAACCTCCATGTTCAGAGGTAATGTATCTCTATGTTGCTATGGGAGGCAACATTGGGAGAGGTTATTGCCTTCATTGTCCTGATCTGGATGGCCCAGGCTAGCCTGACCTCATCAGCTCTAGGAAGCTAAGCAGGGTCAGCCCTGGTAAATACTTGGATGGGAGATCACGAAGAAAGTCCAGGGCTGATACCTGGCAAACTACCTCCGTTCATCTCTTGCCTTGACAACCCCCATAGGGGTCACCATAGGTTGGCTGTGACTTGAGAGCCCTTTCTACAGCTATTTTTATTCCTTCCCAACTGGGGAAGGCTTTGGCATTATTGCCCAGCTTGTAAGCTTTCTTGAGTATCTAGGGGGTCACTGTGGGGAACAGGGTGGACATTTTGTGTCTGATTCAGTGGGACCGTTCCGGTTATTCCTTCATTAAGCCTTCTCTGACAACGTGTCCTGCAATTTTCTATTTAACAAGCTCCGAGGCCCTATACATCTCTGGAAGGCCTTGCTGGGGCGGGGGAGACTCTCCCAAACTAATGGGAGAATGATGTTGTAGACCGCTTTCGGTCCCCACACTGGAAAGGAGAAGAGGAAGAGTTAGTATGCCAACTTTCTCTACCACTTAAGGAAGAATCAAACTGGCTTACAATCACCTTCCCTTCCCCTCCCCACAACAGACACCCTGTGAGGTAGGTGAGGCTGAGAGAGTTCAGAGAGAACTGTGACTAGCCCAAGGTCACCCAGCCGGCTTCATGTGTAAGAGTGGGGAAACAAATCCAGTTCACCAGATTAGCCGCCGCCGCTCATGCGGAGGAGTGGGGAATCAAACCCGGTTCTCCAGATCAGACTCCACCGCTTCAAACCACGCTCTTAACCACACCACCACGCTGAAAGAAAAGGAGTGTACAAATATCTAAATAAATGCATTCAATGGGACAACATGCTCTTTGCCATAACAAACCGTCCACCCTTCTCTGCATTTCAGACCCTAAATCCGAGGCTTTCCTCTCTGAGTTGGAAGTAATTATCTTTATCACCCAGACCAGGATATTGTAAGACTTTAATTAACACTTGTGGGGGGGTGTTTTCGGGGGGGGTTTGCATTCTTGGAACAAGAAGCGCAAAGTAAATGGTAGGCATTGTGGCAGTTACTAATTACATCGAGGAAAGGCACCGTGCCTTTAACGTAACAAGTAACAAGGCCTGGTAGAAGGTGCAGCGGTTATTAGCAACAAGAAAAACGGGCAGACAGACAGATTGTTACTCAAATTATTTCCACCTCTTTCTTTCTCTCTCCTTCCCTCTTTTTTCCTCTTTCCCTTACCATTTCAAAGTATCTGAAAGGTAGGAAACAGGTGGTGCTCAAATTCTGTTTTTTGGAATTCCAACCATGTAACTGGGCCATAGAAAGCAATCGCGGGGGGTGGAGGTTATATAGACCAGAAGTGTAGTGTTAGGGGAAATGACTCCATCTGTTGCGTGCGTGGGGTGGGGGGAGGAATGCCTGTACTGTATTTATTTTACCCATAAGCCCTAAAAAGTCACCCCGGAGTGGTCGTTTTCAATCTGGGAAACAGTGCGAGTGAGAAAGAGTCAGGAGGAGAAGAATACGCTGTCGAGTTGCAACCGGCTCACGGCCACCCCACCCACGGGTCGTTCCAGGCAAGAGACTAACCGAGGTGGTTTGCCATCTCCTGGCCCTATGTAACAACTCTGGTCTTCCTTGGAGGTCGCCCATCCAAGGACTAACAGTGGCCGACTCTGCTTAGCTTCCGACTTCTGGCAAGGTCAAGTTAAACTGGGCAATCCAGGCTGTTGGAATTACTTTTAACATCCATCTGAAACTACACTGGGGTCCAATTGCACTACAGAGTTGGATCCAATGATCTGTGATCACCAGGACTGCAGCTCTTTCCCATGTTACACACACACACACACAAACACCCACATATACACAGTTATTTCTAATCCTGGAAAAGCTGACTCTTGGAGATGGAGGATTAATTTGCTAGATGGAGGAGCAGTTGCACAGAGGAGGAGAAGGAGGAACGGGGTGAAATAGCCCCCTCCCCAGTCTTCCATCTGCACTACTCCCATGACGGGGGGGAGGAGGAGGAGGAGGAGGAGGAGGAAGACGAAGAAGAAGAAGAAGAAGAAGGACAACAACAACAACAACAGTTGGCTTTTATGTGCTGACTTTCTCTACCACTTAAGGGAGAATCAAACCGGCTTACAGTTACCTTCCCTTCCCCTACCCACAACAGACATCCTGTGAAGTAGGTGGGGCTGAGAAAGCTCTAAGAGAGCTGTGACTAGCCCAAGGTCACCCAGCAGGTTTTAGGTGTAGGAGTGGGGAAACCAGCCTGGGACCCTGCAGAGCAGCTGCCAGGCAGAGCAGACAACACCGACCTTGATAGACCAGCCATATGAGTCAGTATAAGGAAACTTCAGTTGTTTGTGTGGACATGAGATTCAGCAGGAATCTCCTCTGCATAATCCACAGTGGCATTCTATTCCGATGCCTAAATCCAGTCCGGTTGTCACTACCGTCTGCATAGAGAAAGCATATGGATTAATTGAGAGCCACTGTGGCATAGTTGTTAGGCTGTCAGACTTTGGATGAAAGATGCTCCTGGTTCAAAACCCCACTCAGCCTTGTGACTTTGGGCCAGCCGCTCTCCCTCTCAGCCTAACCTACCGCGCAAGGTTGTTGTAAGGATCAGATGGAGAACGGGACATCCACCTACACTGTCCTGAGCTCCTTGGAGGAATAGGGAGTTATAAAGGCTGGTGGAAAAAGCAAAAAAAGTTGTTCAGCTGGACCCCTCTGCCTCTTACACAGAGAACTTCAAAACCTAACCCATAGTAAACTTTCCAAGCTGGACAAACCAGTTGCGATGAAATAAGAAACCACAATTGGAAGCCTGGCCCAAACCCAAGACTCTGCTTTCTGGTGAGGTTCAAAGAGATTTTAAAGATACTTTTCATAGGGAGGGGAAGCGGGAGGAGAATGCTTGTTTCCTTCACTACCGTTTGACAGATTCCTAAACTGCGTCCCAACTGAAGGGAAAACGTATCCCTTTAGAGAGTTCTTGGACACTTTTGAAAGCTGTTTCATTCATCCTGGGATATTTTCCAGGGGCACAAGCCCACAAAAGTACAGGTGAGCAAGGAGGGTCCAAATTAAGGTTGCAAGCCTCCAGGTACTAACTGGAGATTATTACAACTGATCTCCAGCCGACATAGATCAGTTCCCCTGGAGAAAATAGCCACTTTGGCAGTTGGACTCTATGGCATTGAAGCCCCTCCCCTCCCCAAACCCTGTCTTTCTCAGGCTCTGCCCCAAAAACCTCCCGCCAGTGGCAGAGAGAGATTTGGCAACCCTAGCCCAAATCACTCCCTGGGTGAGACTTCATATGTAGTTTGCAGGCAACAGTAGCTATTTTTCCAGATGTGCGCCCCTCTTATCAGTGACATTTTACACATATACTTGGGTTTCACTTCCTGGGTCACAAAAGATAATGTACAAAGATACCCTCACATACAACAGAAACCCACCAAACTATGCCCATTAGCAATCAATACGAAAGACACTACACTCAAGATAAAGGACACTGTTTATACTCTTTCACAACTGTAGGAAAAAGGGGAACAAAGAAACTCAACCAAAAAGTCAGGGGAAACCAAAGGGGTTGAGCTAAACACGATGTAATATAACAACCAATAACACATGGCCATGAGCCATGTTTTAAGACACATGGACTAACTATTTTAACATAAAGCCTAGCAGAATAAAAGATAAACATGTAATTTCAATATTCGTTTTTTAAAAATTGTTATACTATCTATTAATAGGGTTGCTAACCTCCAGGTAGTAGCTGGAGATCTCCCGCTATTACAGCTGATCTCCAGCCGATAGTGATCAGTTCACCTGGAGAAAAAAATGGCCGCTTTGGCCATTGGACTCTATGGCATTGAAGTCCCCTCCCCTCTCCAAACCCCGCCCTCCTCAGGATCCGCACCAAAAACCTCCCGCTCGTGGCAAAGAGGGACCTGGCAACCCTATTTATTAAGGTAAAACTAATTGGATTTGTCACCCCTCTTTTTTTCTCCTTCCAAAAGGCTTTCAGATATATTTTTACCTTGTACAATGTTTGTGTACATGTCAGGATATTGACAATATTGTCAATATTCACAATATTGTGAAATTGTGCATCACGTGTATGACCACTGAGGAAGGCCTGTAAAAGGCCCAAACGCGTCTGGTCAGATTTTGGTCATTCTTTGTACTAACATCAACTGTTAGGTGTTGGTAATAGTTGCAACTAGGTTTGTGCTTTTCAGGAGGTCTGTATTTTAGGCCCTGTGTTTTAAAACACAATTGTGCACAATATATAATAAAAATAGATGCATCGGTTGTTATATCAGATAGTGTTCAGCTCAACCCCTTTGGTTTCGCCTTATACTCTTGCACACAATAACTGCAGCGGGGCATTTATTAACCGTCTGGGAGAGGTGGGAAGAGCTGTTGGAGTCGACAAAAGTGAGATGGGAACCCACATAAAATACACACACACACACCCACGGCTTTTAGAGGGCCCCTGTCAATTTCTTGATCAAATCCCTGGAAATGAAGGAGTCCTGCGCTGACACCTGACAGGACCGGTCCAGTCTAAGTCAACGTCAAAAGTCAAGGAAAACAGCCACTCTCTGCAGGGAGGGCGGTGGGAGTGGGAACAGAAGAGGGAATGGCGGCACAGCTTGAACCTTCACTCTGAAAATCTGCCAGGCACTTCAGCCATTCAGGCTTAAAGAAATTGCATAGCCAGGAGGAAGGAACACATTTTGCCAGATTCTTCCTCAAAAAAGATTCCTTCTTGAGGGATTTTGCATGCGGGGTGGGGGGAACATACATATCTTCGAACAGCTTGAGTGTGGAGTTTGACGAGCGGTACGTGCGGGGGCAAAGGGTTAGATCCAGATTAGATTTTTTTTCCCCAAGGGACCAATGGAAATTCCCAGCCTCCCCCTGCCCACTGCAGCCCATTGGTCTCCATGAGCTGATGGTCCTGAGGAACAGGGGACCCTAAGAAATGACATGAAGGAAGTTGGCAGTGCAAAGAGGGACCATACCACTCCAGTCTTATTCCATCTATGCAGGCTCCCAATTCACAGGCCCAATTCATGCTGATCTTCATAGCTAGCATGGTGGTGGTGGTGGTGGAGGAGGATGGGGAGGAGGAGGAGAGCTGGTTTTTATATGCCAACTTTCTCTACCTTGTTTAAGGAGAATCAAACCGGCTTACAATCTCCTTCCCTTCCTCTCCCCACAACAGACACCTTGTGAGGTCGGTGGGGCTGAGAGAGTTCAGAGAGAACTGTGACTAGCCCAAGGTCACCCAGCTGGCTTCATGTGGAGGAGTGGGGAATCAACCCCAGTTCTCCAGATTAGAGTTCACCACTCTTAACCACTACACCACACTGGCAGAGGTGGTTTGCCATCGCCTCCCTCAGAGTGGCGGGCCAAGCCTTCTTTGGTGGTCTCCCACCAAAGATCAACCAGGGCCAACCCCTGCTTCATTTCCGAGATCTGACAAGATCAGGCTGGCCAAGTCAGGGCTCTCAGCAAGGACGCCTGGGTCTAAATGGGTTACGCCTAGATAGCAGCCCGCTTTGGCAATGGAGACAATCGGAAATACCAGTCTACCCAGCCTTACATCAAGCAAGGAAGAAGGGTGCGGGTACTCTCTTTTTCTGGGCACGTTCTCTTCTGTCCCAGCTCTTCGTTGCTCAGGACACCCCTGGGCACCAAATCGCCCATCCAGATGTCATCCATAAAAAGACAGTCATTTGAAGAGTGAATTTTGCTAATCCTCCAAAATTCGAGGAAACGTACCGGCTGGTGTTTGCAACAGCTCCTTTATCGGTGTTAATATTTCACTCCATTGCTCCCAGCAATAACAGAGAAGTTAGGCTTTGTTTGCATATGTTTTGATTGCTTTTGCCATTTGTCAACAATTGATTTTCCTCTCCCCTTTGCATATTAACAAGGCCTCCTCTGAAAGTCAACCGCGTCGGATCCAAACGATCCCGGGCTTGGAAGAGGTGAAACTTAAAGGATGGAGTGCACCACTAGAGGCAGCCCCCTGCCTAACATTGACCTGATCCACTGACGGGGGTAATTTTAATGATTTCTTTCAAGTCTGCATGTCTTGAATTTCTGCCACAGGAAAAAAAACGGAGCAGAGGGGGGGAAAACAAATATAAAAGTCTTTAATGGCAATCTGCATGCATGTGCACACTCTATTACCATCGCTATAATAATGAGCATCTGATGTGCAGTCTAAAACGGTAATGAGCTGGGACAGAATTCTGAGGTTTGGGCGCTTTTTTTGACAAAGTATGTGAGAATGTCAAATTTTGTTATAAACCAGCAATATATTGTGATGATCTACTGTTACAAAAGCAGATGGAACCCGATATCTGGCACTTCTCTGGCCGTGTCTGGAGATCGGAACAGAATTTCTTCTCCCAAGAATTTGTAGCGGAAAGGAAATAATCCGCGATAACAATAATTACGATAATTAGGCTGGATGGATTTGGTGAACAGGTTCCATGGAGCATTGTTTTCTTTGGGGCAGCCTGCTTTCGCACTATTGACTAGGGGGAATATCTACTTAAACTGGGTTAGAATGTCCCACACCAGGGTGCCCAGCATGGTGACTGTGGGCGCCACAATGCCCCCCTGGCACTGTGGCGCCCACCAAGTGCTTTCCGGAAGTGGAAAGGGTTAGTTGGGGTGTTTACCCAGCACAGCTTCCGATTGGCTGTACAGATTTAAAAGCGTCCAATTAAACAGAGCGTTTGCCTGAAATGTCAAATTGTTACCATTAGAGTTACGGTTGACATTTTGCGGTCTTCCTGCGACAGCCGTTTTGTTTGGCTCCACCCTCTGTGGAAGCCATTTTGAAATCGTGCCCACCACCTTGCGTCAGAATTCCAAAAGTGCCCACGAGCTCAAAAAGGTTTGGGATCCCTGTTCTGCACTTTTTACAGAAGGCACTGATGGTGGGGGAGAGGACTGACACCGAGGCAGCAGGATCATCTGTGATTGATGTGCATTTTGGTGGAAAGCATGGCTAAGTCCTGTGCCCGCACAGGTGCACACACCTACGCTTCTCTCTCAGCAATCCAGAACTCTGGTTTTTCAGGGTTCCTCCTGCACAGAGAAGCACCTATGTACAAGCAAGGCACACCATCCAATCAATGCACATCAAATCAGGGCAGCACTTGCCACCACCACTCCACTCCCCCACAAGCATTCATGGTCTCCTGAACGTGCTGCCGTGATCCCATTTCCCCCACCATGCCAACATTCTCCACAGAACGTACCGTCACAAATCCTATTCTCCCTCCGCATGCGCTCATTCTCTGTGGAATGTGCTGCTGCAACTCATGAAGCTGCCTTAAACTGACTCAGAGTTGTCGATCCACCACGGCCAGTGTTGTCATGGCAGACTTGCAGTGGGCCCATTTAACTGGAGATACTGGGGATTGAACCTGGAACCTTCTACATGCTTAGCAGATGCTCTACCACTGAGTCTCCATCAAGTTGTGACTTGATGGCACTTTCAAGAGAAGAAGAGTTGTTTTTTTATATGCCGACTTTCTCCACCACTTAAGGGAAAACCATACCGGCTTACAATCACCTTCCCCTCCCTACAACAGACATCCTGTGAGGTAGGTGGGGCTAAGAGAACTGTGACTAGCCCAAGGTCACCCAGCTTCCTTCATGTGCAGGTGTGGGGAAACCAACCCGGTTCACCAGATTAGCCTCCACAGCTCATGTGGAGGAGCGGGGAATCAAACCCGGTTCTCCAGACCAGAGTCCACCGCTCTAAACTACCGCTCTTAACCAGTACTCCTCGCTGGCTGGGTGAGCTGGGTAGGATTCTTAGTGGCACCCGGACCCATCAGCATCTCCTCCCGCTTCCAGATTGGGAGATGGCCCATTGGCTCTTGGTGATGACATCCCAACATCAGGGTATGGGATGGTATACTTACAAATCCCAGCCACGGTCACATACCCTCCAACAGAAACTGCTCAGCAGCAACAGTATCTGCTTTCCCCATTAAGCCTAAAGGATGCCAATCCTCTGGATTTCTTTCCGAGCGCTGGGGCTTCCTTGCCAACTGCGTTCATTTTTCCTAGCAAATTAGTGTCAGACGAGCTGGGGAACCGGACCTGGCAAATCCGCTGGCGTGTGCTGAATTCTGAAATCTTGAACGTCTTGGTAATTGGGAAGTGAGACGATGCCATGACAATAAAACGTTCACACTTCTCTCAGGTGCAAAAACAAGACACAAATCTGCGCTCTCCGGGTTGGAGGAAATGGATTTTGGAAATCGACTCGGCAAAATAAACTTCAGTGAAGTATGCCCTGTGCACTCGCTAGTCAAAACAAGCAGGCTTGTTTTCCTCCGTCAACTGCTGGAGGGGATGCGGTATGTTGAACCAGGGCGGGTCACGGCCACAGAGACCGCTGAAGGAAAAACAGTACAAAAAATTGAGAATGAGCCTAGGTCTCGTGACTCAGCTGGTGATATATTCTATCTGCTCTTTCCTTTTTCCATGCTCTTTCCTTTTTCCATGTTCCACCCCTCCAGATCCTCACTTCACAGTTTTAACATCTTCTGTTCCTAGTCAGACCTTCTCCCTCCCTCTCTGTGTTTCTCTCACAGAGGCTGAGATTTTTTTATAAAGACATTCCTATTTAAAAAGTCCCAAAGCAGAAAATGCCCTGACTTGGATGGCCCAGGCTAGCCTGATCTCATAAGATCTCAGAAGCTATGCGCAGCCGATTCTGGTTAGTACTTGGATGGAAGACCATCAAAGAAGTCCAGGGTTGCTATGCAAAGACAGGCAAAGGCAAACCACATCTGCTCATCTCTCGCCTTGAAAATCCCATAGAATAGAATCATAGAATCATAGAGTTGGAAGGGACCACCAGGGTCATCTAGTCCAACCCTCTGTACAATGCAGGAAATTCACAACTACCTCCCCCCCCACATCCCCAGTGACCCCCTACTCCATGCCCAGAAGATGGCCAAGATGCCCTCCCTCTCATCATCTGCCTAAGATCATAGAATCACCATTGCTGACAGATGGCCATCTAACCACTTCTTAAAAACCCAGAGAAGGAGAGCTTACCACCTCCCAAGGAAGCCTGTCCCACTGAGGAACCACTCTAACTGTCAGAAAGTTCTTCCTAATGTCTAGACGGAAACTCTTTTGATTTAATTTCAACCCCATTGGTTCTGGTCTGACCATCTGGGGCAACCCCACAGTCCTGGAGGTCCCGCGAGTCAGTTGTGACTTGAACGCACACAATTATTATGCCCTGAACTGGATGGCCCAAGCTAGCCCGATCTCATCAGATCTCAGAAGCTAGGCAGGGTCGACCCTGGTTAGTACTTGGATGGGAGACCATCAAAGAAGTCCAGGGTTGCAATGCAGAGGCAGGCAATGGCAAACCACCTTGATTCATTCCTTGCCTTGAAAACTCTACAGGGTTGCCATAAGTCGGCTGCGACTTGACAGCACTTTCCACCAACAAACAGAAAAATAACCCCTTGAGATTTTCCCCCTGAACACTTGTAGGGTTCGGGCTAAAGTAGCTCTCTCTACAGAGAGAACTAATTCACACAAAGCACAAAGAATCCATGTGGTGGGGTGGGTAGAGTGCTGGATTTTGATGGGGAACAGACCTGGGTTCAAATCCCTGCCTAGCCACCAACTCTCTTGGTGACCTTGGACCAGTTGTCCCAACCTACTTCAGAGTGGGTTGTGATATTAGAAGGACAGAAGGAATCCAAGGTATGCCAGCGTTGTGTGCTGGTGAGAGTGTTGGATTGGCACTGGGAAACCCAGGTTTGAGAGCCAGCATGGTGTAGTGGTTAAGAGCGGTGGTTTGGAGCGGTGGAGTCTGATCTGGAGAACTGGGTTTGATTTTCCACTCCTCCACATGAGCAGCTGAGGCTAATCTGGTGAACCGGCTTGGTTTCCCCACTCCTACACATGAAGCCTGTTGGGTGACCTCGGGCTGGTCACAGCTCTCTTAGAGCTCTCTCAGCCCCACCTACCTCCCAGGGTGTCTGTTGGGGGAAGGGAAGGTGATTGTAAGCTGGTTTGATTCTTCTTTAAGTGGTAGAGGAAGTCGGCATATAAAAACCAACTCTTCTTCTTTGCTCTTGACACCCCATTCTGCCATGGAAACCTGCTGGCCGACCTTGAGTATCACTCGCAGCCTAATCAACCTCACAAGCTTGCTGTTGAGAAGATAAAATGCAGGAGAGGGGGAATGACGTGGTAAGGTGCTGTGAGTGAGTCGGAGACCTTCAGCATGCCAAGCTAGTGCTTTGCCTCTAAGCCACATCTCCCTTCCTACCATCACTCTATAAAGCACAGAAGTGGCTATTCTAATGGACAGAGGCTCTGCAGGGTCTCAGAGAGAGATCGTTCCCAGTCGGTTAGGGGCTGTGGCTCAGTGGGAGAGCATCTGCTTGGCATGCAGAAGGTCC
Source organism: Euleptes europaea (assembly GCF_029931775.1). Taxonomy (NCBI): domain Eukaryota; kingdom Metazoa; phylum Chordata; class Lepidosauria; order Squamata; family Sphaerodactylidae; genus Euleptes; species Euleptes europaea. The sequence continues at coordinate 22,439,824 of NC_079314.1, forward strand.
CAGGTTCAATCCCCGGCATCTCCAGTTAACGGGACTAGGCAAGTAGGTGATGGGAAAGACCTCTGCCTGAGACCCTGGAGAGCTGCTGCCGGTCTGAATAGACAATACTGACTTTGATGGACCAAGGTTCTGATTCAGTATAAGGCAGCTTCATGTGTTCATGTGTTAATGGCTTCCAGGGATTGAACCAAGGACTTTTGCATGACAAGTGTGCGCCCTGCCGCTGAGCCATAACCCCTCCCCATCCTGAGCATCCTCATTGCTGAAATTGTCCACATTAGGCTGAAAGGAGAAACTGAATCCGGAAAACTTTTGGCTGGAAGGACCGTTTGCAGGAACAATAGACTGTTTGTCTCGCCCCAACTCCCATGTTTCAGCTACCTGAAGCAGCCAGGAAGAAGAGAGTCAGCTAAATATATTATAGCCAGGGAAAGGGGAGGTAGGACCTCATCCCTCTGGCTAGCATTAAAAAAAAAAGAGATGAGGCCAAGTACATAGCAAAATGGTGGCTTCACAGCAAAGCTGAAAAGGCTGGACGCTGGATCTACACCGGCTGCAAACTGACGGGGAAAAGGAGAGGGAGGAGGAGTTGGTTTTTATACAGCGACTTTCTCTACCACTTGAAGAGATTCAACCCGGCTTACAATCACCTTCCCTACCCCTCCCCACAACAGACATCCTGTCAGGTAGGTGGGGCTGAGAGAGCTCTAAGAGAGCTGTGCCTAGCCCAAGGTCACCCAGCTGGCTTCATGTGCAGGAGTGGGGGGTGGGAAAAATCCAGTTCATCAGATTAGCCTCCGCTGCTCATTTGGAGGAGTGGGGAATCAAACCCGGTTCTCTAGGTTAGAGTCCACCGCTCCAAACCGCCGCTCTTAACCACTACACCATGCTGGCTCTCAACCCCCATACGCACGGGCAGATCAGCAGGTGGGGTTTCATGAGGGTCCCGATCCCTGGGTTGAAGACCACCACTCCGCCCTTCTAGTTGCCGCTTTGACTGGCTTCTTCCACATATTGCTATTAAATCTCTAACGCAGATAACCCAAGACAGAACTCACGCAGACCTCTGACACCTTTGTTCGCCCAGTGAATTGTACCCCCTACCAAGGGGCATTGAGCAAACCTTGCAAAGCCCTTAAGAATGGCTTTTATTTGCAAGCTTCTTTGCTCAGACCTTGTTGCTGGCAGGGCAAAAAAGGCCGCTGTCAGCAGGGAAAGTGACTTTGTTCCCACACCGCGTTATTAAACTTTTTCTTAAAATTTACTGTAATGATAATAAAAGATTTCCTGACACATCAGGACAAGTCCCAACTCAGGCCAACCTTGCTAGATACTGTCATAACAAAAAGTAAGCTAGGATTATCGTCGGCCGTAAAAATCAATAGGATATTATTGCTGAGCCAGAAAACTGTCCGCTTACAAAGGGCTTGGAAATACACGGAGAAGTGAGCCAGAGAGGGAGAGGGAGAGAGACCCCGGGAGGAAGCAGAGAATAAAGTGAATGTTCGGCTGTAGGTCTCCAAAAGGACTAGCCACTGTTATTTTTATTCCAAAGTTAGGAGGAGACTGCGAGATCCTTTCACACCTTCCAACAAAGAATTAACACCCTCTATTTTTTCCCCAGTCCTATTGGCAGATCCCACTGAGAAAATATGTATAATTAATATCACAATATGCTCATATGTACACAGTCGCCTTCAAGGAACAGTGGCATTTATAGAAATAGAATATTCTCCCACCTGTCACACGGGACCCGCACAAAAAGATGGAGACATAACATTTTAGCACAGGTCGCAGCGGGCTGTTCACCCAACAGGGAGAGCCTCGCTTCAGGAGGTCTTCATACATAAACCATGCACATATCAACAAGGCAAATGCTGGTTCAACCTTCCAGCCTCGCCCCCCCCAGCCCAGTCCACCCCCTGCTCTTTCTTTGAGTGGCATATGTAAATTCATCCATCCTGATTTTTTTTTTAAAAAAGAAACCTGTCTAATTCCTCCAGCCAACGACGTTGGGGAAGAGGTGCTTTTCTGATCCCTTTGAATCAAAACAAAAGAAAAGGCTAGAAACCGGTCATCATATCTGTCCAGTGGTTTTTAAAAGACTGATTATCACTTTCCAGGCACTAGCCAATTGGTGCTATTCACAGCTGATTTGCCCCTGTTCAACTTGATAGATTCCAAAAACTTGAAGAAGAAATAGAAAAGGGCAAGAGTTCAGTAGCACCTTAAAGACTAACAAAAATATTTTCTGGTAGGGTATGAGCTTTCGTGAGCCACAGCATCTGAAGAAGTGAGCTGTGGCTCACGAAAGCTCATACCCTACCAGAAAATATTTTTGTTAGTCTTTAAGGTGCTCCTGGACTCTGGCCCTTTTTCTACTCCTGCAGACAGACTAACATGGCTACCCACTGTGAATTATCTTGAAGAAGAAAGGATACTTTGGGACCAAATGCAGGGAGGGCACTTCCAAATTATCCCCCACAGCTCTGCAAATGTTATGTCCGGCTTCATCCAAACCAAAAGTTACTTTCTTGCTGACTCAGGACTGTGTGAGTCCAACCATCTCACCATAAGAAAGCCCCATCCTTCATCTGCCCAACACCCTGGCCCGCTTCATGGGCCCTTGTTATATCCCCCTCCCAACAGGCAGAGATGACACCCCTCACCCCTCGCTGTTCGATTCCTTCCTTCTCTCTGATGTCCCTGCCTAAAGAAAGGAATCGAACAGCGAGGGGCAAGGGGTGTCGTCTCTGCCTGTTGGGAGGGGGATATAACAAGGGCCCATGAAGCGGGCCGGGGAGGAAGGCACTGGTCCACTTACAGAGGACAAGAGAGAGCGGGAGCCAGCTAGGTGTAGTGGTTAAGAGCAGTGGTGTGGAGTGGTGGAGTCTGATCTGGAGAACCGGGTTTCATTCCCCACTCCTCCACATGAGCGGCGGAGGCTAATCTGGTGGACTGGATTTGTTTCCCCACTCCTCCACACGAAGCCAGCTGGGTGACCTTGGGCCAGTTACAGTCTCTCAGCCCCACCTACCTCACAGAGTGTCTGTTGTAGGGAGGGGAAGGGAAGGCGATTGTAAGCCGGTGTGAGTCTCCCTTAAGTGGTAGAGAAAGTCAGCCTATAAAAACCAACTGTTCTTCTTCATCATCATCCAACAGGGAGGAAAAGGAACCAGGCGAAGCATCTCTGCCCTATCCTGAGGACTTGTGGGCCCTCAAACGAAGTGCACCTACATAGCCGAAGGTCAGCGCCCCATGCCGGAGCGGCAGGGATGCCACACCTCCACTGACAGAATCGAGCGGGTGCAGAGGAGAGCAACGAGGATGATCAGGGGCCTGGAGGCCAAGCCCTACGAGGAAAGGCTGAGGGAGTTGGGAATGTTGGGTCTGGAGAAGAGGCGGTTGGGGGGGGGGACATGATTGCTCTCTTGAAGTATTTAAAGGGCTGTCACTTAGAGGAGGGCAGGGAGCTCTTCCTGTTGGCAGCAGAGGTTAGAACTCACGATAATGGGTTTAAATTGCGGGAGGAAAGGTACCGGCTGGATATTGGGGGGGGGGATTTTGTTCAGGGGGGAAAGTTGTTCAGCAGTGGAATTGGCTGTCTTGGGAGGTGGTGAGCTCCCCCTCACGGGCATTTAAGCAAAGGCTGGACAAGCACTTGTCAGGGATGCTTTGGGCTGATCCTGCATTAAGCAAAGGGTTGGGCTAGATGGCCTGTATGGACCCTTCCAACTCTATGATTCCCCTTTGAAGATGCCTCCGCCTTCTCCCTTGTGCCCAGGGGGACGTGAGGGGTTCCAGGGAAATGCAGAATGGGCATCTCGCTCTGTAGGCGCAAGCTCAGGTCTGCCTAGCAGAAGTCAGCCTCGCAGCCCGAGTCCTCCTGAACGACAACAAGCCAGGCATCGCTCGCTGGCGTCTCACATGCCGCCCCTCGGAAGCATCACAGAGGAAGCGATTGTGCCACTCCACCGAGGCTGCCAGGAATGCTAATCAGCACCCGTTAATGCCAGTATTGTTTCAAAGACGCCCTCCAATCAAAATTTCGCTGACGCCAATCCCACATGCCTCCAACCCCCAGATCTTTCAGCGGGAAGCAACGGCGCTTCATGCCGTTCAAACCCTGGGCACTGGCTAGTGGGGTAAAGTCCTCAGAAAATGATGATTCCCATTCCCCCGCTCCACTGTTTTGAGTGAACACAAAGCAAAGACCAAGCCCTACAAGGAAAGGCTGAGGGAGTTGGGAACGTTGTGTTTGGAGAAGGGGAGGATGAGGGGGGACACAATTGCTCTCTTGAAGTATTTGAAGGGCTGTCACTTCGAGGAGGGCAGGGAGTTGTTCCTGTCCGCAGCAGAGGATAGGACTCGCAATAACGGGTTTAAATTGAGAGCAGAGAGGTACTGGCTGGATATTAGGGGGAAATGCTCCTCTGCTGCCAACAGGAGAGCCAGCGTGGTATAGTGGTTAAGAGCGGTGGTTTGGAGCGGTGGACTCTGATCTGGAGAACCGGGTTTGATTCCCCACTCCTCCACATGGGCGGCGGATGCTAATCTGGGGAACCAGGTTGGTTTCCCCACTCCTCCACATGAAGCCAGCTGGGTGACATTGGGCAAGTCACAGCTCTGTTAGAGCTCTTTCAGCCCCACCTACCTCACAGGCATATAAAAACCAACTCTTCTTCTTCAACCAGCATATAAAATTGGCATATAAAATCAGCAATCACAGGCATATAAAAACCAACTCTTCTTCTTCAACCAGCACACTCAGATCTTGATTCCCACCTAAGCCATTTACAGTCTGACTGTACTCAAGCACCTCGACCAAGTCTTTGCTATTATAGGTCAGCGGGTTTGTGTTTCAAGCTGTATAAAGATTGGCAGTTGTTTCTTGTCTGGCGCAAGGAACATGCTTTGTGTTTGGTAAACAGCCGAGCCAAGGATCTGTATGTACCACCACACCTTTAACATCCAAGGACACAGTGACATTTAACTCTCAATTTATGCTCGGTTCAAGTAGTTCCTGGGAAGGGTGGAATAAGGTATCGATGCAACATTTTATATAGCCAAGGTGTACAAATACTGGGAAACTGGTGCTTAGAATCTGTCCTCCTAATCTTCAAGAAGCAAAGAATTCCACATTTTTGTCCCTCCCTTCCTCTAAGGATCTCGAGACTGTGTACGCTGTACATGTTCCCCTTTATAACTGCCCTATGAGATTGGTTAGGCAGGTAAAGAATAACTGGACCAAGGTCACCTGGTGAGGTTTATGGCTAAGTGGAGATTTGAACCTGGGCCTCTTCCACCCCAGCTAATACTATCATTCACCCTGTGTGGACTTACTTCCTGGAAGACTCTACACTAGGGTTTCCAGCTCCAGGATGGGAAACACCTGGAAAATGTGGGGGTGGAGCCTGAGGAGGGCGGGGTTTGGAGAGGGGAGGGACTTCAATGGGGTATAGTGCCATAGATTCCAACTTCCAAAGCAGCCATTTTCTCCAGGGGAACTGATCACTGTTAGTGTTGGACTAGGATCAGGGAGACCCAGGTTTGAATCCCCACTCATGCCATGGAAGCTTGCTGGGTGACCTTGGGCCAGTCACACTCTCTCTGCCTCACCTACCTCATAGGGTTGTTGTGAGGATAAAGAGGAGGAGAAGAGAATGACACAAGATGCTTTGGGTTCCCGCTGGGGAGAAAGGCGGGGTACATATGAATTCAGTAAAAATCAATCAATCAATCAATGTATAAACTGGGAATACACATTAACGGATTAACAAAAAAGAGTCACAATTCCCCTCCCTCTTTCAACTCCTCTATCAATTACCTATCAGAAATTTTTTGGGGGGAGGGGGAGTTAGGGTTGCCAGCTCCGGGTTGGGAAATACCTGGAGATTTTTGGGGCGGAGACTGAGGAGGGCAGGGTTTAGGGGAGGGACTTCAATGCCTTAAGAGTCCGATGGCCAAAGCGGCCATTTTCTCTAGGTGGTCAACCACATGCCTGGGAAAACTAACAGAGCATATAAGAAGAAGAAGAGTTGGTTCCAGGGGAACTGATCTCTATCGGCTGGAGATCAGTTGTAACAGCAGGAGACCTCCAGCTAGTCCCTGGAGGTTTGGAAATCAGCACAGATGCGAAGGAAATTAACAAAGTGCAAACATTTATATAAATAGCTACACAAATACACAACTGAACAAGAACTAGTCATTCAGACAAACATCCTAATAAACAGTCAATGAACATGTTGTGTATTTGTGTAGCTATTTATATAAATGTTTGCACTTTGTTAATTTCCTTCGCATCTGTGCTGATTTCCAAACCTCCAGGGACTAGCACAGAGGTGCCTATTTCCTACATAGTCCCTGGAGGTTGGCAACCCTAGGGAAAGTCCATAGCTCATGGTTACAAGCTGTCAATACGAAGCAGACATTTGTGGGTTTAGGGGGGGTCTGTTTTTGCTTTTTGTGCCTCCTGATGTTTTTTTTTTTAAAAAAAAAAACAGCAAGAAAATGCCACACAATCCGGGATCCTGCCGGGCTCATTAGGCTCGGCTTGGCACCAGAACAGTAAGAGCAGCTGCTACCAGAGTAAGCCGTCTGAGCAAAGTTTGCTCATTTGCTCTTCGGTCAAAGCAGAGGGTCTACTTTTTCACATGCAGCAGGGGCACCCTTTTCTGAGGTGGGAGAGCGGGCTCGACCAAGTCAGACAGCGGGTGGTGGCTTGCACTTCCGAACGTTCCTTCGAATTCAAAACCCATGCAAAGAGACAGCCGGCAGGGGAGGCCGAAAGATTCCACCATCCCCCTTCTCCTCTTTGCTCGCTGAACTGGTTTTCTGCTCACAACGAGGTTGCAGCATACGGTACGGATTGCAGTACTTGCTTGCGCTCAGGACACGGAGCCAAATTTTTTCACGCTCGGGGTTCTGATGTGCTTTCACGCTTCTGGGTTTTATTAGCTGGCTTGAACCATTTTTGTTCCATGGTTTTAGCTTTTAAACTGAGAGTCGCTAGGGTTGCCCCGTGGCACAAAGGGGGAACCTGCAGTACTGCAGTCAAAAGCTATGCTCATGGCAGCCATTCTCCGATAGATATGGGTGACTTAATAATGTTCATGAGTAGGGTTATAAATATTCTAGATACAATGTGGGATAGTAAATATGACCAATACCTTAAACGTCTACGTGGATCAGTGTCAATTCTAGTAGGTTTGGAGTTGTTATAACTCTAACGAAAATATAGGTTCAGCAACTAATCAAGGTTCATACTCAAAATATCTTATTAATTAAACTTTATTTAGTCAGATAAAATTGTATCTATAAACAGTTTTTGAACTATTAGTCAAAATAGTTAACTTTACAACTATCACAGAAGGGGATATCAGGGGGTTATGGTTTGGGTTAACTTGGGCACGGGCAAAAACATGAATTGTAAGATTTCCCCCATCTGTCTTTTTCCCTCCTTTTTTTTCTTCTGTACCCCTTATTAAAAAATAATTAAAAATTAAAAAAATAAAAGCTCTGCTCACGACCTGAGTTTGATCCCGATGGAAGTTGGTTTCAGGTAGCCGGCTAAGGCTGACTCAGCCTTCCATCCTTCCGAGGTCGGTAAAATGAGTACCCAGCTTGCTGGAGGTAAAGGGAAGATGATTGGGGAAGGCACTGGCAAACCACCCCGTAAAAACAAAGACTGCCTAGTAAACGTCAGGATGTGACGTCACCCCATGGGTTAGGAATGACCCAGCGCTTGCAGAGGGGACCTTTACCTTTTAGGGTTCCCAACTCCAGGTCGGGAAATTCCAGAAGATTTGGGGGTGGAGCCTGGAAAGGGTGGGGTTTGAGAAGGGAAGGACCTCAGAGGGGTACAATGCCATAGACTCCACCCTCCAAACAGCCATTTTCTCCAGGGAAACTGATCTCTGGCGATCAGCTGTAATTCCAGGAGATCTCCAGGCCGCACCTGGAGGATGACAACCCTATGAGTGGCCTTGAGCTGCTTTCTGAAGAAGCAACACATAAGTAAGTGTGTTAAATAAATAAAAAGGAGACACATTTTATACCAGCAGGGCCTTGGACTCAGCAGCCTGCCTTTGTGGACTAGGATCCTCTAGGGATCAGACACCCTGCACTCCCCTGGAGAGCCCAGACATAAGCAAACCCTCCCTCTGTACATACTTCGCCCACACTAACAATGGGTGTTTTCCTAGTAGCATAGTAATAAAATAACCGTCGCTGCTCCTGCCAAGAAGTTGCCAAACCTGGGGAATTATTCAGGCATCGCCTAGGGTCATAAAATGCATCATACAGTCCTCAAGATCTGGAAGCGGCATCTTGCATAATCTCACTGACAAAGTCTCCAGCCCAAACTCCCAGCCTCTGAGGGTGAAGCCTTCAATTTTTTTTCCTCTCCGCCGCCCCCACCCCAAGAAACTCTTTTCCTCTCTGCGTTGGACCAAGAGGTGGAATTTCATTTGGAGCACCGAGCCACCAATTGACCCCGCGGGCTCCATGTTTGCTAAATACCGCTGATGATCCAGCGCCAGGAAATTACAGGGGAAGTTTAATTGGCAGTCGGAGAAAGGGGCGGCAAAGCCGAAGAGGCCTTGCCGGGACCTGTTTCAGGAGAATGCCAGCATCATTCGAGCAGAGACAGGGGATGAGAATTGTGCCAAGGAGTCTTGGACCATTCCTACCTCTTTTGCAATTTCAGACTTTTCCTGTATCACATACAGTACATTATTTTCATTACTATTATTACCATTACTATTACCATTACTTGGACAGTTCATGAGAGGGGGGGCATCTTGGTGTCAGGCATGGCCTTAGAAAGGAATGTTGTGGTTTCTCCAGATGCTGGCCAAGGCCAGCTCTAGCCCTGCAAACAACGTGTTTAGACTGAACTCTGTGGGAATGCCAGTAGAATCCTACCTCCCTGACAACTCCTGGGAGGGGGGTTGGCATGGCATCCAGATCTACCCCGATTTGCCCTATGCTCTTCCATATATGCCCTGTACTGTGCTTATAGTTTTCATTAGTGTCCATTTGACTCTTAGCTTCTGTTAACCTGTGGATTTTCCAATAAATCAACTCTCTTTGGACTGCTTGTCTGTGGATGTCTGTTTATGAGATTATCATGGGACTAGAGCTCACATGCGGCACTGGGGGTGTGGGCGGGAGGGAGTTGTGAGTTTCCTGCATTGTGCAGGAGGTTGGACTAGATGACCCTGGTGGTCCCTTCCAACTCTATGATTCTATTACCATTACTATTACCATTATCACTACTACTACTACTACTACTACTATTGTTGTTGTTGTTGTTGTTGCAAAGGCTGTAGGACACCTGGAAGAGATCTAATTCAGTGCTCTGCACAGGTATCTCGGTATTGAAACCCCTTAGCAAATTATCAGTATGAATCCAAATAACAGAACTCCTTGTGGTGAAATGGTCAGGCAATGGAGTTGGTCTTCTCCACCCAAACCAGGATCCTAAACCATGGTTTAGAATCCTAGCTCGCGTGGAATAAGCAAACTCCAGTTAAGAACATAAGAAGAGCTCTGATGGATCAGTAGGGTTGCCAGATCCCTCTTCACCACCAGCAGGATGTTTTTGGGGCGGGGCCTGAGGAGGGTGGGGTTTTGGGAGGGACTTCAAGGCCATAGAGTCCAATTGCCAAAGCAACCATTTTCCCCAGGTGGTCAACCACATGCCTCGGAAAACTGAGCATACAAGAAGAAGAAGAGTTGGTTTTTATATGCCAACTTTCTCTGCACTTAAGGGAGACTCAAACCGGTTTACAATCACCTTCCCTTCCCCTCCCCACAACAGACACCCTGTGAGGCAGGTGAGGCTGAGAGAGCTCTAAGAGAGCTGTAACTAGCCCAAGGTCACCCAGCTGGCTTCATGTGTAGGAGTGGGGAAACAAATCCAGTTCACCAGATTAGCCTCTGCCGCTCATGTGGAGGAGGGGGGAATCAAACCCAGTTCTCCAGATCAGACTCCACCGCTCCAAACCACAGCTCTTAACCACTACACCACGCTGGTTCCCCTATAAGCCAGTCTTCCTCTGACGATGCCTCCTAGCACTGCAATTCAGAAGTTTGCCGCCTCTGTAGATGGAGGTTCCCTTCAGACACCATGGCTAGTTATTAGCAGTCACACCCCTCCTCCGTTAAAGGGTCTCTGAAAGCATCCGAGCAGGGCACTGGCCCCTCCCAAAAAAAGATGCCCTCTGGACGGTTCTGGGATCAATCTCATGGTTTACAACCCTTGGCAGGAAGGGATAGGGCAGCGGATCTTTTCCCACGGCCTAAAGATGTGCTTGGCTAAACAAAGGGGCCAAGCTAAAGGCTGGTTTGTGTCCCCTCAAAGGTGATCTTATCAGCTGTCCGGGCAGAACTTTCTCTCACCAACCCTGCACCCCTATTGTGGGATACCTTCACTCCCTTTGATCTCTCTGAGATTTGCCCCCTGCCATAACATCTCATATCACCGCAGTGATTGCGCATGTGATTGTGTGTTTGTCCTGGATCCGCTCACTCGCCCCCACTTGGGGTTAGCTTTTATTTCTCCAAGTCGCTGGTCGCTTTCCGTCTTCAGCGCTGCTCCCGTCGACATCCCCCTTCAAGACTGGTAGTTATCACCCATCCCTACACTCTATCACATCTCCCTCTTTTCTCCAACTAGCGCTTGCATGCTGCAAGTGCGTATTTCACTAGATTTAAAACACTATTTCCTCCTTAATTTCCTTTTTTATTTTTATTGCTTTATGTTATATTTTATTGTTTTTCAATAAAACGTGATTCAACTTCCAACAACTGCCTGTTTATTTGAGAGTTTCCCTTTGGGACTATCCTGGTATGCACGGGTTATTTGATCCCAGTTAACCCCCCTCACACCCGACCTTCAGGTAATTCCCCCAATTTAAGGGGACACGGCACATTCAGGGTAACATAGTAGCCACATTATGTTCATGGAGGAGAGGGCTATCCATGGCTACTAGTGTAACAGCCCATTCCTGGAAAATGGGCTGAAACTCAATGGGAGGCGGCGTGACTTCGCCACCAGCGTAAGTACATGTAATCGCATGATTACACGTACTTATATTGGCGGTGAGGCCAGTCCCGCCGGCTGGTGAGCGCCGCAGGACTGCGCCTTGCCCCTCTGCCAGCGCAGCCTCTCTATGGCGCTGGCAACGGCGTGGAAAGGCCGCACCAGCGCAGGGGGCATTCTGGAGGCGGGGAGGGGGAGGAGCCGCTGGCTAGGCGGCTTCCTATCCCCTTTCGGCCACTTGCGCCAGTGTCCGGAACGGCGGTGCTGCGCCTGCTATTTAGCATGTGCAGCCTCGCTGTTTTCAATGGGGCTTTTGGCCCCATTGAAAACAAAAAAAGCTGCAAAACGGCTTTTTTTGTTTCTCCGGCCTGCATGAATCGGCTTAGAAAGAGGCGCCACTGCGCCTCTTCCCCTCCGACTCCACACGCCGCATTTTCAGGAATGGGCTGAAAATGTATACTGGTCATGATGCATATCTATTCTCTTTAGTATCAGAGGAACATGCCTATTATATTAGGTGCTTTGGGACACAGACAGGTTAATGTTGGTGCAATCATCTTATTTGTGGGCTTCCTAGAGGCACCTGGTTGACCATTGTGTGAACAGACTGCTCGACTTGATGGGCCTTGGTCTGATCCAGCAGGGCCTTTCTTACATTCTTATATTTAAATACATTCTGAAAGCATCCATACCGCTTCGGGGGGAAAGAAAGCGGGCAGCGTTTCTGACGCTCTTGGAACTTTTGAGACAGCTCTGTCAAACCCGTCTCAAGAACGATCAGTCCACCACCAAGCGGACCAAAGAGAAGATGAAAGATTAGAAGAATGCCATAAGTGTGAAAGACGGATACAGAAGGATGGGTCTCCTTTTCAAAGATGGGCCTGGAGGAACCGCCACTCGGTGTTACGTCACAAGTGTTTTGGGGGGAATGGAACTTGCTAAGATCTAACCCGGTGATCAAAAGGGTGATTTTTCTTGATACGCAATCAATCAATTTAATTTATTACGCCCGTTGACCAGCCAAGCAAATATTCAAAGGGATTAACATTGATTAAAAGGTAAAATATAACAATATATCTGTACATAAAACACCAACTATTTGAGATGTAGCTGCCAGGCTGCTATAAGGATAGGAAACCCTAAGAATTCACGGCAGTGTTAAAAGTCATCCAGATGTCTAGTTAAGCGGGTCAAGGAATACAGATGGTTCCTACATCAAGCAAACCTGTCTTTTCGAGTACCAGGATTGATCTTGGCAAGTGCGAGTGAGAAGAAACGTGGAAAGGGGCAGCCAAAATGATCAAGGGGGTCACAGCATCTTTCCTTCTGAGGAAAGCTTAGAGGATTTTGGGGGTTTAGGGGAGGATGAAGATGATTAAAAGGAGACACAAGGAAGGTTTTGAGAATTTTGCATGGTCTGGAACAGCGGTTCCCAAACTTTTTGAATTATGGTACACTTTTCAGGTGAGAAATTCATCACGGAGCACTCATTTTCACCTAGCACTGATATACTAAACCAAATGACAGTAGTATTTTTCTTTGCAATCTCTTCACGGAGCACTGGGAGATGTTTCATGGAGCACCATAGAATCATAGAGTTGGAAGGGACCACCAGGGTCATCTAGTCCAACCCCCTGAACAATGCAGGAAATTAACAACTACCTCCCCCCCCCACATCCCCAGTGACCCCAACCCTCGCCCCGCAATGCAGGATCCCACAATCAAAGCACTCCCGACCGATGGCCATCTAGCCTCTGCTTAAAGACCTCCAAAGAAGGGGGCACCACCACCCTCCGAGGCAGTACATTCCACTATCGAACAGCCCTCACCGTCAGAAAGTTCTTCCTAATGTTTAGGTGGAATCGCTTTTCTATTAGTTTAAATCCATTACTCCGTGTCCTAGTCTCTGGAGCAACAGAGAGCAAGCTAGTTCCCTCATCAACATGACATCCTTTCAAATATTTAAACATGGCTATCATGTCTCCCCTCAACCACCTCTTCTCCAAACTAAACAAACCCAACTCCCTAAGTCTCTCCTCATAGGGCATGGATTCCAGACCTCTGACCATTCTGGTCGCCCTCCTCTGGACACGCTCCAACTTGTCAACATCCTTCTTAAATTGTGGAGCCCAAAACTGGACACAGTATTCCAAGTGAGGTCTGACCAATGCAGAATACAGTGGTAGTATTACTTCCCTTAATCTAGACACAATACTCCTATTGATGCAGCCCAGAACTGCATTGGCCTTCTTAGCCGCCATATCAAACTGTTGACTCATGTTCAGTTTGTGGTCCACTAAGACTCCCAGATCTCTTTCACATGTACTGTTGTCAAGCCAACTATCTCCCATCCTGTACCTGTGCCTTATGTTGTTTCTGCCTAGGTGAAGTACCTTACACTTCTCCCTGTTGAAATCCATTTTATTACTTATGGCCCAGCTCTCCAGTCTATCAAGATCATTCTGAACTCTGACCCTATCCTCCGGGGTATTAACTACCCCTCCTAACTTGGTGTCATCTGCAAATTTGATTAGCATGCTCTCTATTCCATCATCCAAGTCATTTATAAAAATATTAAATAGTACCAGTCCCAGGACAGACTCCTGTGGTACCCCACTAGTCACTCCTCTCCAGGATGAAGTTGTGCCATTAATGAGCACCCTTTGGGTTCGGTTGGTCAACCAATTACCAATCCACCTAACAGTAGCAGTGTCCAGCCCACATTTTACTAGCTTTGTTTTAAGAAGATCATGGGGGACTTTATCAAAGGCTTTACTGAAATCAAGGTACACTACATCTACAGCATTCCCTTCATCTACCATACTTGTCATTCTATCAAAAAAAGATATGAGATTAGTTTGGCATGACCTGTTTTTGAGAAACCCATGTTGACTGTCAGTGATCACGGCATTTCTTTCTAAGTGCTTACAGACCGTCTGTTTAGTTATCTGCTCTAGTATTTTACCTGGTATTGGTGTCAGGCTGACTGGGCGATAATTGTTTGGGATTTCTTTACTCCCCTTTTTAAAGATGGGGACCACATTAGCCCTCCTCCAGTCTGCTGGAACCTCTCCTGTTCTCCATGAATTCTCAAAGATTATTGCCAGTGGTTCTGAAATCACTTCAGCCAGTTCTTTTAACATCCTTGGATGCAGTTCGTCCGGCCCAGGAGACTTGAATTCATCAAGAGTAGCCAGGTATTTCCATACTATCTCAGATTCTATACTATGCTGTAATTCCCCTATTGCATCCTCTGCTCCATTATTCCCAGGCTGAGGACTATTCCCCTTTTGGGAGAAGACTGATACAAAAAAGGAGTTAAGTAATTCTGCCTTTTCTGCCTCCCCTGTTAATAACTCACCATTCTCTCCACGCAATGACCCGATCATTACCTTGATCTTCCTTTCATTATGGACATAACCAAAAAACCTGTTTTTGTTGTTTTTAACTTCCCTGGCTAGTCGGAGCTCATTCTGCTCTTTAGCCTTCCTGACTTTCTCCCTACATGGGTTGGCTACTTGTTTGAATTCCTCTTTGTTGATTTCTCCCTTTTTCCATTTCTTGTACATGCCCTTCTTAAATCCTATCTCAACCAAAAGTTCTTTCGACATCCACCCTGGTTTCTTCAAATCTCTACCTTTTTTTTCTCTTCGTGGGAATTGATTGAAATTGCGCCTTCAATATCTTCCTTTTAAGAATTTCCCATCCTTCATGTACTCCGTTCTCATTCAATATTCTCACCCACGGGATCACACCCAGTAGTTCCCTAAATTTATTGAAATCAGCTTTCCTAAAGTCTAGAATACAAGTTTGACTATTTCTTGCTTCTCCTTTCTGCTGTATAACAAACTCCAGGAGAACATGGTCAACCCCACCTAAAGATCCCACTCCTTCTACCCCATAAACCAAGTCATCATTATTGGATAAGATCAGATCCAAAATGGCTGTTCCCCTTGTCTCTTCTTCCACTTTTTGGACTATGAAGTTGTCTGCAAGGGAAGTGAGGAATTGCTCTACCACTGAGCCACAGCCCCTCCCCTGTTGCTGACCGACAATTGGTATTCAGTCACTTGTGCCGTCGAGTTGCTTCTGACTTATGGCATCCCCATGAATCAATGATTTCCAAAATGAGCCCGGTGGCACTCTCCTCCTCACCACCAGCTCTTCACCATTTTCACAGCATTTTTGGTCCGTACGGCGATCCAAAATGGTGCCCAAATGCCGGCCACTGCAGAACAGAACGTCCCTTGCTGAAATCAATCCAGGCCTTTGCAAAAGGTGGCCTTTGCTTGACGTACAAAGAGTTCGAGAAGCCACTGTTGGAACCAGGCCAGCTTGTCACTACGGCACGCTCTCCCCTCCCCCCCCCCACCCGGGCCACATTTGGTACCCATTCGATACAGAACATCACGGCTGCAGCCAAATGCTCTAATCCTGGAGAATGAAGCAGCCGAGGAGGCAGCATATGTGCCGTTCCCGGGTTCCTCCCTCTCCTGATGCATCTGCAGCTGTTGTTCCTCTCTCGGCTTCCCGTGCCCTTTAGAAACGGCATTCCCCTCTCCCCAAAACAGCACGGTGTTCTATCCCACCCAGTGCCCACTTGGGAACAGCCCCTCTCTCCACAACCGTTGCCACGTTTGCAGAGCAGAGGAGAAACAGCCATCGGCAACGTTTCTTTCCCGCGCCTAGAACTTACGCCAACAGATGCTGCTGTCGTTTCGAGCATCGATTTCCTCGGCTGCTCGCTGCACCTGTTTAAACCCTGGGGCTAAGCCGCGGGCATGAAATGCAAGACAAGGCGGGCAGCTGTACTTCGTCATAGGAAGACCAGACAATGCCAATCCATGTCAGGGGAGAAACCTGAAGCAAGCCAGGAGCAAAACCAGGGCCAGTGAACTAGTTCATCTAACACAGGTCGAACCTGCTGAGTTCCCAAGAGCTTTTTTTATTCTAAAAAGCCTACTCGAGAGTGCAGACGCCAGCATGCTGAAGAAACAATCAGCTCGTGAGCAGAACAGATTTGGGCAAGCAAAGAATTAGGGCCTTTCCTTTAAAAAAAAGTAGTGCAATATTTTTGTCAGGGAGGTGGTAGAGCATCCGCTTGGCGTGCAGAAGGTCCCAGGTTCAATCCCCGGCACCTCCAGTTAAGGATCAAGTACTAGGTGATGTGAAAGACCTGAGACCCTGGAGACCCTGGAGAGCTGCTGCCAGTCTGAGTAGACAATACTGACTTTGACGGACCAATTGCCTGATTCAGTATAAGGCAGCTTCACATGTGTTCCAAAACAGGATCTAGACATGAGGTTGGGATCCAGTAATGCCAGAGTGGAAAAGGAGATTTAAAAAAAAAAAAAAAAAGCTGGCACGGAACAGTGGTTACAGTGTCAGATTCAGACCTGGGAAAACCGGGTTCAAATCCTCACTCTGCCATAAAAGCTGGGTGGGTGACCGTGGGCCTGTCACAGCCTAATCAACCTACCTCACAAGGTTGTTGCTGTGGGGATAAGGTGGAGGAGGGGGAGACAGTGTAACAAGCCACTTTGGGTCTCAATTAGGGAGAAAAGCCAGACATAAATCATCATCATCATCATCATCATCAATATTGCACAGCTTCGCTCGCTCAAGGGTTGCAGTGACCCAGAGTACTTCAATGTAATGGTTAACGAAATAATGTGCACATGAAGCAGAAGAATGTAACAGACGGCTCGCATGATTTCATTTCATTTGGTTTCGAAAGAGGATCAGAAGAAATACCTTGTGCTATGTCTTGCGTATGTGGAAAAGGCAGTGGAGATACAATGACTTTCGCTTAACGCATGAAGGCAGAGAGGAGTAATTTTAGGACTTTTGCTGCCTTCTACTGAATCCGACCATCAGTCCACCAAGGTCAGTGTTGTCTACTCTGAATGGCAGCGGCTCTCCAGGGTCTCGGGCAGAGTTCTTTCCCATCACTTACTGCCCAGTCCTTTTAAATGGAGATGCCGAGGGCTGAACCTGGGACCTTCTGCATGCCAAGCAGATGCTCTACAAACTGAGCCACGACCCCTTCCCAAAGATGCAGAAATCTTCCATGGCATCCAACTCCTTTCCTGTTGTTACAGGCCAGGCATCCCCTCTGCTTCCCTGTCTCTCATGCACTGGAATGCACATTGCTCACCATTTTTTAAAGAAGGGGAATCCCTCCCCCAACCCTGCAAATCCCCTCGTTGCACACTGAACCCTTGCTTCTTCTCATGAGCCAGAGTGCGCATCCCTTGGCATTTTAAAAGAAGAGGGGGGGGGTGAATGGCAACATGTCTTCAGAACCTCTATTTTTTTAAAAAAAATTATTTTTATTTTTAACACAACACATAACAAAGTACACAACACACACTCATACCTACTACAACACTATCACAATACTAAGACAAGACCATAGTCCACCCAAATTCGGGCAAATCTACAACCTGCGGTCATCCTGGCTGTTGATATTCTTAGAACTTATTACACATATAAAATGTAAAATATAGCAAAAACCAAGCAGAGAGAGGAGGGAAAAACTAAATATACATTCAAGGTTATTAGTATACAGATTATATTATCTATTGTAGTATAATATTGCATATATAGCATAGGTTTTATATTAAAATGCTATACAAAACCTGGTTATATTCTCTATATTATATTATTAAGTTATCATTATTATTGTTATTATTATTAATAATAATAATCCCCTTTTCAGGCTGAGCACTTCCTCTCTTCTCATGCACCTCAGCACGCATCATTCAGCATTTTGAAAAGGGGGGGAGAACAGCCCCTGCAGCCTCCCGGCAACGACTGCTATGCTCATTACCCACAGATTTTCACAGGAGAGTCATAAGATTATCCCGCAAAAGGCTAACAAGGTCCGAGCAAGACTTTGAACTGCCTCAACAAGCCATTCAAATTACACCCCGGGGGGCCTCAAGTCCCACCTTTTCAAGAGCACAAATTCCCAGACCCGACAACTGCCCGCCAATCCATGGGCCAGCTCACGAGACGGGATCACACGCAATGTGATGACGTCACTTCCAATCTACACCAGGAAGTGCCGCATCACAATGGGCCACTAGCCTTTGGGGGGGTTTGTGGTAACGTCGCCCGTCATGATGTAACTGTGTCACACGTAGCCACATGCACGATTCCCCACCCCAGCTCCGCCCCAAAAACCTCCTGCCAGAGGAGAGAGGGGACCTGGCAACCCTAGATGCAAGTCCAGCCAGGTTACGGAGATCAGTTCCACTGGAGAAAATGGCTGCTTTGGAGGGTGGATTCTATTGCATGGTACCCCACTGAGGTCTCTTCCCAAACCCCACCCACCCCAGGCTCCACCCCCTAAATCTCCAGGTATTTCCTAACCCAGAGCTGGCAACTCCTATACCCAACTGATCTTGAACACCATGAACACATGAAGCTGACTTATATACTGAACCAGACCCTTGGTCCATCCAAGTCGGTTTTGTCTACTCAGACAGGCAGCGGCTCTCCAGGGTCTCAGGCAGGGGTCTTTCACATCACCGACTTGCCTAGTCCCTTTAACTGGAGATGCCGGGGATTGATCCTGGGACCTTCAGCATGCCGAGCAGATGCTCTACCGCTGAGCCGCAGCCCCTCTTTCTGCCTAAGATGCCTGTCTTGGGCTCCAGCCAAACATTGCTCTGCAGCAGAGCAAATACTCTGCTTCTTGTCTACTTCTACCAGGACTTGATAAACAGATGTCTTTCCCCCTCGCGTATGCGCACCTCCGTTCCTTTTAGCGGCTTTTTAAAAAGATATTGCATATAGGGCTGTCAATTCGGTTCGGTCCGAACTGAAAATCAACCGAATTTCCCCTGATTCGGCGCTTTTCTGTTCGGACGGATCCGAACTCAAAACTGACGGTCAACCGGTGGGGCCAAATTCAGCGAGTTCGGGAGTTCGCGAATAAATCTGGCAAATTCGGCCGTCAGTAAGCAGCATAACCGTCAGTAAGCAGCATTCTCCTCCCCCGGCCAATCGGTGGGCAAGCTGGGTCTTCTTCTGGCCAATCAGTCAGGATTGAGTACTGGAGGAATCAGCTGATGTGCGGCCCGGCCAGGGAGAGAGAGAGAGCGAAATCCTCGTGTGTTGTGTGTGGGGTGCTTGTTCACATTCACTCCTTTCTGTGGCTGCAGGGGGCGCATTTTTTGGGGTGCAGACACAAAACTTTCACTGGAACTTCAGATGAAGCTTCTTAAGGTACCCCCCAAGTTTTGTAAACATTGGGTCAGGGGGTCCCGAGATATGGGCTCCCCCCTTTTTCTTTCCATGGCTGCAGGGGGCGCATTTTTGGGGGTACAAATCCCAAACTTTGAGTGGAGTTTCAGACCAGTGTTCTTAAGATACCCCCCAAGTTTTGTAAACATTGGGTCAGGGGGGTCTCGAGATATGGGCTCTCCCCCTTTTCCCTCCCCCCCTTTTCCATTTATGTGGCTGCAGGGGGCGCTTTTTTGGGGATATAGCCCCCAAACTTTTAGCATAGCTTCAGTGAATTATTCTTAAGATACTACCCAAGTTTTGTAAAGATGGGTTCAGTGGGAGCAGAAATATCGCCTCCCCCCCTTTTCTCTTTCCATGGCTGCAGGGGGCGCATTTTTGGGGGTGCAGACACAAAACTTTCACTGGAACTTCAGATGAAGCTTCTTAAGGAACCCCCCAAGTTTTGTGAACATTGGGTCAGGGGGTCCCGAGATATGGGCTTTCCCCTTTCCCCTTTCCCCTATTGGGATGAATGGGGCAGCCGAGCCGATCCTGTGTGCATCTCCTCTCCAGAGCAAAACGTTCCGTGCCTAATTGGAATCATCTTGGATTACAGCCCCTCTTGATGGAACAGAAGACAGCCACAGTAAGACCCCTTTGGGGGCTTTAATCTATAATTTTTCTCCTGTGTATGTGTGTGTGGGGGGGGAAAGCAGAGTCTGTGTGTGTGGGGGGAGGGAGCAGTTTCTGTGGGTGGGGGGGAAGCCAAAGGGGGCTTTCGTCGGTTCTGCCTGGGGTGTGTGTTCCCCCTCGAGTCTCTCGCTCCCTGGTTTGAGGGGGGAGGTTTCAGTTGTGTGTTGCAAAGGTGTTGTTTAACAAGGTTGTGTTTGCAGTTGTTTTGCTAATTTCTCCGCTGTTGTCGGGCTGGGAGCTTTGTGCGTGGGCGGCAAGCTCTGCTGAGAGATGCACAACATTAAGGGTGGGGGGACCCCTTTCAGGGCCCATATCTCAGCCCCCCCTGACCCAATCTTTACAAAACTTGGGGAGTCTTTCAATAAACGTCCTTTGAAGCTCTGCCAAAAGTTTGGGACCTCTAAGCCCAAAAATGCCCCCCCAGAGCCGCAGAAAAGCGCGGTTGTGTTTTAATGGTTTTATTCGGCCGAATTTGTTTCCGAACTTTGAATTCCCGCCGAATTGAACGGATCCGAAGTGGGGGAGTTCGGACTTCGGCACGTACCGAACCCACAAGGGCCAAATTCAGCCGAATCCGAACTGTACCGAATTTTTTTTTTGACAGCCCTAATTGCAGAGCCCTCCCCCAGCCTTTTTGCCAAGAGACAGCGATGCAACAACTAATCTGTGGCGTTGGCCCTTTTTACCTGACCTGGCCAGAATCTTACCGCGATGGTTCTCAGCGGCCCACTGCTCTGGAGAGCCACCTGGGGCCAAAACCGAGCTGGGCTCAGCTCCAGGAGGGCTGGCGGCCACTCAGTTGGGACTCTAACTGTGGTCGTTTATGCATGGGAGTTTTACCTGAGGTTCATTGCTCGCTGGACCCACACTTTCCTGCTGGGAACCTATGCACCAACAGCCTCCAAGCTCAAATCAAGTCCCTGCCCCTTTAAATGCTGCTTTGTAATTGGCTTACTTTGTAAAGCTTACTGTGAGAGAAAATCCCCCCCCAAAAAAAGAACCCAATTGCTTCATAAAAAAACATTTTAAGAACAAAAAACGGAGAAATATGAAAAAGGTGGGGAGAAGAAATCCAAGCCTCTGTTTTAAAAAGACTTTCTTCTGTTCAGAAAGAGCTCCGAGGAAGCAGGAAGCATTTGAATCCCCGCTTCTTTACACGCTGCTTTGTAATCTGCTGTGAGAGAAACCAAGCTTGTGTTTTCCAGCGCTTTGCCTTATGTACAGGGATTTCACCCAGGCTGAGCTCAGGGAAGAGGGAAGAATCGGGTTAACAGAGGAATGAGAAGTCCCGGGATTTGTGAGGGCCAGCAGCGAGGTCATCTCTAATGGAGGGGAAACTCATGCATAACTCCAAGGAACAACCAAGACGGGAGGAGGGGCGAACATGAGTGAAAGTACTCATGCATAAACCTGTGATGGGTTAAACTCATCCATTGTCACTGAGATCAGCTGGGGAAACAGTACAAGAGAGACATTTAGCCTCTCTTCCCCTGTATCACATGGGAAACAGGCTTGCTATTCTGAAGGTCCTACCTTTCCTTTCAAGTGATCTACGTATGCAAGAAAACAATGCAGCAGAATGGACAATACCTGCGGACCGAGAGGGGAAGATCACATTTTGGAATGGCCCCTTATGTTAAAAACTCCCTGCCACTAGAAAACCAGTGTAACAAAAGAGCAGAACCTTTTCCGCTGCTGGGCTAGATTTCTATCGGCGTGGACTCTGGTTCATGTGACACCAAGATGCATGATGGAATCCACCACCTGCACTCCAAAAAGCCCATTCTATCACCTCAGAGCTCTGCCCCCCCATGCCACCTAATTCTACTGCACGTGAAGGCCACGACAGAGCCTGTAGAAGTTAGAGAGGGGAACAGATGCATCTCGCCCCCAGTGCGCATGTACGTCAATGCAAGGCGCATGAGGACTGCAGCGCCACCTAGCACAAAGCCTGCCGTTTCACATGCTGCAGCGGGGGAAATTCATCCGGGCTGCCGTAACAAGACCGTTCTGTTTACTTTCTGCAACCCCCTTTTTTTGTGTGTTTTTTGTTTTTTTAAATCATGCGACAAATCCAGGCCGCACCTCCATTAATTCTTCCTCGGTTGTCTAAACACAAGACGCCAGAGCTCTGCTTTCCCTTCCCGCATAACTGCCTATGGAGATACTAAACGACGCTTAATGTGTTGGAGTTACGGCAATTCCATAGTAAATACAAGCAGGCCCACTGTGAGATTAAGAGTCTATTACACATTCGCTTTAAAAAGGGGGGGATTGTTACGATCGGTTTACATCTGCTTCAAAACCCTGAGCAGAGCAAACTAATGGTGTCGCCCTTCGCCACGGCGGCACCCCCAACCCTGCTGCCAAAGGCTGCGCTCTCCCGCTGCACAGGGCATCCATTTACTTT
Source organism: Euleptes europaea (assembly GCF_029931775.1). Classification (NCBI taxonomy): domain Eukaryota; kingdom Metazoa; phylum Chordata; class Lepidosauria; order Squamata; family Sphaerodactylidae; genus Euleptes; species Euleptes europaea. The sequence goes on from NC_079314.1 coordinate 22,462,209, forward strand.
GCAAAAGCTTATAGAATCATAGAGTTGGAAGGGGCCACGAAGGCCATCTAGTCCAAACCCCTGCTCAATGCAGGATCAGCCTAGAGCATCCCTGACAAGTGCTTGTCCAGCCTCTGCTTAAAGACTGCCAGTGAGGGGGAGCTCACCACCTCCCTCGGTAGCTGATTCCACTATAGAACAACTCTTACTGTAAAACATTTTTCCTAATATCCAGCCGGTGCCTCTCCGCCTGCAATTTAAACCTGTTACTGCAAGTCCAATCCTCTGCTGCCAACAGGAAGAGCTCCCTGCCCTCCTCTAAGTGACAGCCCTTCAAATGCTTAAAGAGAGCAATCGTCCCCCCTCAGCCTCCTCTTCTCCAGACTAAACATTCCCAACTTCTTCAGCCTTTCCTCATAGGGCCTGGTCTCCAGGCTTGCCGCTACAGAGGAAAAGGGATGCAATGTACTATAGTGGAGAAAGCCCTAACCGATATGTAACAGTGGGGTCATGGGGAACCACCAGGAGGTGCCCCCTGCTGAGCAGCAGGGGGTCAGGTTCAGCCACGCCACCAACATCCACCCACCTCATCGCCGCCTGCTGTGATCCACCACTGGAGGAGTCAATCCCTCCTTACCTCTTGTGTGTGTGTAAAATGCCGTCAAGTCGCAGCCGACTGATGGCAACCCCTTTTGGGGTTTTCATGGCAACCCCTTTTGGGTTTTCATGGCAAGAGACTAACAGAGGTGGTTTGCCAGTGCCTTCCTCTGCACAGCAACCCTGGTGTTCCTTGGTGGACTCCCATCCAAATATTAACCAGGGCTGACCCTGCTTAGCTTCCAAGATCTGACGAGAACAGGCTAGCCTGGGCCATCCAGGTCAGGGCCCTTACCTCTTAGCCTCCATCAAAAACTGCACAGCAAGCCAAACATGAGCCAACGGGTTATCCCCAAACTAGCCCAAGATTGCTTCTCCTTGTGATAGTTCGACCCCTGTTTTGGTTGCACCCTGAAGCACCAGCCTAACTACCGTGAGAAGAAAGGTTGGGAAGTGGCATTTACAGCTTGCAACACTATTTTATAGGGACACTCTAGGAATTTTTTTTCATGCCTCTATGGTCTTTGCCGTAGAGATTAATTAGCAGACGTGGAGAAGGAGAGTTGGTTTTTATATGCCAACTTTCTCTACCACTTAAGGAAGAATCAAACCGGCTTACAATCAGCTTCCTTTCCCCTCCCCACAACAGACACACTGTGAGGTAGGTGGGGCTGAGAGAGTGTGATTAGCCCAAGGTCACCCAGCTGGCTTCGTGTGTAGGAGTGGGGAAACCAATCCAGTTCACCAGATTAGCATCCACCACTCATATCGAGGAGTGGAGAATCAAACCCGGTTCTCCAGATCAGAGTCCACCGCTCCAAACCACTGCTCTTAACCACTACACCACGCTGGCTCTCCTAGAGCGTCACCAGGATGCCATGTCACATCCATCCCAAACTCCACCCTCAAAATCTATCAACATTTGCCAAGGCAGTGCTCGCAACCCCACACGTGAGCCTAGTGACCTTGGCAGTGCTAGGTCACAGCACCTCGGCAGTGCTAGGTCACAGCACGGCTCAGTTTGGCTTGTTCCTTGGCATTCAGCTTCCCGGCCTGTCCCTGTTGGGACTCCGCCTGCTGGCCCTGCCTGAACACGAGCACATCCAGCCACACTCCAAGCCCTGTGTACACAGAAGTGCATGCCAACGGGCTCCTTCCTCCCCGCAATCAGGAATGCTACTTTTTGCAGATTTCCCAACCACATAGAAGGGCTTTGGCATATATCGTTCTATGTGCAGCGGGCTTGCCACCGACATTCAAGCTGAAGACGTATAAGTCGGAGACGGCAGACATGAACCCCTCTCCGAGTATACAGCGTTTGCGATGGATCGTCTTCCCAGGGCTTGTGATTTACCAGGGACAGGTAACAAAAAACAGAAACTTGGCTCAGGTAAATAATGACATTTGGAACATTTGCAATAAATTGCTGCAATAGGGTCTTGTCAGGGCTACACCGCAGCTGCATTTGGTATATTGTGTACAGTTCTGGCTGCTGTATCTCAAAAAAGGGGGTATCGCAGCACTGGGAAAGGTGCCGAAAAGAGCAACCAAAACTATCAAGGAGATCGAGAACTTTTCCTGGATTTTGGGGGGGGGGGATACAGTAGAAATTTATTAAATTATGCATCCGATGGTGGAAAATTGACAGAAAGGTTGTTTTCTCCCTTTCCCGTATTACTGGCACTTGCCGTCACCCAACGAAGTTGACGGACAGAAGATTCAGGACGAACAAAAAGAACTTGAAGATATGACAACAAGACAAGTACTTGAAGGGCTGACATATGGAGGAGGGTGCCGAGTTGTTTTCTGTTGCCCCAGAAGGTCGGACCAGAACCAATGGGTTGAAATTAAATTAAAAGAGTTTCCATCTAGACATAAAAGACAGTCAATGCTACATCACAGACTCAATGGGAGAAACAAGCTGGTAGACAGAAGGGATGGATTTCAGTACAAGAAACTGAACTGGGGTTAATTCAGCCCTTTTCGACGACAAGCACAGATTTTCCCGCTGATGCCATTACAACATTTCCAAGATTTTTTTTCTTTTTGCCTTGTTCTCTTACAAATTAAAAAACAAAAAACAAAGTTGCTGAAACGCAAGCCTTAAGAGCTTCTTCTTGGATGATTTTGCGTCACTCAAAAAGACGCCTTTGCTTTTCTGAATTTCAAGGAGTTTAATTGTTTGTTATTGCTCCTTCTTCTGCGGTAATTGTCAAAGATAACGGGAAATTGCAATAAATGACTGGTTTTTCGTCGTTAATGGGCAGCAGAGCAGATAGGCTTTCCGATAAAGTAATTACCTCTTTCAGGGACAGCCCCGATCCCATTGGTTAGTAAACCCAAAGGTTTGCTGCAGATTACCTGGGCTGGTTTCAAGTCACAATCAGAAATGCAGAGATACACGTACTGCGTCTACACACTTGAGAATCTTCGCCGCGCCACCCACACAGACTAATTCAATTATCCCAACGGATTTGCAAGCAGCACCTAGTTATTATGTCAAGAGCATTTATTCAGCTAATTACACAGGAAGTTACAACTTCTTCGGGAACAGAGATCTAGTCAAATCTCCCCCCCCCTTTCTCATCCCTCCCACTGCCAAAGACGCAGAGGCAGAACGGGATGGGAAGACTGCCTCTTGCTTACAGACCATGCAATATCCACATGCAACGAGGGATGCCACTGGCAACTTTTGAGCATGGTCTACGGGCCCTGCCTTGTGTGCAGCCTCTGCCACTACAATTGGTCATAGAATCATAGAGTTGGAAGGGTCCACCAGGGTCAATTAGTTCAACCCCCTGCACAATGCAGGAAATTCATAACAACCTCCCCCCACACCCCCAGTGACCCCTACTCCATGCCCAGAAGATGGCCAAGATGCCCTCCCTCTCATCATCTGCCTAAGGTCATAGAATCAGCATTGCTGACAGATGGTCATCTAACCTCTTCTTAAAAACCTCCAGGGAAGGAGAGCTCACCACCTCCTGAGGAAGCCTGCTCCACTGAGGAACCGCTCTGTTAGAAAATTCTTCCTAATGTCTAGACGGAAACTCCTGTCATGTAATTTCAACCCAATACAACAGGGTTGTCAACCTCCAGGTGGCACCTGGAGATCTCCCACTATTGCAACTGATCTCCAAACAACAGAAAATTCCCCAGGAGAAAATGGCTGCTTTGGAAGATGGACTCTATGGCATTATACCCTGCCAAGGTCCCTCCCTTCCCCATACCCCAACCTCCCCAAGCTCCACCCCCCAAATCTCCAGGTATTTCCCAACCCAGAGCAACTGATTGCTACAAGGGCTGTACATTTGGGGTGTGAGCTTTCAAATGGGTATTCACTTAGATATTTATACCCCACTTTCCCCCCCAAGCGGCTTGCAAATCATTCTCTCCTCTTCCATTTTATCTTAACAACCATCCTGTAAGGTAGGCTAGACCGAGAGACTGATTGGCCCAAAGTCACCCAGTGAGATTCCACAGCTCACCAGGGTTTCAAACCAATCAGCGTAGACATGCCTGACTGTGATAGAACTGTAGTCTGATTCAGTAAAAGGCAGCTTCACTCTTAACTGGCCCTCCTGGGTTGTATTTGCATGTTTTTATCCAATGGTATAAATGTTTTAAGTGCCATTTTAATGTTTTAACAGTTTTAATTTTTGGATGTTCACCACCTTGGAGACAGAGGGTGGAAAGGTGGCATAGACATGTTTTAAACAAACGAACGGAAATGCACCCATAAATTCAAAGAAAAAGCAAGAAGAAAAACAGGAAAAAAATGAGTTTTGAATCAGTTTTTTTTAATGGGTGGTCAAAGGGAAAGACTGACTAAAGTCTAAAGGGGAGGGAGTGCTGGGTGTGCAAGGTAAGGCTGCCAACTCTGGGTTGGGAAAGACCTGGAGATCTGGGGCTGGAGTCTGGGGAAGGTGGGATTTGGGATGGGAGGGACCTCAGTGGGGCATTATGCAACAGAATCCACCCTCCAAAGCAGCCATTTTATCCAGGGGAACTGATCTCTGTCATCTTGAGATCAGATATAATTCCAGGAGATCTCCAGGCCCCACCTGGAGGCGTGCCATTTGTGGAATTTTTCGCAATTACGTATCCAGTGGTTCCTGCATTCCACCCTGAGCGTGTTTGAGTCCTTCTTTGAAACGAACGATTGGGCGACTGAAGAAATTTGTCTTTGAAACGGGATTTTTACCGGATTCCCCTCTCGCCATTCGCTGATCTATTTGCTTTGGATGTCTCCATGATGTCTTATTGATGATTTTGAGATGATTTGTCAATGTGCATTTATGAATTAATTGGGATGTTCTTATGCATATTGCAATACATCTACACGTTGACTATTGACATAATTGTGCAAAGATTCTTTAATACACATAGTGTTACTCATAGTGTGCAGTGTGTTGGGATACAATTACTTTATGATATTACTGCTTTATGAAGTTACAGTTTTGATTGTTGTATCCATTTAGTCATCAGTGCCACTATTTTTTTCTACCCACCTGGAGGTTGGAAACCCCAATGCAAGGGGGTGCAAGGGAGGGAAACAGAGGGGGACGTGGCGCAAGCAAGTAGGGGGGTTAGTAAGAAAAGTAGCAATCCCTGCAACTGCATATTCACAGAAGACAAAGTGCTCTGCCAAATGCAGAATCAGCCACTATGCCGGAGCTCCTCCATTCCTCTTCCCCACCCCTCCACGCCAGGAAGAGTTTTTACTGCCCAAAGCCCACCTCTATAGGCCTTAACCCTCCTGTCCCCGTGGTCAGCATAATGTGTTCCTCTCTCCCACACGGGGCTTAAGGCTCACGTACAAAAAATAAACATGCAAAACATACAGCGTGCAAATCTCTGCATCAGTGCCTTCCCTGCTTCATAGCACAGTCCTGTAGAGAACAGCCACACTACGCTTTGCACGTTACAATTCACACGCCATTCACGAGACTAGCTTTAACCTCTCTGAGCTGGATAAAGAAAAGGTCTAACAAACCTAAGACTATATGCAAATGAAACTATTCAAACACAGAGGAGGAGAAGGAGGAGGAGGAGAAGAGTTGTTTTTTATATGCCAACTTTCTCTACCACTTAAGGAAGAATCAAACCAGCTTACAATCACCTTCCCTTCCCCACATCACACACCCTTTGAGGTAGATGGTGCTGATAGAGTATGACTAGCCCCAGGTCACCCAGCGGGCTTCATGTGTAAGAGCGGGGAAACATATCCAGTTGAACAGATTATCGTCCACCGCTCATGTGTAGGAGTGGGGAATCAAACCCGGCTCTCCAGATCAGAGTCCACTGCTCCAAACCACCACTCCTAACCACTACACCATGCTGGCTGTCCACAGGTGCAGGTTATCCACAGGTTCTGGAAGCCACAACAGCCTCTGGTGCATAGTCACGTTACAATTCACACGCCATTCACGAGACTAGCTTTAACCTCTCTGAGCTGGATAAAGAAAAGGTCTAACAAACCTAAGACTATATGCAAATGAAACTATTCAAACACAGAGGAGGAGAAGGAGGAGGAGGAGAAGAGTTGTTTTTTATATGCCAACTTTCTCTACCACTTAAGGAAGAATCAAACCAGCTTACAATCACCTTCCCTTCCCCACATCACACACCCTTTGAGGTAGATGGTGCTCTCCAGATCAGAGTCCACTGCTCCAAACCACCACTCCTAACCACTACACCATGCTGGCTGTCCACAGGTGCAGGTTATCCACAGGTTCTGGAAGCCACAACAGCCTCTGGTGCATAGTCACCAAATTTTGCAAGGTCATTTTGGAAGGACTGGCTCTGTTTTAGCCTCAGACCTGACTGAATGGGGGGGTGAGAAGACACTTATAGGTGTGAACCGTTTCTCTGCAGATTTCAGATTACTGCAACGTGGGGATGGTTGCTACTCATGCCGACAATCCCAACAGTTTCATTTCAGCTTTTGATCCAGTTCCCCACTGAGCCCTCACTCCATATGCCCTAGAAATTAAATCCCTGATAACAGAACTGGATTTACCTTTGCTCAAGCTCACATGTGCATAAAGACAGGAGCATTAACACTAAGGCACTGGGCAATGCACAGCTGCAGTTTGCCTTGGGGTCATGTGGTAAAGGGAGAGGGGATTTCGTTTTTAGGGCTCCTGATGCTGTTTAAAGGGGAAAGGTCCTTTTCAAACCTACTTTTCCCCTTTAAAATGCTGTCGTAGTGAGGCTGGTTATGGTTGCCCAAAACCAAGCAGGGCTTGAAGGGTTAAACCTCCTAACAAAATTATGTATGGTCTGGAGAGAGTGGACAGGGAGATGCTTTTCTCCCTCTCTCATAATACCAGAATGCGGGGTCATCTGCTGAAGCTGGAGGGTGAGAGATTCAAAACAGATAAAAGGAAGTATTCCTTCACACACCACACAGTTAAATTGTGGAACTCCCTACCCCAGAATGTGGTGATGGCTGCCAACTTGGAAGGCTTTAAGAGGGGAGTGGACATGTTCATGGGGGAGAGGGCTATTCATGGCTACTAGTAAAAATGGATACTAGCTATGATGCATACCTGTTCTCTCCAGGATCAGAGGAGCAAGCCTATTATATTAGGTGCTTTGGAACACAGACAAGATAATGCTGCTGCGGTCGTCTTGTTTGTGGGCTTCCTAGAGGCCACGGTGTGAACAGACTGCTGGACTTGATGGACCTCGGTCTGATCCAGCATGGCCTTCCTTATGTTCTAATGTTCCTCTCCCCTTCCCGCTCAGTCCCAATCTGAATTCTTCATGCATGCGTGTCATTTACTTTTTACAGACAGAGATTCATGACCTTTCCCAGGTCTGTTTGTGCTCCAAGAACAAGCTGTTATCTAGAAGAGGGGCTGTGGCACAGGGGTAGAGCATCTACTTGGCCTGCAGAAGGTCCCAGGTTCAGTCCCTGGCATCTCCAGTTAAAAGAATCAGGGAGGAGGTGATGTGAAAGACCTTAACATCCAAGAGAGCTGCTGCCAGGCAGATCAGACAACACTGATCTTGATTGACTTAGGGCATGACTCAGTGTAAGGCAGTTTCATGTGGCATTGTTGGTTCAAATCTCATCCCAGCCACATACTCACTAGGCAGTGAGCATGTGGACTTTGGAGTGGTGGGCTCTGTTTTGGAGAATAGGGTTTGATTCCCCACTCCTCCACGTGAGCGGCAGCGAGAAGGCTAATCTGGTGAACTGGATTTGTTTCCCCACTCCTACACATGAAGCCAGCTGGGTGACCCTTGGCTAGTCACAGCTCTCTTAGAGCTCTCTCAGCCCCACCTACCTCACAGGGTGTCTGTTGTGGGGAGGGGAAGGTGATTGTAAGCAGGTTTGAGTCTCCTTAAGTGGCAGAGAAAGTCGGCATATAAAAACTAACTCTTCTTCCTCTTCTAGGCAGCCTTAGCCATTGTCCCCACCACAGGCATCCCTCCCCCACTACAAGATGGGGCAATAATGTTGGTCTGCCTTAGAGCAGGGGTCCCCAATCTTTAAAAGCCGGCAGGCACCTTTGGAATAGCCCACGGTCCCATTGCCCTCATCAAAGCATCTTCCTGAATCATAGTACAGCCCTGTTACTTTTATTAAAATGCCCTCCTGAACAATTCTGTTTGATATAGTTTGCAGCACTCGGCAGTAAGGGAAAGGGCCGGCAGCACCAAGAAGAGATTTGGGACATTTGCTGTGCTTTCCAACCTGGGAACATCCGACAAAACGGGTCGTGCAAGGCCACTTCCTTTACCCATCTAACAGGCTAAATTAAAGTGGGGGGGGGAAGCATTTTTTGCCGCTGCATTAACTTGCTTCTCCAGCAGTAACGCTGGGTCTAGTATAACCCCTGCGCTCTTAACTGAGTCAGCACGGGTCAGCCGACCCCTAACGCTCCGACGCTACAAATGTCACAGGAGAGAAGACATCAAAACAACAGACAAAGGCAGGCGATTCCCCGGTGCCTCGGTTATGCCTAAATTCATCCAGATGGGGAGAAAAGAAACACATTAACTGTTGTAAGAGAAACAGGGGAACGATGGTAAACGAGTGTAAGTACGAGCACCGTTTGAAGCCCGCTGGGAATGTAAAACCAAACAGGCTGAAAATTACCAGCGCTCGCAACAAACCCTCCGGGTTGGCCAGCCGTGCCTTTTGCCACACACCTGAGTCAAGCAGCGATTGCCTCCAAAAGGCAAGCTGTGGCCGCACTTCGGGCAGCTGTCTCCGCCATCTGCCACCCACCCACCTTTACCCGCTCGCGGTGCCGCAAAGATCTCAGGTGTCTGTCCCGGCTGTTCAAAGTCCAGGACCGGTAGTGCAAATTCCAGCCTGGCAATGTAACACAACCACTATGACCAAATATATTTATTTATTTATTTGTTTGTTTGTTTGTTTGTTTTAAACTGCAGCCAACGGAAATAAAAGCACACAACATGAGAGAACTGGTGTAAGCAGCTTTACAGATGGTACTTGACTCCAATGGACATAAAACAAACAAGCAAGCAGAAAAGCGATGTTGGAAATGCAGAGAAACTGAGGGAACCTATTATCACATCTGGCGGTCATGCGAAAAAGTAAAAAGATTTTGAATAAATATCCATTCAGAGATGCAGAAAATACTAAAACTCAACTTTCCTCTAGACCCAGAGACAATGCTGCTGGGTACAATGCCCGAAGAAGTGGATAAAAATCTCAGAGAACTGTTACACTACATGGTTACAGCAGCTAGAGGAGTGTCGGCAACAAAGTGGAAACAAGAAGAAACCCCTGAAATAGAAAGCTGGAGAGACAAGATGGACGAATATGCAGCAATGGCAAAACTTAGACCCATTTATTAAATAGAAGACCGATGGGAGAATTTCAGGAAAGATGGAAGTTGTATTTTGATTATGCTAAATTAAATCATTGATTCAATATAGCAGATGATAGATTACAGACTATAATAGTTTTGGTCAGAAAGTTAAGCAACTGTAAGTAATTAAGCTAACCGGGAATTTACAAAAGAAGAGAAATGCAGGAGAAGCAATAGCATTGTGTAAGGCTGATACAAAAATGAATTCCACAAAACAGTTATCAATAACATATAGATTAAATGAAAATGGTTATATAACAGCTGTCTTACTATTTAGAATTGTAAATTCAAGATAAATATAATATAGAATACTGATAGCAACTAGGATATCTAATGACATCTTGTTTAATAATGATAAAGTGCTTTGAATATCGGCTTCCTTGAGAAGATGTAATTTTTGGGAATGCACGTGTTGTATGTATGTTCTATTTACCTTTAATAAAATATATCTGAAAAATATATATAAAAAGCACACGACATGAAAGGGATCCCACAGCAGACACCAGCTTGAAGCAGCTGTGACGGGCTATCCGGATTATAGGATAAGAGCAGAATGCTGAAGGCAAGGAAAGGAAAGAGGCTGGTGAAATCTCCCGAAATTCTAATTTAAGATGCTGGAAGTGCTTGGATAAGGTGACAGGAGAGCTAACGGAAAGCCAAGGAATCCTGGGAACCACATCTTGAAGGACCAGAAAATGGATAGGTCACCTGAGATTGATCCCAGCACGTACTGCCATTACGTTTCATGGCCGATCAAGTGAGGGCCTGTTGCACAGCACCTCTTGGCCACGCAGAAGATCCCAGGTTCAATCCCACCATCTCCAGTTAAGAAGAATCATGAAGCAGAAGGCAGGAGAGACCTAAGCCCCTGGACAGCTACTGCCAGTCAGAGTTGACAATACTGACTTGAAAGAAGAAGCGGCGGAGGAAGAGGAGGAAGAGGAAGAAGAAGAGGAGAAGGAGTTGGTTTTTATATGCCAACTTTCTCTACCACTTAAGGGACAATCAAACTGGCTTGCATTCACCTTCCCTTCCCCTCCCCACAACAGATACCCTGTCAGGTAGGTGGGGATGAGAGAGCTTTAAGAGAGTTGTGACTAGCCCAAGGTCACCCAGCTGGCTTCATGGGTAGGAGTGGGGAAACCAACCCGGTTCACCAGATTAGTGTCCGCCGCTCATGTGCAGGAGTGGGGAATCAAACCCGGTTCTCCAGACTAGAGTCCACCACTCCAAGCAACTGCTCTTAACTACTACACCACACTGGCTCTGAAGGAATGAATGAGTTTATTTGAATGTAGCCATAGGCCGTTACAAGCATGTCAGCAATTACCTCTGATAGTTATAAATATACATAATAAAAGAAAAAATATTATAAGTTAGTAAAATGCACAACTTTAACTAACAATTGCAGCGATGTCCCAATAAATCTGTAAGACCTATCAACCTTTAAGATCAGCTCATAGGATCGGCTCTCTTAGCAGCTACGTTGAACCTTATTTTCTTTGCTGCCAAGGCAAATGGGGAGGTCTTATAGGAAACAAACCCATCAGAGTCTGTTAACAAAAATATTAATTTCTCAGCGCTAGAGCAAGTATTTAAGCCAGAAACCAACCTGGCAAGAAATTTAGCCCTAGGTTCCACATACAGAGGGAAATCAAGTATATAATGATGTAGATTCTCCAGAGCAGGCAATCCACAAATACAAAAGCGTTGATCTTTTGCTATTCGACAACAGCGCCCGGGAAATACAGCCTGAATTCAATAAACCAATGGTCTGATTTTAGTATAAGGGTTAAGGCAGCTTCAAGATGACAATGGAGGGGGGGAGAGAGAGAAATCTAGCAAATTATCTCTGTCATTGGTGCCTTCCAAAAGCAACCTTCCAGATTCCACCCACCAAACTTGCCCATCCAATACCCCACTGGCTGTTTTATGACCTTTATCATTTGTGATCCTGCAAGTACTCCCTTTTAGCTATAGAAAGGCCGGGTACTGAAAGGGGGTGAAAGGTAGTGTCTAAAAGAAATTATTTGTTTAAGGAAGGCGTTCATCATAAAGCAAGCCAGCTTTTTGGAAACTAAACTCTTATTCACCTCCCAGTTCATAGACAGTTCGCAGAGGGCCAGTGTTGGGTGGTGAGCATGCCGGAACCGGAAAACCCAGGCTCAAGTCACCACTCAGCCGTGATAACCCCTGGGTGAGCTGAGGACAGTCGTGGCCTCTCTGTGGTGTAGTGGTTAAAAGCGGCGGTTTGGAGCAGTGGAGTCTGATCTGGAGAACCGGGTTTATTCCCCAATCCCTCCACGAGCGGCGGAGTCTCATCTGGTGAACTGGATTTGTTTCCCCACTCCTACTCATGAAGCCAGCTGGGTGACCTTGGGCTAGTCACACACTCTCAGCCTCACCTACCTCACAGGGTGTCTGTTGTGGGGAGGGGGAGGGAAGGTGATTGTAAGCCGGTTTGATTCTTCCTGCAGTGGTAGAGAAAGTCGGCATATAAAAACCAACTCTTCTTCAGCAGCTGTGGCTCACGAAAGCTCTTACCCTGCCAGAAATGTTGCTAGTCTTTAAGGTGCTACTGGACTCTTGCTCTTTTCTACATCCTAATGGGAACTGAGCATGCTTTGGGAGGCTTGAAGGGCTTAGAATAGCTGGGAGTCAGTTAAAGGGGAAAAGGAAAGAGGGACCTGGGTAGATTAGCCTGCTCACATCCTGAGAATTTACAGAAATCCACGGAGGGTGATTTAGATGTGGGGAGAACATCTCCAAATGGTTCTCCCCACACCACAGACGATTTCTCATGGGCTCCCAGCCAGGAACTATTTTTAAAGGAACAGAGCCAATAACCGTGTGCCTTCCCCAACAAGCTCGTGAATCGCAACAAGCCAGAATCAGCCCCAGATCTGATGCAGTGATTGTGCAAACAAGTCTGGCAAACTGCAGCACAGAGCTGAACGCGCGAGACAGCTGCGCCCCCAATATACAAGCAAAGAGTGGGTTGGCGACCGATCAGGCTCAGGCTGCTGCAATTGCCTGCCTGGGAAAAGCAGCAAAAAATCTGATCAACCTCAGGCTGGCCGTCCCTGTCCCCAGTTGGAACATCGTAGATCACTTTAAAGGCTTCTTGCTTTAATGCACCCACCCAAAACGGCCAGGCCACAAAACGTTTTGAATGCGGCAACATCAGGAACCAATTCCTGCCAGATGTGTCGCCCTGCGGCAGAGAGAGCGCTCCAAGCCTCCCACATCTGGACACCCGTGGGGCAGCCCAAGAGAACCCAAACGCATATTATGTAATTATATGTATGTGACGGAAGAGAAGAAGAGGGTGGTAAGGGAGCAGGCGATGTTTGAGATTGGCAGAGGGATCCGCGAAGTCGTTTTCAGGAGGCAAACGGAAGGTCTTCCCATTCAGAAAGAGAGAAATCCTCCTCACCGCAGTGTTTCCCACACGGGCCTCTTCAGTGAAGAATCTGGCAAAACGGCAGGATAACAACAAGGAGAGACCTCCCCCCTGGTATTTATACCAGACCACAGATTGCTCAGATCTGGTTTCCTAGATCTTGGTTTGGATTCAATGCGCCTGGTAGCAGTGCACTGCGGAACGCGCCTGGCCGTGCCCAGATAAGCCACAAACCACATTTCCCAGACGAAAACACACCCAGGCTGCATGAAGCCCAGACCTCACCCAGCCAAGAAAGAGTTGGTCGGAGGAGAATGTGGGAGGCAGTGCCAACTCTTGCAAAACACGGAAACAAATGGGGGAAAAGAAGAAGAGTTGGTTTTTTTATGCCGACTTTCTCTACCACTTAAGGGAGACTCAAACTGGCTTATAATCAGCTTCCCTTCCCCTCCCCACAACAGACACCCTGTGAGGTAGGTGGGGCTGAGAGAGCTGTGATTAGCCCACGGTCACCCAGCTGGCTTCGCGTGTAGGAGCAGAGAAACCAACCCGGTTCACCAGATTAGCCTCCGCCACTCATGTGGAGTAGTGGGGAATCAAACCCGGTTCTCCAGATCAGACTCCACTGCTCTTAACCACTGCTCTTAACCACTACACCACACTGGAGATGTGTTTTCACTTCAGGGCGCAAAGGCAGGCCTAGTGCTGTGGAGTAGTGGTTAGAGCACTCCGGGGAGTCCCACACTCAAAGCCCCGCTTGCCATGAAATTCAGCGGGAATTTCATTCTTTCTCAGCCCAGCCTACCTCACAGGGGTGGTGTAAGGAAAATGGGGGTGGAAGAACCACACAGGCCACCTTGAAGGGCAGGATAAAACAAAATGTATCCAACAAATAACCCCCCAGGCCTGGAGCAAATGTATGCCCACGGTTACCCCACTCACAATAAACATTCAAAACCTTTTCTGTAGTAACACTGCCAGTGCTTCTGCCACATGTACCAGGAAATAGCAAGCTAGTCATGATGCACACCTATTCTCTCCAGGATCAGATGAGCGTGCCTATTAGATTAGGTGCTGTGGAACACAGGCAGGATGGTGCTGCTGCAGTCGTCTTGTCTGTGGGCTTCCTAGAGGCACCTGGTTGGCCACTGTGGGAACAGGCTGCTGGACCTGATGGGCCTTGGCCTGATCCAGCTTGGCCTTTTGTATGTTCTTATGAAAAAGTGCCCCACTCAATCATCTCAATACCTGAAATCACCATCTCACGCTAAAGGGGCAACGTGCGTATAAACTGACTTCGATGCGTGCAATCAGATAATCTGACTTTTCAGCATGGTCTTGCTCATACTGAAGTTGGAACACACACCCATCACTCACTTCAGACAAAACGGCGATTGTACATATCGAAGCGATTGCACAGCTCTCCCAATATCCACGGTGTAGAAGTGCTGGAAACACAACAAAAGCCCAAGGAAACACACGATTCGTTCTGCCCAAACTCTTTTAAAGATCAGTTTCGGTCATGCAGATCCCCTGGGCCACGCAATGTGGAAAGAAAGAGGTTACCGACCAAACACCCTCCCTCCCCCTCTTCGCCACTGAGATTAGCCCTGGAAGGGGAAAAAACACAGGGATTTCTTTTTTTCTCCCAAGGATAGTAACATGGGAGATGAGGATCAATAGGCAAAACCGTTCGGGGTGGAAGATTAAATCCGCTCTCCCCCCCCCCCCATATGGTTGCATTAAAAGACTCCGGGATAGTCACACATGAATACATGAAGCTGCCTTGTACTGAGTCAGACCCTTGGTCCATCAAAGTCAGTATTGCCTACTCAGACTGGCAGCAGCTCTCCAGGGTCTCAGGCTGAGGTCTTTCACATCACCTGCTTGCCTAGTCCCTTTAACTGGAGATGCCAGGGATTAAACCTGGGACCTTCTGCATGCAAAACAGATGCTCTACCACTGAGCCACAGTCTCGGTCAAGGATCTCCCAGCATCTGACCCACATAAAGAGGCAAGATCCTTTACAGGAAAGGCCCAATTCTGGCCACAACCCTGAGCCCATTTGTGTGTTACGGGCACAGAATAACAAAGAACAAACATGCAGATGTTTTGAAGTTCAAAAACACGCATTTCATGAAGATCCAACGTAGTGATATTGTTACTACATGGTTATCTACGCCAAGTGAATGATTTTATTTTTTTTACTCCTTGGATATGTGAATTGTAATCTTTGACTATTTCATTGCAGATTGTATTTCTCAAATACTTTTTGGACATTATAACCATTACAGTACATTTCATTCCTTGGATGTTTTATACACTCACTACTTAGGTGTCATATAATGCATCATTACAACATGTTGTGATATTTATCTACCATAGGGGTCAAGGTGTTTCTTACATTGGACCTCCGTAATACACCTATTTTACCACTTTAAAACCTCCAGGACTTTTGTGTGTTTTTATCAGTGTTTATATGTCCTTTTCTGTTTTCTCTTTTTTGTGTCCTGCTCAGCAAACGGAAAGCTCTTCAGCCAGCAGCTGTCTCCATCTGGTGAGCTCCGCAGGGGAGCTTCTCCCCCATGCAGATGATCTTTCATTTAACACATGTTTACCTAATCCTTCCTCCAAGGAGCTCAGGGCTCTTGCCTCCTTTGTTTTATCATCACAACAACCCTGTGAGGTAGAGCAGACAACGCTGAACTCCACAGGCCGAAGGTCTGACTTGGAATAAGTCATCTTGGGCAGCAGCTGTCGTCCAATAGTCAAGCTCTTGGAAACCACTCCCAGATACAATTGGCATCTCCAGCTGAAGAAGGAAATGGACTGCAGGGACGGGCTGTGGCTGAGTGGTAGAACATCGGCTTGGCCTGCAGAAGGTGCCAGGTTCAATTCCCGGCATCTCCAGCTAAAAGGACTGTGTAGTAGGTGATGTTGAAAGACTTCTGCCTGAGACCTTGGAGAGCCGGTGCCGGTCTTGGTAGACAATACTGACTGTGATGGACCAATGGTTGGATTCGTTATAAGGCAGCTTCGTGTGCCTATACCACTGTTTATGGGATGTATTCTGAAGCAGAATTTGGAAAAGATCCTGAAGAGCCAAGATGACCAGTCTGAGTAGACAGTGCTGAGCTAGATGAACCACTGGTCTGACTCATGTAGGGCAGCTTCATATCAGGAAAGGTTGAAGGAGCTGGGTGTGTTTAGCCTAAAGAGGAGAAGACTGAGAGGGATATGATAACCACCTTCAAGTACTTGAAGAGCTGTTATATAGAGGATGGTGCTGAGTTGTTTTCTGTTGCCCCAGAAGGTCGGACCAGAACCAACGGGTTGAAATTAAATCAAAACAGGTTCCACCTAGACATTAGGAAGAATTCCTAACAGAGCGGTTCCTCAGTGGAACAGGCTTCCTCGGGAGGTGGTAAGCGCTCCTTCCCTGGAGGTTTTTAAGCAGAGGCTAGATGGCCATCTGTCAGCAATGCTAATTCTATGACCTTAGGCAGATCACGAGAGGGAGGGCATCTTGGCCATCTTCTGGGCATGGATTAGGAGACACTGGGGGAGTGTGGGGGGAGGTAGTTGTGAATTTCCTGCATTGTGCAGGGGGTTGGACTAGATGACCCTGGTGGTCCCTTCCAACTCTATGAATCTATGTACATTCTCATAGCAAGGAAACTTTGCAGCCTTCACCACCACACACACACACACTGCCCGCCCCCTCCACTGCCTACAAACAACGTTTCTCCTCGGCTTGTCATTGATTGGAATTATTAGTCTCTGAACTTGCAAAGATCAAAAGCCTATTTGCCCGCTGCAAGCAGAAGTAGATCACAGACTCTCCCGGGGTGGGGTGGGGGAAGAAAACCCAAGAAAACCAACATCACACGCCAGCGTTCCCCCGGCGACAGCTGTTCCCCCACCCCACGGAGAATCTAATAAGGACAAAATCCCACCGGCTGTTTGCCCGGCAGGTGGGCTGCCCCAGTTCCGTACTGAGGCCGGGGACACCTGCCAGTCATCGCGGGCAGATGCGTCAGGTGAGGCCGCCTGGGCACGGATCCGCCACTCGCCCGCCTCTCCCCTAATTGGAACCGTCAGTCACCGGGAGAGCAGTGTTTGTTTTCTCATTCCGAATGCGCTCCGAAAGGTCTCCCGACTAGGCTCTTTTTCCACGCGGGGGGGCTTTGAAAAGGAATGCACCCATCAGAAATTGCCTGCAAACTGGGTGTGTGTATGTGTGGAGATAAAGGATCGGCAGGATAATGAAACACCCTCAAAGCACCAGCCAGGAGATGGCAAAGCCTGGTTTTCTGCTGCATTAAGAGCAGGGGGGAAAGAAATAATCTTTTCCAGAGGAAAATATTTCTCTGCATCATAGGGGTTAGATAAATAAGCGGCCTCTTTTCGTCGGAAGCCGTAATTAACGCAAGCCGGCAGATCTGAGTTACAGGCGGGGGTCAGGATGCCCGAGAAACAAAGATTTCAGTGTGCTGGTTTCATTCCCGCTTTTAACGTCTGCTGGGATACGTTAAATAAATCCACTAGCAGCTAGGCTGAGCCCAATTCATGCAGTACAGAGAACCCAGGTTGGGGCAAGGTGGGGAGGGGATGGGGCACAGTGGTAGAGCATCTGCTTGGCACGCAGAAGGTCCCAGGTTCAATCCCCGCCATCTCCAGTTAAATGGACTAGGCAAGTAAGTGATGTGAAAGACCTCCGCCTGAGACCCTGGAGAGCCGCTGCCGGTCTGAGTAGACAATACTGACCTTGATGGACCAAGGGTCTGATTCAGTATAAGGCATCTTCATGTGTTCCCCATGCTCTGGCCTCAGTCACAGGTAATAGTTTCAGAGTGTAGTTATGTTGGTCTGCAGTAGAACAACTAGATTCAGGGAACTTTCACACATGCCAAGTAATGCACTTTCAATCCACTTTCAGTACACTTTAACGATCATTTGCAAGTGGATTTTGCCAGTTCACACAGTAAAATCCAGCTTCAAAGAGCATTGAAAGTGGATGGAAAATGCATTATTTGGCATGTGTGAAAGTGCCCTCAATGTTTAATACCACCTTGGAGACCAATAAGATTTTCAGGGTACAACAGGGTTGCCAACCTCTGGGTGGTGGCTGGAGATCTCCTGCTATTACAACTGATCTCCAGCCGATAGACATCAGTTTGCCTGGAGAAAATGGCTGCTTTGACTATTGGACTCTATGGCATTGAAGTCCTTCCTCTCCCCAAACCCCGCCCTCCTCAGGCCCCGCCCCAAAAATCTCCAGGTATGTCCCAACCCGGAGCTGGCAACCCTAGGGTACAAGCACATGAGAGTCTGACAAAGGCAGCTTTGATTCTCAGAAGCTTATACCCCCCCAAAAAAAAAAAAATCTTACAGCATGGTGTAGTGCTTAAGAGTGGTGGTTTGGAGCAGTGGACTGGTCTGGAGAACAGGGTTCGATTCCCCACTCCCCCACATGAGTGGTGGACGCTAATCTGGTGAACGGGATTTGTTTCCCCACTCCTCCACACAAAGCCAGCTGGGTGACCTTGGGCCAGTCACAGCTCTCTCAGCCCCACCTCCCTCACAGGGAGGGGAGGGGAAGGGAAGGTGATTGTAAGCCGGTTTGATTCTTCCTTAAGTGGTAGAGAAAGTCGGCATATAAAAACCAACTCTTCTTCTTGATCTCTAAGGTGCCGGTTCTCCTTAATTCCTTTGCATGGAGTGCCTGATTTGGATCGAGACCTGTTTTCTCTGTAAAGTGTGGGTTGGATTGCAGTTCCAATAATGCAGCCCTAAACCCCTTCTTCCAAGAGGTTTTTCAAGTTAATAATTGTTAGAGCGCTGTCTTTTATGCCATAGAATGCTCTTCTCTTCACCAAGGCTTCCAGCTTCACATACTGCACTAAAAGGTCACCTTTTGCTCGGAGAGGAGATTGTTATAATAACGGAATTACTTTTATAAGTGTTTTTCCCTGGGAAGTGGCACTCAGTTTTGAACAATAAACGTACAAGCAGAAAATGCTGAACTCTTGCCAGAACAACACAAGCTCATCCTGTTAACCTCACACGCGTAAGGACTGGTTCAGGCGGGGAAGAACAGACGCTCTCTTCATATGCTCAGAGGCATTCTCTTACAATTTTGCATCTTCCGGGCATGAATGCCTACCATTCTAAACAGAATTCCAATGCTAATTCCCAGCAAGCCCTGGCCCACAAACACACAAATTAAACCTTCTGAAATCCTTAGCTCCCACTGAAGTACTACACCTGTGGTTGCCACCTCTGGGTTGGGAAATACCTGGAGATTTTGGGGATCAAGCTTGAAGAGGGTGGGGTTTGGGGGGAGAAGAAAGAGGAGGAGGAGGAGGTTGGTTCTTATATGCAGACTTTCTCTACCACTTAAGGCAAAATCCAACCGGCTCACAATCACCTTCCCTTCTCCTCCCCACAACACACACCCTGTGAGGTAGGTGGGGCTGAGAGAGCTGTGACTAGCCTAAGGTCACCCAGCTAGTTTCATGTGTAGGAGCGGGAAAACAAATCCAGTTCACCACATTAGCCTCCGCCATTCATGTGGAGGAGTGGGGGATCAAACCCGGTTCTCCAGATCAGAGTCCACCGCTCCAAACCACCGCTCTTAACCACTACCAGAGTCCACATTCAAAAGCAGTCATTTTCTCCAGATGAACTGATCACTGCTGCCTGGAGATCAGTTGTAACAGCGGGAGATCTCCAGCCACCACCTGGAGGTTGGCAACCCTACCTGTATCTGGGCTGTCCCATTTCAAGTCTGCAAGTGGGAGCTCAACTGATGGAATGATCCTCCAGTTTAAAAAAAAATCCACGTTTACAGAAAGCTAGCGTGTCAAGGAAACAGGGTTTAGCTTAGCCTTCTCCCTACTGGTTTTCGCAATCAGATCTCAAGCTGTGAGCCTTCTTCCATCCAGTTAATCTTTCGACAATCCCATTTCATTCTTCTTCCTCCACAAGATTCCCCCCTTCCTGAACAAAAATACTCCAGCTCCGATCAGCTCAGCTTCTGGAAACCCTATTTGTCAACAGAGCCAGTCAGCAAAACCTAATATTAGGAGATTATCTGTAATCATATCACCCAAAGGAGCACTGAAGCAGCGCTGCTTGTAGAAAACCTCCTGAAAAGAGTCATTCAGAAGTCACATCAAATTCTTACTGCTACGGAACGAAAAACGGCAGCCCGCCAGGGTGGGGTAGCGGCTGGAAATCTGGACTTGCACCAAGGGGAACGAAATTCAAATCCCAGCTCAGGGTCAAGTGCCGGAGTGCGCTGATCTCCACTCCCCACAGCCTTTTTTTCAAGAGCCAAACTACCCCTGTGCTGGCGCCCAATTCACACCAGGGGTTACACTAGGGTTGCCAACCTCCAGGTGCTAGCTGGAGATCGCCTGCTGTTACAACTGATCTCCAGCCAATAGAGATCAGTTCACCTGGAGAAAATGGCTGCTTTGGCAATTGGACTCCATGGCATTGAAGTCCCTCCCCAAACCCCCGCCCTCCTCAGGCTCTGCCCCCAAAATTTCTCATCAGTGGCGAAGAGAGACCTGGCAACCCTAGGTTACACAGGGAATGTTGAAGGTAAAGGTAGACCCTCTGTGCAAGCACTGGGTCGTTACTGACCCATGGGGTGAGGTCACATCCCAACTTTTACTAGGCCGACTATGTTTACGGGGTGGTTTGCCATTGCCTGCCCCAGTCGTCTACAACTTTACCCCCAGCAAGCTGTTAGAGGAGGGTTAACCCTAACACCACTGTATGGTTTTGCTAACAGTAATCAGCCCCACCCCATACTGGGTTGGGGAGGGTTGGATCTCTACCTTCTGCCCGCCTTTCTTCTTGCCTTGAAAGAGCAGGAAACCTCGTTTCAATTTGCAAAGGTGTGCAGAGACAAAAAGGGTCCAGTCCCTTCTCCTATCCCTGTAAGGGCCCGACCCAAACTGAGGCTCAAACGCCTGAAGAGGTTGGGAATGTTAAGCCACGGATCTCCCAGTGTCTTCGGCCACCACGCTGAATGGGTGCGATTCTGAGCCACTCCACAGGGGTTGTTGTGAGCAGGGTTGCCAACCTCCAGGTACTAGCTGGAGATCTCCTGCTATTTCAACTGATCTCCAGCCGATAGAGATCAGTTCCCCTGGAGAAAATGGCCACTTTGGCAATTGGACTCTATGGCATTGAAGACCCTCCCCAAACCCCGCCCTCCTCAGGCTCCGCCCCAAAAACCTCCCGCCGGTGGCAATGCATGTGTGGGTAACGTGCTGTCAAGTTGCAGCTGACTTATGGTGACTCAGTAGGGTTTTCAAGGCAAGGTCTAACAGAGGTGGTTCACCGTTGCTTTCCTCTGCGTAGCAACCCTGGACTTCCTTGAAGGTCTCCTATCCAAGTACTAAGCAGGGCCGACCCTGGTTAGTTTCTAAGATCTGACGAGATCGGGCTAGGCTGGGCCATCCAGGTCAGGGGAAAAATACATGCACCATAATTATTATTTATGTATTACATTTTTATCCCACGCTCTTTCCAAGGACTCGGGACGGCATACGTTATTCTCTGCTCCATTTTTATCCTCACATCAACCCTCTGAGGTAGGTGAGGCTAGGAGCGGAAATTCAAATCCTGATCTCTCAGACCTTAGTCTGCCAGCCTAACCCTTCACTGTGCGGGCTCCTTGGAAGGAAATAATACATGAGTGTTTTGAAAAGAAAAATTAACCCAGAGAGATTTGACCGAGGAAGAGGGAAAAGCTGCGCACTAGGTAGTGACCAACAGTAGTTTAGGTGGCCTTAAAGGGGCTATACATATTTAGGGAGAAGACGTCTTTTGACAACTCTCAATCATGGTGGCTAAGTGGAACCTCCATGTCCATCAGCAGTGTACCTCCAAACAGCAATTGCTGAGAAGGAGGCAAACATTTGTGGGCCTTCTAAACCTTATTAACCCCAGCAAAAACATTATTTGGTGGCTTTTCTGATTTGAAACAATGCAGCCTCCGCTGAAAGAACAAGAGCCTGTCTTCAGATGAGATGGAAAGAAAACCTAGCACCCCCTCAGCTGCCGTGCTCCTAACTGTAGGCATCCGTCCCACCCACATCTGCCCACCCCAGACTCATCCTGGCTCCAGAGACAAATTCCAGGAAGGAATTTTTTTTTGAGATCACTATTACGCTTACAATGCTGGAAGAAGAATTCCTTTAGCTCCCAGGACTGTGAGAATGGCAGGGTGCTTAGCAGGGGTGATTTAACCATGCTCTTATTGATTTAAGTGTTCATTATAAGTCAGTAACAGCCTCTAAACTTTAAAAAAATTGCTGGCTTTATTTAATTTGCTGGCTTCTGGCACTAACACGAAAATGCACGGTCTTCGCAACAGGGTAAGGGAAGGTTCATCTGGTCAGAGCAAATCATTTGGTTCTGCGTTCGGTTCTTTGAGGCCTCATCTGGAAATGCAGTTAGGGTTGCCCGATTCCAGGAGGGGCCTGGAGATCTCCCAGAATTACCACTGATCTCCAGGCTGCTCTGGAGGGTAGACTCTATGGCATTCTGCCCTGCTGAGGTCCCTCCCCTCCCCAAAGCCCACTCTCCTTATGCACCACCTCCCAAATCTTCAGGAATTTCCCAACCCAAAGCTAGCCCCCCAAAAAGATAGGGATGATCTCTTAGCAGGAGATCGCCAGCTAGCACCTGGAGGTTGGCAACCCTAGGACAGGCAGATGTGGCAGCACTGACTCAGAGGGACCAATGGTCTGACTCAACAAAAGGCGGCTCTGCATTACCATGTTTCGAGAAGGGGACGTGGCTCTGAGGTGAAGAAGATCTCCTGTATGCAGAAGGTCCCGGGTTCGGTCCCCAGCAGCTCTAGCTCAGGTGACATGAAAAACCTGTGACCCTGGAGACCCCAATGCCAGTCAGAGCAGACAACCTTGAGAGGCCAAGGGTCTGACTCAGCATAAGGCAGTTTCATTTAGGGAGGGGCTCGGAGGCAGCGCAGGCATTTTACATGCCAAAGGTTCCAAGGTTCAACCCTTGCCATTGCCAGTTAGCAAGACTTGGGAAAGCCTCAACCCCCTGAAGACCTCTACTATCCATGGTGTCAGAGCTCAATACTACTGTGACTGTTCCAACGTCTTCCAGACGCAAGTTGGCGAGATACTCGCAAAAGACTTTATTGATTTGAAATGCTTGTGATTCAACAGCACATATGTGATTTGATATGATTTAGAATTTTGATGATTTTGGCATTATTAATGAATGCATTATTTGGAAATACATATGCCTAATTGAACCAATTTCCTAGTGAATGTTTTCTGCTATTTTGGGTTTTGCCAACCTCCAGGTACTGATAGAAAAAGCAGCACGTTGGCTCCTAGTTTAAAAACCCATTAACTGTGATAGAATACAAATCAATATGATAAAAAAAAATTCTGCTGTCCAAGAAAGGTAAATTGTATGTATGCACCAAATAAAGAATCATAGGTCATGAACAGTAATATATCAAAAAATGTATATCAAAAGAATGTACAGGTTGCTTCACCTAATAAGAATAATACAGGTTGCATCACCTCAAATACAAAAATGCACATACAATCTCAAAGGAGACAACTACAAGTTTTACAAAAAGCTTTGCAAACAATGTACAGGTTAAATCAGGTACTAGCTGGAGATGTCCTGCTATTACAACTGATCTCCAGCCAATAGAAACCAATTCACCTGGAGAAAATGGCTGCTTTGGCAATTGCACTCTATGGCATTGAAGTCCCTCCCCTCCCTAAGCTCCGCCCTCCTCAGGCTCCGCCCCAAAAACCTGGCTCTGAGGTCAAGAGGGACCCAGAAACCCTACCCTGAAGAGACACAGCCCACAGTACTGAGACAGAAGGCCCAAAGGTATAATCTCCATTCATCGCCACTTGTTCTCCGGCACTCCGAAGCGCACCTGTGCCAAATTTGAAAGCCCCCTTTTTTAGAACAATGTAATCACATCTGAGCATCATTTGGCTTCCTGAACAACAGGTCCCCGTCCCCCAGGGATCGCTGTTACTTTTCTCCGCAGCAACTGTGCTGGCGGCAAGAACGCAGCTCTCCCGTCCCCTCTTTACAGCCCGGCCTAGATCTGATACGACAGCGAAGCTCGCACAAGACGCCAGCCCACCTCTCCAGTTCCACAGGCTGCGACGGCACCGTTCCATACGCAGCCAGGTGTGGGACTCGGGGTCCCGGAAGAGCAAAGCGCCACGGCAAGTATCACCAGAAAGATCAGGCATTTTAACTCCGACAAAGAACATCTGTGGTTATAACAACAAAGATAAAAAAAATTACAGAGGCCATCAATCTGTCCCTCCTCCTCCAGTGCCTTCGGGCGTAAGCCAATCGCCAGCTGTTAAGGGAGACGTTTCCCTCATTGCTGCGCTGTTACTGGAGCCACCGACACAGCAGCAGCCGAACAGCTGCTGCGCTTCCTCCGCGCTCCGGAACGTAAGCCCTGCGAGGCTGGTGGTGGGCAAAGGGCCATTCCAAGGCTCTCCTCTCCTAGATCCCAACTCAGGTCACGTAAAAAAGATGGTTCTGTTTTTCTCTCATTGAACACATGAAGCTGCCTTCTACTGAATCAGACCCTTGGTCCATCAAAGTCAGTATTGTCAACTCAGACCGGCGGCGGCTCTCCAGGGTCTCAGGAAAAGGTCTTTCACATCACCTACTTGACTAGTCTCTTTGACTGGAGATGCCAAGGATTGAACCTGGGACCTTCTGCATGCCAAGTTGATGCTGTACCACTGAGCCACAGCCCTTCCCGATTCTCTGCCTTACAAGAGATCTGCGTATGATGGGGGTACGGATGACAACCTCCAGGTGGGGGCTGGCGTTCTCCTGGAATTACAACCCACCCCCAGATTACAGGGCTCAGTTCCCCGGGAGGAAATGGCAGTTTTGGAGGGCAGACTCTATGGTATACCATAAAGCCTAAAAAAAATAATAAGCCTCTCCCAATGTGTGTGTAAAGTGCCTTCAAGTCGCACAGGGCAACCCAGTAAAGTTTGCAAGGCAAGAGATTAACAGAGGTTAGTAATTGCCTTCCTCTGCATAGGACCCTGGTATTCCTTGGCGGTCTCCCATCCAAGAACTAACCAAGGCCAACCCTGCTTAGCTTCTGAGATCTGACAAGATCAGGCTAGCCTAGGGTTGCCAGGTCCCTCTTCGACACCAGCGGGAGGTTTTTGGGGTGGAGCCTGAGGAGGGCAGGGTTTGGGAGGGGAGGGACTTTAATGCCATAGAGTGCAATTGCCAAAGTAGCCATTTTCTCCAGGTGAATTTATTTCTGTTGGCTGGAGATCAGTTGTAATAGCAGGACATCTCCAGCTGTTACCTGGAGATTGGCAACCCTAGGCTAGCCTGGGCCATCCAGGTCAGGGCCTTCCCCATGTTCTGCCCCCCAAATCTCAAGGAATTTCCCGAGCCAGAGTTGGCAACCTTACCGAAGAGACAGTCTGATTTAACTGCAGGTTTGTATTTTCTCAAAGAGGGACCGGACCTGTTTCTTCTTCTCTGTCCCCACAGACGATGAGTGCACCATAAATCTTGTCTTGCAACCAACACAATCCATCGTTGTATCTGACGAAGGGAGCTTTGCCTCTCGAAAGCTTATACCCCCCCAAAAAAAAATCTAAGGTGCTACTGGGCTCAAATCTAGCTCTTCCACTGCAGACCAACACGGCAACTATCTGAAACAATCCATCTTGTATTCCAGTTTAAGACGCTACAAACTGCAGACGAGGAACTTCACCATCAGACGCTGAAACATCTTTTCTGTCTTCTTTTCCCTGTATGTGAAGTGCTGTCAAGTTCCTTCCAGCCACACTTTTTTTGTGTCTGGATGAAGAGTAGGGTTGCTAACATCCAGGTGGTGGCGGGAGATCTCCCAGAATTACAACGGATCTCCTCAGTGCATAAATCACATATTTGTTTATTTAAAACGTTCATTGCACTTCTCCCGGAAGAAAAGGATGCTTTGGAAGGTGTATTGCATAGGATTATACCTACCGAGGTCCCTCCCCTTCCTAAACCCCCTCTCCCATGGCTCCACCCTCAAATCTCCAGGTGTTTCCAAACCCGAAAGCTTGCCATTTTTATAATATTTTGGTTGATACTAATAAAAGGTATTACCTGACTATTGCTTTTAGGAATTTCCCCACGGACCAGTACTGCTACCCACAGTCTTTTTCGAGTTCGAACAATGTTCTTTTGCCACTTGCCTTGGGGAAATAAAGCATTTTCAAGCCGGGTCACTCCCGTATAGATCTGCAGTACTGCAATGTCCCCACCAAAAAACATCAATACTTCAAAGATCCTTCCGCACCGGAGTCTCCGAGAGGCAAATTTCTAGTGTCAAGGAAAGGAGCCATTTTTATAAACATTCAAACGCCCTTTAAATATTAAACAGGAAAGTCCTTCTGTCAATTCTTAATACCGCATGGAAGTCAGGCTGGCTGCATCTCCTTAAATGTCCTTAATTATCAGGGACGGCCCTCCCTGAAGACACAAATCTCACTTCGCACACAGGCGGCGCGTCAATCGGCCTTGTTTATGACATCACATTGTGGCAGCGCTAGAGGATAACGGCGCAAGAAAGTCAATGGCTAGTCTCTGAGGCTTCGCCAACAGCGTTTTCGTTCTTATTCTCCGTTTGGGATTTACCAAGTCCCAAGCCCTTTAAAGAAGGAATTGGGGGGGGGGGAGAAGAAGGAGAAGAAGAAGAAGAAGAGTTGGTTTTTATATGCTGACTTTCTCTACCATTTGGAATTTACCAAGCCCCAAGCACTTTAAAGAAGGAATTGGGGGCAGGGAGGAGGAGGAGAAGGAGAAGGAGAAGGAGAAGAAGAGGAAGAGGAAGAGGAAGAAGAAGAAGAAGAGTTGGTTTTTATATGCTGCCTTTCTCTACCGTTTGGAATTTACCAAGCCCCAAGCACTTTAAAGAAGGAATTGGGGGCAGGGAGGAGGAGGAGGAGGAGGAGGAGGAGGAGACGGAGAAGGAGAAGGAGGAGGAGAAGGAGGAGGAGAAGAAGAAGAAGAAGAAGAGTTGGTTTTTATATGCTGCCTTTCTCTACCGTTTGGAATTTACCAAGCCCCAAGCACTTTAAAGAAGGAATTGGGGGCAGGGGGGAGGAGGAGGAGAAGGAGGAGATGGAGAAGGAGAAGAAGGAGAAGAAGAAGAAGAAGAGTTGGTTTTTATATGCTGACTTTCTCTACCGTTTGGAATTTACCAAGCCCCAAGCACTTTAAAGAAGGAATTGGGGGGAGGGGGAAGAGGAGGAGGAGGAGGAGGAGGAGGAGGAGAAGAAGAGTTGGTTTTTCTCTACCACTTAAGGAAGAATCATACCAGCTTACACTCACCTTCCCCTTCCCTTCCCCACAACAGACACCCTTTGAGGTAGGTGGGGCTGAGAGAGCTCTATCAGAGCTGTGACTAGCCCAAGGTCACCCAGCTGGCTTCATGTGTAGGAGCAGGGAAATCAAACCCAGTTCTCCAGATCAGACTCCACCGCTCCAAACCACCGCTTTTAACCACTACACCACACTGGCTCTCCAGAGCAGGGAATGAGTATCACAAATTTCAAATCTCAGCTGTCACAATCGGCAACCCAGCTGCGAGAACAGTGTTGACTTCCCACAAGCAGGGGGCAAAAAATATCCCAGAGGATTGTTTAGAACCTGTAATAGTGGTGCTTCTCTTGCAGATCTGGCAAGAAATCACAAGGATTAGGCTGTTTGCCCTCCCACAGTGCATGAAACCCCACCCCCAGCCCACAATATTGGGGCAGGATTAAAAAAAAATAGAACTCACCATAATCCACCTTGCACAGTTGTTGTAAGAATAAAAATTCAGGAGAGGGGAATAACGTCAGCCTCCGCTTTGGGTCCATTTCAGGAACAAGGAAGTATCAATGAAGTAAATAAATAAATAAGACAGATACCATACACCATTTCCGGGTAAGGTACCCGTTCCCGTTTTAGAGATAGTGTAGAACTGAAGCTAAAAGATTTATTAATTATTTAATTCATTTATACCCCGCTTTTTTGCCCAGTGGGGACCCAGAGCAGCTTACTTCATTCTCCTCTCCTCCATTTTATCCTCACAACAACCCTGTGAGGTAGGTTAGACTGGAAGGGTAGGACTGGCCCAAGATCACCCCGCAAGCTTCCATTGCACAAGTGGGGATTCGAGCCTGGGTCTCCCAGGTTACTAGTCCAGCGCTCCTAACCACTACACTGGCTCCCAAGCATGGCACCAAACGGGTACATGGCTCTGCTCGGTTTTGAATCTACTCCAGCACTCATTCTTTGCTGGACTCCATAGCTCCAGCTTATAAGCAGCGTAAGTATTTTTAATCATTTGCACTTGCAAGAGACTTCCAAGCAACACAGAGAAACTTGCCGCTGCTAAATCAATGCCGGCATTACTGGAAAAGGAGGAAATAATTGCCAATTGCAACCAATAGGGTAAGATTATCGATTAAGTCCCACACTGCTCCAACTCGCCGCACGCTCCGGACCAAAATTACTTGGGCAAACCGTTCCAGCCGTTTCCCCGAAGGAGGGCAAGGTTCACCCACACCAACGCTGGGGAGGAGACACAAACCTCTGATATAATGCGGCCAGCGAAACACTCCGATCTAGCTAAGACCCTGAGACCACGAGGGACACCTTCATCCCCAAACCAGCAGCGTAAGAAACCAAGAGGAAATTAAAAAGCAGCCTCCAGGTGAAAACACAAAGCAAACAAGCCAAAGCTCACTCTGAAAAGAAAGGCTGAGGAGCTGACATTTAACCAAAGGAGAGGGAAAGGTTGCCAGCCGCATCTAAAAAGACGATTATGTTGTGTGTGTTAATAAAGAGGGTTTTTTTCTTCTAAGTGCATTTATGGGGTTTAACAGCCAGTGCTTTCGCAAGGCGGCCTCTGCGTCGAGCTGGCATTAAATGCACAACACTGTGGTTAACTCGCTCCGTGTTTAAAAGTCTCCGCCTTCTGCCCGCCCGGCTCTTAAGAGCATCCATTATGCAGAGCAGGCGCGCCGTTGGGTCTGAAAGCCGGGTTTGTCCCGTCAAAGGGAATTCTAAGGGGTGAAAACAAGGCTTCTGAGGTCCGCACAGGATCGTGTACGCCGAGCCCACCCTTGATCGGGTCTTGGTTCTGGGGGCTTTTCAGGCCCTCTTTTTCCTGCTTTGCGGAGTTATTTTACTTTTCGAACAGTCCCAATTGGCTAGAGCAGTGGTCGGCAAACCGCGGCCCCCGAGCCGCATGCGGCTCTTTGGCTCCTTGAGTGCGGCTCCCCGCCTCCCCCCCCCGTCCGTCAGCTCAGCGGCTACTCTCCCCCTGCCCCACCCCTGGCCGGGGACACCCGGGTTCCTCGTCCTCCACCACCCGGGCCAGCGGAGGCTGTTTCTGCGCCAGGGCCACGAGACGCGGCATTTCCCGGGAGGGGCCTGGAGCAGCAGCCGCCCCTGCCTCCAAGACTGGCCTCTGACTGGACGGAACGGGTCGGTCCTGACCTCCGTTTGCTCAAGTCAGCTGCATTCCGCCATGCCTTTCCTCGGGAAACGTCTCCTCGGCTGGCTGGCTGGCTGGCTGGCCCTTCTTCGCGGGAGGCGCTGACGACTCCCGCCGCCACCAGTCGGCCACCCACCCTCCGCCAAGGCCAGAGGCCCAGCAAAGCCCAGGGAGGGAGATAGGGAGGCTCCCAGGCTGGCCAGGCCTTCCTGGAGGGGGCGGGGTGCAGCCCAGGGTGGCCCTGAGGCCCAGCAGGGCATCCACACCCCCTCCACACCCTCCTGGCCACAGGGGCCCCAGTGGCCCCAGCCAGACAGGGCGGGGAAGAGCCCAGCGTGCCTCACATCCCAGCCCGGGGGGGCCGGGGCCAGCGTGCCCACCCCTCCCGCCAGCGCTGGGCTTGGAGGCGCCGGGGCCGGCGAGGTTGGGGGCCACCCCTTCCAGGCAGGCAGGCAGGCAAGGAGGTTCTCCCCCACCACCCACCTGTTTCCGCTGGCCCCCGCCCAAGGAAGGCTCTTGGCAGACCGGTCATTTGCAGCCAGCCGTGCCCTCGGGGGCGGACGCCGAGGCCGGCCAAGCCATAGCCCACTCGCCCGCCTGCCGTGGCGCCCCATCCCCCGCGGGAGGACGCGCCGGCGGAAGGAGCCGCAGCCCGTTTGCCTACCGGCCCGTCCCCCAAGCCCGCCTGGGGATGCTGCTGCCCCCCTGCCCCGCCCGGGCCAAGGAAGGGGGAAGCCGACCGCCTGCCAATGCCCAGCCCCGAGGGGGGGCGGGGGAGGGGGGCGGAGAGGAGCCCCCTTCCTGGGGGGGTGGCGGCGGGGGGGCCTCCGAGGGTTGGGCAGCCAGCATCGGTTGCCCTTTTATTGGGGGGGGGCTTGGGAACCAGGAAGGGGGGAAGTCGGCACTTGCACCGTTTGGGAGGGGTGGCTCTCAAAAGTAATCTCAATCGTTGTACTGTTGATATTTGGCTCTGTTGGGGAAGTGAGGGGAATGAGCTCATCAGGGATGCGATGCCACAGAGTCCACCTTCTGAAGCTGACATTTTCTCCAGGGGAACTGATTTCTGTAGTCTGGAGATCAGCTGTAATTCCAGGAGAACTTCAGCCCTCAGCCGGAGGATGGCAAATTACTGAAAATTTGGAGGTGGGGCTTGGGAAAGGGGAAGTACGTCAGCAGGGTATAATTCTGTCCAGCCCACCCTCCAAAGCAGCCATTTCCTCCAGGGGAACTGATCTCTGCAGTCAGGAGATCAGTTTAGTTTGGGGGAATCACCAGGCTCTACCTGGAGGCCGGCTTCCTTAGCTGGCAACCTTGAATACTTGCATATATATATATATTTTTTGCAGAGCTTATATTGCACATAAATTCTATTCAGCACCAACAAATGCAACCCAGCTCCCCTAGGCAATGAGCATGCACAATAGGAGTATTGTGTCTAGATCAAGGGAAGCAATACTACCACTGTATTCTGCATTGGTCAGACCTCACTTGGAATACTGTGTCCAGTTTTGGGCTCCACAATTTAAGAAGGATGTTGACAAGCTGGAGCGCGTCCAGAGGAGGGCGACCAGAATGGTCCGAGGTCTGGAATCCATGCCCTATGAGGAGAGACTGAAGGAGCTGGGTTTGTTTAGTCTGGAGAAGAGAAGGTTAAGGGGTGACATGATAGCCATGTTTAAATATTTAAAGGGATGCCATGTTGATGAGGGAGCTAGCTTGTTCTCTGTTGCTCCAGAGACTAGGACACGGAGTAATGGATTTAAACTAAGAGAAAAGTGATTCCACCTAAACATTAAGAAGAACTTTCTGACGGTGAGGGCGGTTCAAAGGTGGAATGCCCTGCCCCGGGGGGGGGGTGGAGTCCCCGTCTTTGGAGGTCTTTAAGCAGAGGTTGGATGGCCATCTGTTGGGAGTGCTTTGATTGTGGGATCCTGCATGGCAGGGGGTTGGACTGGATGGTCTCTTCCAACCTTGTGGTCTCTTCCAACCTTGTGTGATTTTGTGATTCATCCAGCGGAGAAGTAGGGATGCGGCCAAATTTCTGGTTTGGGTCAAAAGGCGAAGGTTCCAGTATAGTTTTTCCACAATCAGGATGAAACTTCCGTCATCCTTCCCCTCCCCACCGCCACACATTTGACAGAAATATTGCTGTTCAAATTAATGCTTGTTTTTGCATCATTTGTTGGCGGGGTGGGTGGGTGGGGAGGAAAACAATAATGGAACGTTTGCCAAAGGAAACAGGCAGGTTGAACACGATCTTCCCAGCATCCCTAGTTAAAAACGGTTTCGGGTTGCCCTGTGGAACTATGAACTCCGTCCGCCAAAGGTAATAATCCCGCCATTGTTTACACAGATCACTTACCCCCCGGAGAAAGGGAAGTGAACCAAATGCCTCTGATCTCACCAGCGATCGCTGGCTCAGTCCCACTTTTGACAGACCCCTTGGAACAGCTAAGCCAAAAAAAGAAAAAGACCCGGCGCCAGTTCAAGGGTGGTTATCCAAAATCAACAGCCCATGTAAACATCCTCCGATTCGCTAGCCAGGGTTCTGGTTTTACTGTGCCTCCGTCATTTCCTCATCTCAAATGGACCTGTTCCTTCCCCCGAGCTTCTCTGATGAAATAAAATAATCCCCATTCTCCGTGTTTTGAGACCTCATTCCTTTTATTTCTCTACATCTACATCTCAGCCCTAATTAGACTAACCCCACGGCTCTTTGAGAATCCCTTACAGAGGGGACTCAGAGGAGGAGACTTGGTTATTATATGCCGCGTTTCTCTACCACTTAAGGAAGAATCAAACCGGCTTACCATCACCTTCCCTTCCCCTCCCCACAACAGACGCCCCTTGTGAGGTAGGTGGGGCTGAGAGGGCTGTGACTAGCCCAAGGTCCCCCCAGCTGACTTCATGTGGAGGAGTGGGGAGACAAATCCAGTTCACCAGATTAGACTCCGCCGCTCATGTGGAGGAGTGGGGAATCAAACCTGGTTCTCTAGATCAGCCTCTACCACTCCAAAACAGCTTATAACAGCTTCATGTCTATTTTTATTTAAGGATCCCATTTTTTCTGTACTCAGGACAGCTCACAAAAATAAAGCACAAAACCCAACATTCCACCTTTGTTTTCCCTCCTCAGCAGTTTTATTCTGTCCTCTCCTCTTCAGCAATGTGTCACAAGATTTTGAGGATAGTGCCTAGGGAGTTTGGGGAAGATGTGGTGTCACCTCCTGGCGACTCACTAGGGATTTACCCTAATTTCTAAGGCAAAGACCTTACCGTAGAACAGGGGTGGGGGAACGTCAGGCCCGGGGGGGCGTTTAAGTCCCGTGAAATCATTTGGTCTGGCCCTTCGTGGGTCCTGGCAGATCTCTGATCTAAGACTGGCGATCCACCCCCTCCCACGGACAGGAATAGCCTCTTTTCAAGGTGGATGTGAGTTTGGGGAATCTGGGGTTGGTCATCTGGGGAAGCTGCCTGCTTGGGGCTTGGCTGGCTGATTTTTAAGGTGATAATTTTGTATGGCCCGCGAATGATGTTATAAATATCCAAATGGCCCTTGGCGGGGAAAAGGTTCCCCACCCCTGCCGCAGAACCACGAGGGAACTTCTACAGCATCACCATGGGAGACATTTCCCAGACATTTTCTCTCCCTCTCCTCAATTTCTCAAGAGAGGGATTGGGGTAAAAGGCAGGGAGTTAACCACCATGCGTCGGAAAATGGCAATCGCAATTAGTCCTCGGGTCAGCAAGCGGACGAGTAAACCTGCTAGTCATGCACTGCCAAAAACTCTACCATTGTTGGTATGCACTGAGGTTCCACTAAGGATCACCTGAGCCTGTTAACTTCTTGACGCAAGCGTTCCAAGATAATAGCACTTTCACCAGCTGCTTAAGAGTCCCTGCCCATACACAGAAGATTTAACAAGAGGATGATGGGGGTAAGGTCATTTGAGGCAATCCCCCCCCCCCAAAAAAAATCACACATCTGCAAATCTTTCCATCTGGCCCACATGATGGGAAAGCAATGGCCAATCACAAACTCAAGGCTCTGTCTATGGCTGGATGACCAACAAAGGAAGAAATGCAAATATACAAGTGCAAAAAAGGCATGTCAGCAAAGGAAAGAGCAGCACGTGCCTCACGGCTCAGACTCTTGGCTACCTTCAGATACTACAATAAACCATGCTTTGATCAAGTCCTGGTTAGTCCTGCCAGCCAAATGCAGACAGTTTAACAAACCCAGAGTCTGCGTGTGTGTGTGTTATGTGCTGTCAAGTTGCTTCCGACTTATGGCAACCCTATGGATTAATGGCCTCCAAAAGGTCCTGTCATTAACAGCCTTGCTCAGGTCTTGCCAACTGAAGGCCTTGGCTTCCTCCACTGAGTCAATCCATTTAATGCTGAACCACGGGTTTATTTGTTGACAAGCAGGAGGTTCAAGTTAGGATTTATAGCTGGTTTCCGCCATGCGGGATTGGTTGAAACACCTGAATTCACAAACACACCATTTCCTGACAAGCATCATTCCCTGTGCCCACAGAGACAGCAGGAAATGGAAGATGGACTCCACACCAGAAAATGGGAGAGGGTCAAGAACCAAACAAAGCAGGGCATTTCGAACTAACTGGGATCTGTTACATAGACGAAGCTGATAGATTAGCCTGAGTTTGTTGCGCTAGCAATGGTTTCATTGTAAGGTCGGGGGGTATTCTTCATGGAGATTTGCTGCTGCTTCGACGCTGTTTTGCGTCGGAGGCAAATTTTGGTTATTCACTGCAGAGCCGTGTTTTCCCCCACTGAGCAAAATAAGCCGGTTTAAAAGAGAGGCAATCCAAACCACTTCTGAGCCGTACTTTCCAGTAAAAGAGCGTTTTTTTGCTCGGATGCCCATGAAGAAATGTTTGCTTCACTCCCCGGGACGTCTCCTTTCTCCTCCCCCAAGAACGGTGATTGGCTGGGGGAGTTGCCACTCTAACAGCATCGCACCGGCAGGAGGGAGACCCAGAGCAGACTGGCTGCCCCTCTTCAGAAGGGTGATGGGGGTTTTGCCGCTCTCAGGATTCCCCTCCCCAACACACACACACATAGGATTGCACCGGCAGGAGGGAGACCCAAAGCAGACTGGCTGCCCCTCTTCAGAAGGGTGACGGGAGTTTTGGCTTGGGTTTGCCGCTCTCATGGTCCCCCCCCCCCCAACACACACACACACATAGGATCACACCGGCAGGAGGGAGACCCAAAGCAGACTGGCTGCCTCTCTTCAGAAGGGTGACGGGAGTTTTGGCTTGGATTTGCTGCTCTCATGGTCCCCCCCCCCACACACACACATAGGATCACACCGGCTGGAGGGAGACCCAGAGCAGACTGGCTGCCTCTCTTCAGAAGGGTGACGGGAGTTTTGGCTTGGATTTGCTGCTCTTGGGATGCCCCCCCCCCCCCCGCCCAACACACACACACAGGATCATGGGAAGAGTGGGCGGGATTAGGCGGATTTGGAGCGGTGAGTCATGAGCGGCAGCAGACGTAAGCAGCGCAGAGAAGTGCGCTGTTTCTCCCGTGAAAAATTGGGATGGGGGGAGAATCTGCACTGCCATGAAGAAGCTATTTAAATCAGTTTATTATTTGCTCCGGTTCGAAACCGAAGCAAAATCCACCGTGAAGAATACCTCGATTAATGGCCTCCAAAAGGTCCTGTCATTAACAGCCTTGCTCAGGTCTTGCCAACTGAAGGCCTTGGCTTCCTCCACTGAGTCAATCCATTTAATGCTGAACCACGGGTTTATTTGTTGACAAGCAGGAGGTTCAAGTTAGGATTTATAGCTGGTTTCCGCCATGCGGGATTGGTTGAAACACCTGAATTCACAAACACACCATTTCCTGACAAGCATCATTCCCTGTGGCCACAGAGACAGCAGGAAATGGAAGATGGACTCCACACCAGAAAATGGGAGAGGGTCAAGAACCAAACAAAGCAGGGCATTTCGAACTAACTGGGATCTGTTACGTAGACGAAGCTGATAGATTAGCCTGAGTTTGTTGCGCTAGCAATGGTTTCATTGTAAGGTCGGGACTCAGCTTTCCCATGTCTAGTTTTGTCAGCTTTCTCCAAAGTGTCACACTGCAGAGAAAGACAATACAGAGCTTTCCACATCTCGGGCACTGGTGCAGAACGCATGCATCAGCTCTCAGGGCCTCTTTTCAAATGACGTGTCTGAGCATGCAGGAAAACAATCAACTCAAAGGACAACTGTTAGGCAAAACAACAAAGCGGGCTCTTGAACAGTGGTTCCTGGCCAACCTACCACTTTAACTCAAGGATGTAGCAAATATCAACAACAACAACAATAGAAGATGAAGAAGAACCTAAAGGCCATCCCTGTCCCGGTTAAACAAGGGGCCGTGGCTCAGTGGTAGAGCGCTTGCTTGGCATGCAGAAGGTCCCAGGTTCAATCCCCGGCATCTCCAGTTAAAGGGACTAGGCAAATAGGTGATGTAAAAGACGTCCGCCGGAGACCCTAGAGAGTCATTGCTGGTCTGAGTAGGCAATACTAACTTTGATGGACCAAGGGTCTGATTCAGTATAAGGCAGCTTCATGTGTTTATGTGAGGATAAAAATGGAGGAGAAACTAACGTATGCCATCCTGAGTCCTTGGAAAGAGCGTGGGATAAAAATGTGCCTCTCGGGGAGGGGCTGTGGCTCAGTGGTAGAATATCTGCCCGGCATGCAGAAGCTCCTAGGTTCAATCCCCGGCATCTCCAGTTACAGGGAGCAGGCACATAGCTGATGTGAAAGACCTATGCCTGAGACCTCAGAGAACCGCTGCCGGTCTGAGTAGACAATACTGACTTTGATGGATCAAGGCATAAGGCAGATTCATGTGTTCATGTGAGTCTCAGTCCATGCATAAAGTAAAGCAGGTTCAACCCACCAAAGTTTATGCCAGAACAGATCTGCTAGTTGTTAGAGGGCCACACAACAGTCTCTGCATGTTTCACAAACAGGAGAGCAGCTTGGACGATTGCATAGGAGCAAACGGTGTACTTGGCTAAAGCAAGCTTGGATTGCACAGTCAACAGGACCTGTTGCGTGCCAGGCCGAAAGTCCCGTTTCAGCATCCTGCACGCGGCTGTTCCCAACCGGCTTGTGGTGAAGTTTTTTGGGTCGCACTGAGGCCAGGCCAGCCAGAGGTCACGCAGCCTTTTAGTACCAGCTATAATCTCCATGCACAGCAAGAGGATGCCAAGAACAACATATTCCGATATCTCTGGCGATGTAACAAGGCAGCAATTTTCACACATCGTAATACTGCACTTGTTACGGTATTAAATTTTAAAACTGGAGTGTTTTCTGCAGGCTCTTCTGCAAGCGTGTGTCCTTTTGGAAGATTTCAAGGTAATACTATCTAATACCCGGTGAAAGATTTGCACGAAACGGGGACTTATCCAGAAACCTGCAATAGCATGTATCCCTGTCAAGGTGTTGTGCCGTTCAAGGGCTGTGGCTCCGTGGTAGAGCATCTGCTTGGCATGCAGAAGGTCCCAGATTCAATCCCTGGCATCTCCAGTTAAGGGGACCAGGCAAGTAGGTGATGGGAAAGACCCCTGACTGAGACCCTGGAGAGCCACTGCCGTCTGAGCAGATAATACTGACTTTGATGAACCCAGGGTTTGATTCAGTATAAGGCAGCTTTGTGTGTTCATGTGTGTGTTCACCGTACCTATGTATTTCGATGTGTTTACTGCTGGACTTTAAAATGACTCTTTTTGTTATTTCGCTGGAGTTCTCTGCTTTATAAGATCTGCTTTTATTAGCAGGACAGCACAGGACAGCTGTTTCAGCTCAAAAATCCCAGCCGCAATTCTGTACTTCTCCCTCATGCGAGCAGAACCCACAACTCTTTATGTTCCTGCGATGTTCGGCTTTCTCGGGTCACCTTTTCCCGTTAAAGCGATGCGGTTTTTAAATTTTATTCTGGCAAATAAAAAGAAGCAGGGGGGTTTCTCCAATTTCTCTCGCAGGTGGGTTACGAGACACAAAGGCCAGAGCCGGGAGGGGAGGCTTTGGGTCCCATTCCTCTCAGTTAAGAGAAAAGGAGCAGGCACGTTTCCTCCTCTTCCCCTCCTTCAAGCCGCACCTCCATTTATTCCCAGGAGTTCAGGTTGTTTTCAGCTGCCAGGCATGCAGGAGGTGATGGTCATACCTGGAACCCATTGTCTCCAGGAACCTCACGGCTGGTCTTCTGCAGTACTATGGTAGTGGGCCCAAACTAGGGTTACCAGGCTGAGCCTGGCAACCAACGGGAGGGAGGGGGCAGCACTGCGAGTGCAATGACGTCACTTCCGGGTACCCAGAAGTGACAACGGGTAGCCCTAGGAATCACCGGAAACTCTATAGTTTCCTAGAGCTACCACTGTCACTTTCCTAAAATGACCACTCTTGCTTCCGGGTTGTATAGGCTTGCCAGCTCTGGGTTGGGAAATCCCTGGAGATTTTTTGGGGCGAAGTTTGAGGAGGGCAGGTTTGGGGAGGAGAGGGACTTCAATGCCATAGAATCCAATTGCCAAAGCGGGCGTTTTCTCTAGGCGAACTGACCTCTATTGGCTGGAGATCATTTGTAATAGCAGGAGATCTCCAGCTAGTACCTGGGGGTTGGCAACCCTATGGTTGTACCAGGAAGTGACTTCATTGCGCTCGTA
Source organism: Euleptes europaea (assembly GCF_029931775.1). Taxonomy (NCBI): domain Eukaryota; kingdom Metazoa; phylum Chordata; class Lepidosauria; order Squamata; family Sphaerodactylidae; genus Euleptes; species Euleptes europaea. The sequence goes on from NC_079314.1 coordinate 22,500,305, forward strand.
ATGTCAGTGAGTTGTTTTTAATTCATTTTTGTTTTATCCCCCGTCGCAATCAGGGCCCCGCCCGTGGCCCAAAAGGTAGTTCAGAAGTGTTCTTATTTCAAAATGTCTGAACCCCTTCAATAGCATAAAAGTAAGACAAGCAAACAAGGAACATGAAATTAAAAGGCTGGCAATGACATACAAAAAAAACTGGGGGGGGTCATATATAAGCAATTTCATTTCATATTTCAGTTTCCGCTGCCATCACCTGCTTACATGGAAGGGGCACGAGTTCAGATCTGTACTCCGAAACGCAGCATTAAAAGGGACAGTGTGAGCGGACTTTTCTAGGTCACACCAGCATCCTGGTCCCCAAATAGGGTTGCCAACCTCCACGTACTAGCTGGAGATCTCCTACTATTATAACGGATCTCCAGCTGATAGGGATCAGTTCCCCTGGAGAAAATGGCTGCTTTGGCAATTGGACTCTATGGCATTGAAGTCTCTCCCTGCCCCAAACCCCGCCCTCCTCAGGCTCTGCCCAAAACCTCCCGCCGGTGGTAAAGAGGGACCTGGCCACCCTATCCCCAAGAAACTGCAAACCCCCCCCCCCTTAAATGTTTTGCTAATAGGAACTTTTTCTGCTTGGCCGTGGCCAGTCCCTCCAATCCATGTTTCATACTAGGTTTTAAGGGCCGGGGACTCAGCCTCTGGGAAGGGAGGGATAACATGCAACTGAAATCTCTCCCGTGGCCCAAGATGCAGTCGAGGGGAAAACATGGCATGATCCCCAATCAATAGGCATTAGTGACGCTTTAGCAACCCAGAAAGCAGCTGAGGTTGCATTTCCCACAGTAACTTCCAAAAGGAAGCTGTGGCCCTTCCCTCTTTGTTTCTTCCCACCCACCCCAAACGCACCCCTCAAGGCTAGGGTTGCTACCTCCAGGTACCAGCTGGAGATCTCCTGCTATTACAACTGATCTCCAACCGATGGAGATCAGTTCACCTGGAGGAAACGCCTGCTTTGGCAATTGGACTCTATGGCATTGAAGTCCCTCTCCTCCCCAAACCCTGCCCTCCTCAGGCTCCGCCCCAAAAACCTCCCGCCGATGGCGAAGAGGGACCTGGCAACCCGGGGGGGACGGGACGACAAAGCAGGAAAGATCCACAATCCTTGTGTGAGATTGTTGGATCTGACCCATTCATGTTTTATTCAGGTGTGTCTTTTATAAGGAAATGCGCCAGAAATGGATTTTCCCACTTATTAATACAACAGATTTTAGCTCAGAGGTGGAGAAACCAAAATACCTCTTGTGGGAAGGAGATTGTAATAGACGGTTACAGGTAGCTAAATTCTGTTCAGTGGCAATTAAAATTCGTTCAGAAAAGGTGGGAAGAGTCAATAATTTTAAATCCTAAGTTATTTTAAAAATTGGCCATTTTTTTAAGGAGAGAATATTTTATCTGGGTTTTTAGTAATTGCTTATTTTCTATTTATAGTATTTTTAATGTATGTTTGTTCTCTTTTGCTGGCAATCGCTGTATTAATAAACTGAGTGAGTGACCCATTCGGCAACAGGCAATTTAACTGCTTCCGCTTAGCAATGGGGACAAATGCCAGTCTAAGGAAGAGCTCCCCGGACAGTCAGTTTGCACATTATAGTGGCTAAGGGCTCATTCCAAAAGCAGTAACCTGTTTCCCCCCAGAACCACCCCCGGGAACGCCAGTCACCAACAAATATACAAAAAGAAACATCCCCACGCATATTAGAGAAAGTCAGCTTTCTTACACTATATCTGGACACCCAACTGGCAGAGACGGAAGCGGCCAAAACATTTAAGCTGTGGGTCAGATGAGACAAGACACTCGGGAGACTCCTCCCGTTCTTTTTAATTTTTTAAAGGATAAAAGCAGTGGATAGGGAGATCAAGGCAGATTGGGGGCACAGAACTGATAAAATGGGTTATAATTTCCTTCCAACTTCCTTTCACATTGAAAAGCCCTACCTCCTGAGCTCTCTTCCCCTTCCCCCACTAGGGTTGCCAGGTCCCTCTTTGCTGCCAGTGGGAGGTTTTGGGGCTGAGCCTGAGGAGGGAGGGTTTTGGGGAGGGAGGGGCTTCAATGCCATAGAGTCCAATTGCCAAAGCGGCCATTTTCTCCAGGTGAACTGATCTCTATCAGCTGGAGAGCAGTTGTAATAGCAGGAGATGTCCTGCTAGTACCTGGAGGTTGGAAAGAAAAAAGACACCACTGTGCATATATCTAGAAGGTTTGGAAATTAGCACAGGAGCGAATGAATATTACAAAGTGCAGATATTTATATAAATCGCTCCAACTTATAACATAGAGTCACAACTATACACTTATTGAAACCAACAATCTAAATAATCTATCCTACTATATACAATGTATGTTACAACAATCAGGCTGAAACAAACCAGACTGAAGATTCAAAGTATAGGTGTAGTCCTTAGGTTATATTCAATCATCGCAGGGAAGTCCTTGGTTCCTCTTCAAGCTTTTAAATAGTGTTTCTGGCGTTACCATAAGACGATGCCAAAAATTGAAGAGGGGATACGGCCGTTTCAAATTCTTTGGCTTTAAATTTCTTCATCGGTCCCTCAAAAATCAGTCAGCATGTAATATCTGCATGTTTGCTAAAAATTCAAGCATATTGCATGTTTGCTAAAAATTCAAGCAAGATAAATTTCAACCAGTCCCCACGTAGGGTAACGCAAATGTGTAGTCGCATTTGCGTTACCCAACGTGGGAACTGGTTGAAAGCCATATCCCCTCTTCAGTTTTTGGCATCATCTTATGGTAACGTCAGAAACACTATTTAAAAGTTTGAAGAGGAACCAAGGACTTCCCTGCGATGATTGAATATAACCTATGGACTACACGTATACTTTGAATCTTCAAATGCTTTCTTCCAGCCTGATTGTTGCAACATACATTGTATATAGTAGGATAGATTATTTAGGTTGTTGGTTTCACTAAGTGCATAGTTGTGACTCTCTGTTATACGTTGGAGCGATTTATATAAATATTTGCACTTTGTAATATTCATTCGCTCCTGTGCTGAGTACCTGGAGGTGGCAACCCTATCCCCCACTGGTATGGCCCCATTCTGAACAGGGGCCATCCCCAACAAACGCCTCAAAGCGGGGAGAACTAATCGTGGGTCTCCTTCTGTCTCGCCTAGTTTGCCTCTGCGGCAGCCAAAAACAACGGAGGTGACCCCATCCGTGAGTTGCGAAGGCTGGACTTTGAAGGAGTTCAGAACGAGGGACCCAAATGAGGTTCGAAATGAGGGACCCAAATTCAGGCTGTAACTAGCAAGTCCTATTGAGCACAGTAAGACTGCTTTGGGAGGAAATCCTCATAGAATCTGGTTATACCATCTGTGTTTATCTACAGAGACAGCGGGATGAGATGAGACACAGTTGTCGAATGTTTACGCGGTGCTTCCCGTTGGAAGTATACATTACTCGCTAAAGGGTAAGACCGGCAGACCAGAATGGAACATTCCAGCGCAATCCTAAACAGAGTTACATCTTTCCAAGCCCCACCGACTTCTATGGCCGAAGACGGGTGTAACTGTGCTTAGGAATGGACTGTTGAAGTACCTGTGCCACTGGTCATGAGAACGGTCGAAGGCCTGGTCTCAGTCGGAAAATTTGGGCAGCCGTTGTGGGGGAATTGTGCCAAAGATATGCCAGGCCTGGGCCATACTTTAATAATGCCACGTGACGATGGAGGGCGACCACACTAGATGGTATCCCTGCTGTGTTCTTGTTTTTAAAAGTGGGGCAATGTTCTCTTAAGTAGCTAAGAGTGCAGGGTTGCCAGCCTCCAGGTGGGACCCAGAGAGCTCCCAGAATTACCTGATCTTCAGACTAAAGAGATCAGCTACCCTGGAGAAAATGACTGGACAGTGGAGTCTAGGGCATGACACAGTGCTGAGGCCCCTGCTCAAACCCCTCCCTCCCCAGGTTCCACTCCCAAATCTCCAGGAATTTCCCAACCTGGAGTTGGCAACCCTACCCGAGCGCCTGCATATATGCAACATGCAAAGGAACAGACATGAAGTTGCCTTATACGGAATCACACCGTCAGTTCACCAAGATTGGTATTGTCTACTCAGACTGGCAGTCGCTTTCCAGGGTCTCAGGTGGAGGTCTTTCACATCACTGACTGCCCAGTATTTTCAGCTGGCGATGCCAGGGATTGAACCTGGGACCTTGGGCATGCCACGCGGATGGTCTGGCACTTAACCACAGCCCCTCCATATGCAGAAAGCACACAATAAAATAGAAGAAGAAGAGTTGGTTTTTATACGCCGACTTTCTCTACCACTTAAGGGAGAATCAAACTGGTTTACAATCACCTTCCCTTCCCCTCCCCACAACAGACACCCTGGGAGGTAGGTGGGGCTGAGAGAGCTCTAGGAGAGCTGTGACTAGCCCAAGGTCACCCAACCGGCTTCATGCGGAGGAGAGGGGGAATCAAACCCGGTTCTCCAGATTAGAGTCCACTGCTCCAAACTACCGCTCAAAACCACTACACCCCGCTGGCTCTCCAACTGGCTCCAAAGGGTTGCACCCCCACAAACTTAGAGCAAAGGCCACACTGTTCCACCACCCTGAGCGACTACTTCTTAACCGAAGCAAATCACTCCAACCTCCTTCCCCTGCCCCGCCCCAGACAATGCCTTCATGCTCCGCTGCTCTGATGAAGACGCAAATAACGGGAACGGTTGGAAAAGAGGCATCAGGCGGACGGAAGCCACGCGGATCCCTCCCCAGCCTTGACCCCAATTCCCAAGCAGACATTCAAGAGGTAAGAATGGGCTTGTCCAATATTCCACACAATAGAGCAGTCAGTGGGGGGGGGGAGAAAGAGGAGGCCAGGACAGAGGGCGAATTAACCAGAGAATCCCAGAATACACCCCCACAAAGTAGCAGGACTCTTCGGAGGGATGCGAGCTCAGCCACCAGATCCGTCCTCCCCACATACAAACACGGTGATTTTATATTTATTTACTTCATTTGTATCCCAATGGGGACTCAAGGCAGCTCACACCGTCCTCCATTTTATCCTCCTGACAACCCTGTGAGGTAGGTTAGGCTGAGAGAGAGAAAAGGCAGGGTATAACTGAAGTGTGGTTAAGAGGGGTGGTTTGGAGCGGTGGAATCTAATCTGGAGAACCGGGTTCGATTCCCCACTCCTCCACATGAGCGGCGGAGGCTAATCTGATGAGCTGGGTTGGTTTCCCCACTCCTCCACACGAAGCCAGCTGGGTGACCTTGGGCCGGTCACAGCTCTCTTAGAGCTCTCTCAGCCCCACCTACCTCACAGGGTGTCTGCTGTGGGGAGGGGAAGGGAAGGTGACTGTAAGCTAGTTTGATTTTTCCTTAAGTGATAAAGTCGGCATATAAAAACCAACTCTTCTTCTTCTTAACAAACACCCCTTTTCCAAAGCTGCTGGCCGCAGGCTCAATTGCACCTCCTTCCCTGCAAGCAGCTCATCGTTCGCATAACTCTGTTGACCTCACTTGTTCCACAGGAGAGAAGCGACATAACCAGGGCCTGACAGGCTGGGGCAGACCAAGGAAAAGACGCGACTGAAAAGGAGGGATTTGTACTCGGTTCAGCTAAACGAAACTCTCACACAGCCCTAAGGAAAGAAGTCCGGAGACGAGAGCCAACCTTCCTCTCTTCCGTCGAGGTCTGCTGGCGACAGATTCCAGATGCGCGCTGAGTATGGATGTGAAGCTTGTTTAATAAAGCACCCGTTTAAACTGTCAAAAATGCTATTCGTTTACGTATTAACAAGCTCGCCAGCGCTCTAGACGGCGTAAAATACTCTTAACAAATTAGCAGCTCTGCTACGGATTTTTGCTAATTTTTCTTAACATGCTCCCACGTCAGTCTTGCAAGCAGATGTTTTATATAACGGCCAGCCTTGGATAAATGCAGGTTCTGCAAGCAGAGATGATCCTGGAATGCACCGCAAAACCCCTTTGGCAGTTTCCCAAGCCCTGGAAAACATTTACGGCAATATATAAACATTAAACGCATCCTTCTTGTTTAATCCGTTCAACCTTTTAGCTCAGCAACAGCGACACACACCCCACCTCCTGCACTGGAAAGGAATCCAGGTGGATGCCTCTAACTATTGCCCGGGACTTCCATCACACTGCATAAGAGGGATTTTTTTCCCAAGCAGGAACAGCTCCTGCTTGTTCACAGGTTACAAACACCAGTCAACAAGCACAATATGGCAACACAACAGCAGGAGAGGCAGAGCGATCCACCTTCCGAGAAAAGCTGCAAACCAAAATATTCTTATTTCCGTAACTGTCACTAAGGCACCCGCACCCAAATGCATAAAGAGTAGAGATGGAGATGCATGGATTTGGCACGAGGCAGGCTGCTTCCACTTGGGGACGATTCTCTCTGCAGCTCTTGCTGCTACTGCGAATACAGGCAGCCGACGGGGCGGAGTGGTTAAAGCGGCAGACTAAGACCTGGGAGACGCTTGTTCAGATCCTGACTCTTCTATGGAAGCTCCCCAGGCATTCAAACACCCTCACATGTACACATAAGGCACCGTGCGATGTACAGCTTGCCTTTCCCCATAGTGCAGCTGCAGAAGTGCGCTCCAAACCGCGCTGATAATGCATTGAAAGGCAATTATGTTTGAAAGTCTACCTTTAAACAGCAAACACCTGTTGGGCTTTTCAATCAACCAAGGAGAGACAGTGGTAAAGGAAACAAATGCCATAGGGAAGGGCCCATTCTCTGGCAATGCACACAAGGGAAGGCGGTGAGGCTCAGAGAGAAACCCTCGGACTGAGAATTCAGGTGTGATGATGAGTACATCTTGATACGTGGGAAGGTACACAAGCTTTAAAGTAACTCAGGCAGCCCTCTGCCTTCAAAGTAAAAAAAAAAAAAGTATCAATCCCCGGCATTTCCAGTTAAAGGGACCAGGCACGTAGCTGATGTGAAAGATCTCTGCCTGAGACCCTGGAGAGCCGCTGTTGGTCTGAGTAGACAAGACTGACTTCAATGGACCAAGGGTCTGATTCAGTATAAGGCAGCTTCATGTGTTCCTGTGAGGAGAGGCCCATCAACAGGTATCAGCCATGGTGGTTAAATAGACTTCCTCTTAACACAGAGGTTCTATCTTTGAATGCCAGTTGCTGCGGGGAAGCAATAGGGAGTCGCTTCAGCTTTGTGCTTGTAGATATAGGCATCTCTCTGACCACTGTGGAAAAAAGAGGACACCGGCTTCCACAGACCGCTTGGTCTGGTCCAGAAAGGCTCTTCTAACACTGTTATCGTTTGCCATAAAAATCCTTTTAGGAATCTGAAAAGAATTTTAAAATGGATTAGGCAGGAAGAAGAGTTCCACCAGTGCCTATTAGACAGGATGGCCCAAAATGGAACTTCCATATTCAGAGGTAGCCTACCTTTGAACAGCAACTGCTCCTACAATTGACGGTGGTGGTCCTTTTTGGCATCTTAAAAAAAACATCCCCGTATTTCTCAAGTCTCCGAGGGCTTCCCTAGTATAAATAGGGCGTCAATATCTGTCAACCGCTCAGTCACTGTAAAATTTTAATGAACGAAAACAACCCCCCAAAAAATTGCAAAGCGTTCCACGGGGAAAATAGTTTGGAGGCTCAAATAAAAGACCTGCTGTGAGGCTGCCTGGATCCTACTCTATGATATTAGCTCCAAGGATACAGGAATCCTGGCTTTTGGGAACATTTCCCAGCCGAGCCAAGGGGCGCTTCAAAGGCGGATTTCAAGCACAGCGTTAGAGAGATATCACAGCGGGACCAGCGGCATGCAGCATCTGTGACTACAGCCCGAGAGGGAGGGAAAGAGGGAAGGATCAGGCTTGCCCATTTCTTCTCTACTCAGCACATATGCCCTGACACTACCTGGCTGCCCACTGTGGCAGCCGGCAGCCAGAAGGTGGAAGAGCAAGCGAAGGAGAAATGGCAGCTGCTTTAAAAAAAAAAATTGGCCAGGGCACAGCAGTGATACAAGGAACCCCCTGGCACAGAGTGGTAAGCTGCAGTGCTACAGTCAAAAGCTCTGCTCACGACCTGAGTTCGATCCCAACGGAAGTCGGTTTCAGGTAGCCGGCTCGAGGTTGACTCAGCCTTCCATCCTTCCGAGATAGGTAAAAGGAGTACCCAGCTTGCTGGGGGTAAAGTGTAGACGACCAGGGAAGGCACTGGCAAACCACCCCGTAAACACAGTCTGCCTAGTAAACGACAGGATGTGACGTCACCCCATGGGTCAGTAATAACCAGTGTTTGCACAGGGGACTACCTTTACCTTTACCTATACCAGTGATAAATAAGAGGGACCAGGAGCAACCTCACTTGCCTGCCCTCTGTGTGCTCAAACACATCCATCCGTCTGTAAAATGCAACCTACAAGATCGCACAGCCTCAATTTGCCTCAAGGCTGGGGGGGAGGGAGAAGGTTTAACCCTTTACACTCCTGCCTGGTTTTCTTCCCCTATCCAAATACTAACAACCAAGCAAAGAACCCAGGTGTGATTCACCAAAATACAAGTGACATAGGGATTCCCTGACTGCCACCTGCTTCTATAAAGCAGCTGTGCAGGGAGAGGTTAACCTTTTCCCCAACCCAGTCAGAAATCCCACCTCTAAAGCCTCAGAAGGAAAAGAAGAGAGATACAATCACAGGGAAATTACTTGGGGAAGGTAGGAGGCAAAGGAACTCCGCCATCTCCAGTACATTGTCCTGTGTGTGTGTGAAGTGCCGTCAAGTCGCTTCCGACTCATGACCACCCTTATGAATCAATGTCCTCCAAAACGTCCTATCCTTAACAGCCTTGCTCAGGTCTTGCAAATTGAGGGCCGTGGCTTCCTTTATAGAGTCAAGCCATCTCTTGTTGGGTCTTCCTCTTTTCCTGCTGCCTTCCACTTTTTCTAGCATGACTGTCTTTTCCAGTGACTCTTGTTTTCTCATAATGTGACCAAAGTACGACAGCCTCAGGTTAGTCATTTTAGCTTCTAGGGTCAGTTCAGGCTTAATTTGATCTATAACCCATTGATTTGTGGTTTTGTGGGGGGGGGGTTGGCAGTCCACAGTATCCGTAACACTCTCCTCCAACACCACATTTCAAAAGAAATCCTGAGCCTCCTGAAAAAGGAGGGCACGCCACGAATTTCTGCAAAGAGCCGTTCCCTGCTCGAGGCAAGCCGCTTCAACAAATCCTCTTTGACAGCCTCAAGACATTCAGATCTCCTTGTAGAGGTGGGGAGGAAATCTGGCTCAGCCACATTAGGCGCCCCAGGCTAAAGAGGTCCCTTACTGACCCACAGGCAAAAAGCTTTGGCTTACAGCTTCAGCAGGGATCGCAAGACTTCGACCCGTGCAGAAGTTTCCAAGGCCTTTCCAAGTGAAGTTTGACCATTAAAGGAAAAGGTCCCCTGTGCAAGCACCGGGTCGTTCCTGACCCATGGGGTGACGTCACATCCCGACATTTTCTAGGCAGACTTTGTTTACGGGGTAGTTTGCCAGTGCCTGCCCCAGTCGTCTTCCCTTTACCCCCAGCAAGCTGGGTACTCATTTTACCGACCTCAGAAGGATGGAAGGCTGAGTCGACCACCCGTTAACCAACCATTAAGCACTTGTTTACCTCCCATTTACCACCCATTAACTGCTTGTTTTCCACCCATTAACTGCTCATTTACCACCCATTAACCACTTGTTTACCACTCATTAACAACCCATTAACCACCCATTTACCACCCATCAACCACCCATCAACCTCTTGTTTACCACTTATTAACCACCCATTAACCACTTGTTTACCACCGATTTACTCCTGTTAACCACCCATTAACCACCCATTAACTACCCATCAACCACTTTATCACCCATTTACCACCCATTAACCTCCCATTTACCGCTCATTTGCCGCTCATTTGCCACCCATTTGCCACCCATTTGCCACCCATTTGCCACCCATTTGCCACCCATTTGCTACCCATTCGCCACCCATTAACGGAGGGCATCTTGGCCATCTTCTGGTCACTAGGGGTGTGGGGGGGGAAGTAGTTTGGAATTTCCTGCATTGTGCAGGGGGTTGGACTTGATGACCCTGGTGGTCCCTTCCAACTCTATGATTCTATGAAACAATACACAGAACAAATTAAACACAAGTTCCTCAACAAACATTGCAGCAGATCCAAAAGTTACCCTAAACCGTCTCAACAGACGTCTCAATCAGCAGTGATTTTTCATGCCGTGGCTCTAAAGAAGTTTCGTCTTTTCACACTAGATTAGAGTTGTCCATGCAGTCTGTTGAGATGATTTAAGCAAAGGCTCATCGTTGAGTGATCTTTACACACCTCTCTGTTACCACAAAGGAGAATCCACTGATTTTTTTGGACGTCTTTAGGGTTATGGTTAACCCTTGTGGATCTGCGGCAATGTTTGATGAGTAACGTGTGTTTCATTTGTTCTGTGTATTGTTTCATTCTATTATATTTTGATATTGAGCCTGTGTGCTGTTTTGGGTTTGTTACATTGCCTATTGGCCAGCATAGGAATTTATCTTATTTCATTACTACCTGGAGGTTGGCAATCCCAGTAAAGACCAACTAGATTTTGGAGGGCATAAACTTTCCCTTTGTCAGAGGCTCAAAAGCCTATACCCTGGAAAATCTTGTGGTACGTAAGGTGCTTCTGGGCTCAAATTTATAGAAGCAACTAAACTAGAGTCTGGGAGCTCGTCAGCATCTGACACCAAAGGCCGGCAAGACAGGGTATGAACATCTTCACCTGGACAAATCTGTCCTTGTTCTTTTTTTTCTTTTTCTTTTTGTAATTTTTGCGACATCCAACCTGATGGAGAGTTCTGATAAGCTCCAAAGCTTGTACGGCGTTTTGTATCGTTGTGGTTGGCCCTAATAAAAGACATTGCCTGGGTTTTGTCTCTTCCTCACTCAACCAAGCAAGCCTCACCCTCCTTTCTCAGTCACGGTCACAGCAGCGGAGAATCATAGAATCATAGAGTTGGAAGGGACCACCTAGTCCACCACCTAGTCCACCATCTAGTCCACCACCACCACACAAGGCAGGAAATTCATAACAACTTCTCCACACACACACCCAGTGACCCCTACTCCATGCCCAGAAGATGGCCAAGATGCCCTCCCTTTCATGATCTGCCTAAGGTCATAGAATCAGCATTGCTGACAGACGGCCATCTAGCCTCTGCTTCAAAACCTCCAGGTAAGGAGAGCTCACCACCTCGCGAAGAAGCCTGTTCACCTGAGTGAACAGTGTCAGGAAGTTCTTCCTAATGTTTAGACAGAAACTCTTTTGATTTAATTTCAACCCGATGGTTCTGGTCCGACCTTCTGGGGAAACAGAAAACAACTTGGCACCCTCCTCTAGATGACACCCCTTCAAGTACTTGAAGATGGTTATCATATCCCCCTCTCAGTCTTCTCCTCTTCAGGCTAAACATACCCAGCTCCTTCAACCTTTCCTCATATGAAGCTACCCTACATGAGTCAGACCACCTCCCGAGGAAGCATGTTCCACTGAGGAACCGCTCTGACCATTAGAAAACTCTTCCTAGGCAGAAACTCATTTGATTTAAATTCAACCCGCTGGTTCTGGTCCGACCTTTGGGGCGACAGAATGGAACCCCAGGAGTTCTGTTGACTAATCCTGTGCTTTTATCTCAGGAGGTCATACTGCCCGCGCACGTGCCTACTCATACCCTTCGCCCCTCCCTAATCCACATTATCAACGTGCAACCCGCACCAGGCATTTATACAAATCTCCCCCATTACAATCCAAGTCAGGACAGGAGGGGACCGCTTCAGTCCCATTACCTAAAAAGTGCCCTGTTAAATAAACCAAAAACTCCCGCCTGCACGCATCGCCGACGGGCTCAGCTGCCCAACCGAACAATGGCGAGGATGCAAATCCTTCCATTACCGTCTCTTTACAAACCCATTAGAGGCAATAGTGGATTACAGATGGGATTATTGGAGTTTGCTAATCCGGGAGGGGAAAGAAAGCACATAAATATCTATTCGGAGACCTAAACACTAAGGCGGCTCATCAGGGAAGAGACAACACACCCCGGGGAGGCAAAAAACATTCCATGTGAGTGACAGCCACAACTCAATGCATGGGGCTGTGTGGGTGATAGAACAGCACGTCTTAGCAATTAACCTGCCGATCATGAAGAATCCTCAGTTCCGGACTCCGCCATTGATAGTGGGATATTTATGCGCCCAGGGGCTCTTGTTCATGTCATACTTTATAGGGACCAGCAGATCTGACTGTGAACGGTCCCACACATTATTGCACACCCACACACCGCACATGTGCCTTTCAGACATCCACTGGCCCATATCGACCCTCTGCTGTTGGCGGAGGATAAATTTGGCAGCCGAATTTCCCTTTAACTCCCGGCTCGTTTCGCACACAATCCTGCTAAAAAGCACACCCCAACCAGAGATTTCCACTTTTCTCCAGTATATGCTCTTCCAAATATTATACCTCACGCCTGCACAACAACTGACCCACTGAGTCCAATGCAAGGGTTGCCAGGTCCCTCTTCGCCATCGGCAGGAGGTTTTGGGGGCGGAGCCTGAGGAGGGTGGGGTTTGGGGAGGGGAGGGACTTCCATGCCATAGAGTCCAATTGCCAAAGCGGCCATTTTCTCCAAGTGAACTGATCCCTGTTGGCTGGAGAGCAGTTGCAATAGCAGGAGATCTCCAGCTAGTACCTGGAGGTTGGCAACCCTATAGGGACATCATCACTCCAGCCTTGGCTCATTTGCACTGGATCCCAGTTTGTTTCCAGACACAATTCAAGGTGCTGGTCTTGACATTTTAAAAGCCCTCCATGGCTTGGGATCAGCATACCTGAAGGACTGCCTAATCTCTTATGAACCTGCTCAACTACTACAGCCATCATCGGAGGCCCAGCTTCAGATGCCCCCACCTTTTGAGCTTAGGCAAGTGGCCACACAGGGGAGGGTCTTGAACACCTGAACACATGAAGCTGCCTTATATTGAATCAGACCCTCGGTCCATCGAAGTCAGTCTTGTCTACTCAGGCCGGCAGCGGCTCTCCAGGGTCTCAGGCAGGGGGCTTTCACATCACCTACTTGCCTAGTCCCTTTAACGGGAGATGTCAGGGATTGAACCTGGGACCTTTTGCATGCCAAGCAGATGCTCTACCACTGAGCATCTACCTTCTCGGTCATGGCACCAAAGCTCCGGAACTCTCCCCCAGGGAGATTCCTCTCTTCCCTTCTCCTGCCATCTTCCACCAGTGGGTGAAGACTTCTTCGTTTCATTCGCCTTTCCTTCAGTGATCCCTCCTTCCTGCCCAATGTTTTAATTGTCGTATGTATGCGTATTTTGATTTTAATTGCTTTAAAAGTGTGCTTTGGGGGGGGATGATTTTAAAATGTGGTTTTATTATGTACGTTTTAATTTGTTAGGCAGCCCGATGGCACAGAGTGGTAAGCTGCAGCACTGCAGTCAAAAGCTCTGCTCATGACCTGAGTTCGATCCTGACGGAAGTCGGTTTCAGGTAGCCGGCTCAAGGTTGACTCAGCCTTCCATCCTTCCGAGGTCGGTAAAATGAGTACCCAGCTTGCTGGGGATAAAGTGTAGATGACTGGGGAAGGCAACGGCAAACCACCCCGTAAACAAAGTCTGCCTAGTAAACATCGGGATGTGACATCACCCCTTTGGGTCAGTATATACCTTTTACCTTTGTTAGCTGCCTCGGTGGCCCTTATGAGGGCAGAAAGGCATGGGTATAAATTTATGTAAAACGAATAAATAAATTGTTGCCCTAGGCAGAACTACAATTATACACAGCAGGAAAATCCCTGTGAGACACAGCCCCTCCAGGCTCTAGGGACCACCGCTGCTTCTTTATTACCTTATTTACACACAACATTTTTATCCTGCATTTCAGTCCAGATTGGTCTGCAAAGCCGTTAGCAAGCCAATTAAAGTTGCAATACAAAGAAGAAACCTAACGATCTTCGCACCATCAAATAAACAGGACGCAATCGTAGGGAGGCTGAGGGATACGAGCAGGTGCCTTGCATGCAGCTGTTGGCACTGCCGGTCAACGTGGCATGCTTCGGGTGCAGGAAAGTCCCAGGTTCGATCCCTGGCATCTCCAGTTAAATGTTTCAGGGGAGGGGCTGTGGTTCAGTAGAACTGCTTTGCATGCAGAACCTCTGGCACGTTCAGTTTAAACGGATCAGATAGTAGGTGATGTGAAAGAGCTCTGCCTGCGACCCTGGAGAGCCGCTACCAGTCCAAGCAGACAGGGCTGACCTTGATAGACCAAGGGTCTGATTCGGTTTAAGGCAACTTCGCATGTGATCTCAGGTAGCAACAACTGGGAAACACGCCTTCCTCTGCTCGAGATCACAGTAGGTTGCCAGGTCCCTCCTCACCATTTTCTCCAGGGGAACTGATCTCTATCTGCTGGAGATCAGTTGTAATAGCAGGAGATCTCCACCTAGTACCTGGAGGATGGCAACCCTAGATCACAGCCAGTCAGAGGAAACAATACTGAATTAGAAAGACCAGTCATTTGACTGAATATAAGGTAGCTCGTTACAAAATCAAATAAATACTAGAGAGCCAAAAACAAAACAAAAAAATCAGATGCTAGCCAAGCAACAGATACCAAAAGCCTGCCAGAACAAAACAGCATTCATCAACCACCTAAAAGCCCAGAGGGATGATGCCGCATAGGCCTGCCTAGGAAGGAAATGCCACAAACCTCCATGCCACCACCAAAAAGGCCCTGTCAGGGGCGCAGAGGGACATAGGGCTGGGCTCTTGCAGAGGCCCTAAACCAGCCCTCGCAGAGAGACTCAGATTAAGTGGCATGAAGCTAAGAAGAAAAATGAAGAGTGCACTCTCTGCACATGAAGATAATCAGTTAAGCCAAACCTGCAGACAGCATCCCGGCCCACATCCGTCCCCTTCAAGCCTCCAGCACGTGTTGGCTGTGAGTGTCTACCTTTGGAGGTATCTATTACCTTTTGACCTCACCCGTCCTCCAAGGAGCTCATACGTAGGTGGTCCTTCCTCTTTTTGTTTTCACAACAGCCCTATGAGGTAGGATAGGCTGAGAGAGAGAGGAACTGGGCCACGGCAGTGTGAGGATACGAGCCCGGGCCTCCCAGATTCTGGTCCGACAGTCCGAACATTACACTGGCCGGATTACACCCACCTTCTCTTCGCCCAACCCAGATCGATGGCGGCTAAACAGCAAAGGAGCTTTGATAGGGAAGCCCGGTGACTTCATCTTCCAGCGATCCATCATTCCCTAGCAGCGCCCTTCAGTATTACAGCACCCTGTATTTATTATTTTACTGCCTGGCTTCCATTCATAAATTTTACAGGCAGGAGCCAGGGCAGAAATCAATTAAGTAGGATGCGGAGAAGGTGCGTGAAGATAGCTTTGGGTTTGGGCGGGGCGGGGGAGAGAGATAGAGGATGCTTTGCCTAGAGGCAAAATAAACAATTTGCACAACTGCACATCCTTAATTCCCCCTCTCTCTCTCACACACACACACACACAGACACACACACCAAGGCAGGTTTTATCCATTAGAATGAGTGAGCCAGGCTTTTTTGTGGCTTCCCCCATCTGCCCCTCCCTCTGCAACTAATACATAGGATTGCCAACCTCCAGACAGTAGCTGGAGATCTCCTGATCTCCAGCCGATAGAGACCAGTTCACCTGGAGAAAATGACCGCTTTGGCAATTGGACTCTATGGCATTGAACTCCCTCCCCTTCCCAAACAACCCCTCCTCAGGCTCCACCCCCAAAAACCTCCCACTGATGGTGAAGAGGGACCTGGCCACCCTACTAATATGGCAGAATTGTGTTGCACCGAGAGAGCGAGTGTGCTGTACTAGCTACTGTGTCAAACCGGGTTCAGGGAACAATCCCTGTTTCAGCCACGAAGCTCAGTGGGTGACCTGAGGAGAGTCACACTCTCTCCGCCTGATCTACCTCGCAGGTTTGTTGTGCAGATGAAATGGAAGCAGAAAGAATACACTGTCTACCCTGAGCTCCTTGGAGGAAGGGTAGGATAATAATGAGATCAATGGGTGGAGTTGCCAGCTCTAGGTTGAGACATTCCTGGAGATTTTTGTGGGGGAGCCTGGGGGGCCAGGGTCTGGGGATGGACCCCAGCAAGGCCAGAGAGTCCACCCTCCAAAGCAGCCATTTCCCCAGGGGAACTGATCTCTGTCTTCTGAAGAGCAGCTGTAATTCTGGGAGATCTCCAGGTCTCACCTGGAGGCTGGCAACCCCAGTGGGATGGATGGATGATAGAGTCCTGAGATGGTAGAATGGACCCTTCAGACTGCCGGCTCTTGGGGGCTGGGGGAGGAGACTGATTCCATTAGCACAATCTACCATCCAGATGAGAAAATTGAGGATGGAAAGGATTACAACAATACCCAGTGGGATGTGGATCCCATCTTCATTAACTTACACAAACGCATTAGATTTCATAGAATCAGAGAGTTGGAAGGGATCATCAGGGTCATCTAGTCCAACCCCCTGCACAATGCAGGAAATTCACAAATACCTCCCCCCTCCAAACCCCCAGTGACCCCTATTACATTTCCTCAGGTTCTAGCTCAGGGGTCAGCAGCCTTTGGTAATTAAAGAGCCCAACCACATCCATATTCAGAGCCAGAGATAAACTGACAGCCAGTATAAGGGGAGAGAGGGCCGTAGCTCAGCGGTAGAGCATCTGCTTGGCATGCAGAAGGTCCCAGGTTCAACCCCCAGCGTCTCCAGTTAAAGGGACTAGGCAAGCAGATGATGTGAAAGACCTCCGCCTGAGACCCTGGAGAGCCGCTGCCAGTCTGAGTAGACAATACTGACTTTGATGGACCAAAGGTCTGATTCAGTAGAAGGCAGCATCATGCCTTCATGTGGAGATTCATAAGGAGATTCATTTGCATAATGGAAAATATTCAGTACAACTGAAAACATTACTGATGATTGGCATGCTCATAAAGTTTCTGCTGCCCAAACACTGGTTGTTGAGAGTCTTTTATTGGGAAGTGGCACATATAAGATAACACAATTAAGTTTTTTTATATATATACAGAGAGAGAGTTTTACCACGCTGGGATAAATCTGCACGTGGTTCACATCTGGATTACAAGCAATGGTTTACCTCTATCATTTCTCTTCCTGTAAAGCATCTCTAAGAAGCCCCTTAAGTCCCACAGAAATCCTTGCTTGTCATTCCCCTCACATCCTGGCAATTCTAGAATCCCAACTACTTCTCCAAAATATTTTAACTTAAAGATTTTGTTTGCTTTTAATTTTTTTTTTTTAAGAAGAACCACATTTGGTTCCATACTGTGCCTCATTCGGCTCTGGAACCATCAGTTGCACGGCCCTGTTTTGGTCTTTCCTGCTGGCCTCTAAAAGTCAGAGCTTTGAGCAGGGGAAAATGCACCTTGATTTAATGCACACAGACACAAACCCATGCTCCTTGAACACCAGCGCGCTGTTTCCTCTCATACCCTTCTTCGCCGCCTATCCAGATAATAAATGCTACTGAACACGCATTCTGTTTCAAGTACAATTCGATTCATTGTAAGGTTAAGCATGCTATTCAACATTCTCAGACAAAAAAAGAAAACCCAAGATCCATTTACTGACACACCCTGCTTCAGAAGTCAGTAAGGATACTATTGCAAAGTAAATGTAAATTGCTCACAGCAGGCTGAACTGAGCTTTTGGCAAGGTGGAGTGGAAGCACGGGAAATGAGGTGGCGGTCCATGGTATGCAGCTCGGGATGTCAGCCATACACAAGAGTGTCCCAGTTTCCTCCTATGAAACATTGGAAGGTATGAGATGATCAGATCTGGCAACCCAGGTTCAAATCCACACTCGAGCCATGGAAGCTCACTGGGTGACCTTGAAAACACTACAGGGTCGCAGCTGACATTGCGGCTGTCCTCGACGAGAGCCAGGGCCTTTTCGGTCCTGGCACCGGCATGGTGGAATGCTCTGTCTGGTGACATCAGGGCCCTATGGGACCTTAAAGAGTTCCGCAGGGCCTGCAAGACAGAGCTATTCCACCAGGCCTATGGCTGAGGTAGGCTTACCAGGTCCTGTCTGTCAATCGGCGGGAGGTTTTCTGGGGTGCGCGGTGCGGGCGCACGCCTGGCTTGATGCGCCGATGCACCTACATCACGGTTTACGCGGAAGTGATCCGGATGCTCTCTCGATCTTGGCCGAAACTGTTTTGGCTGAATTTGCTAGAACGTCCACTTACCCTGAAGCGACGTAGGCGCGTAGTGCATGGGGTGCCCGCCGGCCCTCAGCTGGTCGGCGGGCAGCCCGGTGGATTGGCGGTAGTTTACCCGCCACCACCGGCCACCCTAGGCTGACAGCCACAAATATCATCTGCTGGCCTCCCTATTATCCCCCCTCCTGTTATATTATTAAAGTCAGCGGAGGGGTAACCTGCTGCAAATATCCGACAAGACGAGTAATGGTTAGGCGCCATCTGTAATTTTGTATTTTAAGTTTTAATTGGGGTTTTAATGTTTAAATTTAGATTTTGTGGTTAATTTTATTACTGCTGTATTAATGGTTTTGTATGATGTTACCCGCCCAGAGCCGGCTTCGGCCAGGGCGGGCAGGCTATAAATCACAAAATAAATAAATAAACAAGTCAGCTGTGACGGGGGGGGGGGGAAAGGAGAAATTGGTGCACTGATTTGGCATAATGAAGCCTGCAAGGCGCACAGAATCCATGCATGTTCCTGCCAACCCTTTCTAACCCATCTGAAAACTGGGAGGCTCCTGGGGAGCAAGGCAAGAGGCCCTTCCCGTTCCACATGGGAGGGGCTGTGGCTCAGTGGTAGAGCATCTGCTCGACATGCAGAAGGTCCCAGGTTCAATCCCCGGCCTCTCTAGTTAAAGGGACTAGGCAAATAGGTTATGTGAAAGACCTCTGCCTGAGACCCCGGAGAGCCACTGCCGGTCTGAGTAGACAGTACTGACTGACGGGCCAAGGGTCTGATTCAGTATAAGGCAGCTTCATGTGTTCATGTGATGCCCAGCTACGCAAAAATCCATATAACTTTTCAACCAGAGCGTCATTTGAGATCTACGATCTTAAGTGCATTGGACGGACTGAGAAGACATTCCAGTATTTGGATGGAAGACCACCAAGGTCTTGAAAACCCTTATACATATTTGGAAAGCAAGTCACTTCACTTTCACTTTCCTTTCAAGCACCCATGACCCAATGGTCTTGAGCAGTAAATGGGGAGCCTATATTTCTTTAAGGAAAATATGGTAGAGAGATACTTGGCCACCGCCAGTGTTATTTTTGGATCTCCAGCCACCAGCTGAAAGGGGACTACTTTGTCTTTTGGCACGGTGGAAGACAAATTAATTAGAATAGTGGTAATCCATTGATCACGGCAAGTATTGTATAGGGGACATTCCGACATCATATGAGATTAGGGTTGCCAAGTCCCTCTTCACCATCAGCAGGAGGTTTTGGGGGCAGAGCCTGAGGAGGGTGGGGTTTGGAGAGGGGAGGGACTTCAGTGTCATAGAGACCCAATTGCTAAAGCAGCCATTTTCTCCAGGTGAACTGATCTCTATTGGCTGGAGATCAGTTGTAATAGCAGGAGATCTCCAGCTAGGATCTGGAGGTTGGCAACCCTGTATGAGACAGTGTGTCAACTCTCTTCAGGTCACATGGACAAAGCCTATCTGAATAAGTTAGCGTATTTTCCATTTAGCATCACCGAAGGAGCGGCGTTCAGGCGAGTGCCTTGAAAACCTTCATATGGGTCACCATAAGTCGGCTTCAACTCGATGGCACTTGATGGCACTTTCCACCACCACCAGGTCATAAACAAGAGACTTTTAGGAATTTCAGCCCCCTTTTCAAAACGTGCTTTAAAAGCACAATCTCCGCCCCCCTAAAAAAAAAAAATTTTAAAGACAGAGTCGTTATTCATGCAGACGATCCTCATTAATACATGAATGAAATCTCAGCAGGTCTTCTAATTACAGCACCCACCGTTCCCGCTACATCTGGAAAGGTGGCTGACCCTATTAATATTCAAGCCAAACCCGGAGCTCCACCAAAACATCTCTCCCTCCGTTCCGTTCCTCTCCCCTTCAGCCTCCCCAGCAAGGTCGCTGGCCTCTTGGCAGGGGGCCGTCGTTTTGGAATCCTTACCCACCAATCTTCCTAGCAGGCGGCCAGCCCTTCTGTTCTTGCTAATTTTATTTAAGGAAACTTGGATTGAGGGTGGTGGGGGGAGAAGGAGCCTTTTTCAATGATATTCCAATTTAGACCAAACCGTTCTGGAAAGTTCATAAAACTCATTAGAAGTGAACTTGACGCCAGGATGGGAAAACCACAATGGAAAAGGAATCCTGCTGTTACTCTGGAGGTTCAGAGTGTTGTCACGGAAGAATCATTTGCCTACCATGTATATAATATTTATTTTATTTTATTAAACTTGTATCCCGCCCTCCCCAGCAAAAATAACATTTAAAAAAAAATCCGAAACATGTTTTGGAGTAAGTACCCTGTGGCCATTTACGCTTGGTAATTAGCAGCGCGTTCCAGGCTGAAGTGCCCCGCATACTTTTTTTGAGTTTTTCATGCTAAACCGTCATTCAGGAAGTGACTGCGAGGCCCGAGCATACCTGCTTCGCATTTCTTAAGAGCCCCTTTTCACGTGACCTTTTGTATCTGCTCTGCCCCCACACCGAAGCATTTACTAAAGGAAGCATGCAGAATCACAGCCGCAGCTTAGCTATGCAAACGACTATTGCCAATGGCTATGAAAACGAAGGAGCAGGCAAGTGGGGGGTGGGACTTCTCCTTTTGCATCGGGACCATGAATAGGCATTTTAAAGGTCGCATTTTTAAAAAGAGCTTTGAGCAAGCATCAAAATGGACCCTGTATAAATGGCCTGTCATTTCCTTGCAACAACCCCCAGGTAGGTCTGCTATTCCCGTCTCTGGTTTAAACGCTTATGCTTCAATTCTGCATTGTTTCTTCTCTCTACTGCACTTCCGCTCATTTGCAAAGGCCTGCAATCCAAACCCTACTGCATTGGGGGATTGTTTGATGTCCCGTCCAGTTGATCGTATAGACCTACATGGCGCAATCCGCCTGGGGTCTTGGTGAGAAAGGTGGACTGTAAACAACGAAAGTTAAATAAAATCAAAAAGTTACAGGCAGGCATGAAACTGACATTCACCTGACTTGACGTCAGCTGCCAAAGCCACATACAAAGCTAGATCCATGTTTTTGCCGTCAAGTCACATCTGTCTTATGGAGACCCCTGGTGGGCTTTTCAAGGCAAGAGACATTCAGAGATGGTTTGCCATTGCCTGCCTCCATGTCACGACCCTGGAATTCCTTGGAGGTCTCCCGTCCAAATACTTACCAGGGCCGACCCTGCTTAGCTTCTGAGATCTGACGAGATCTGGCTAGCCTGGACTATCCAGGTCAGGGCTATATTTAGGATATGTTTATTTGGTTATTCATACCCCACTTCTCCCTGAGGCGGCCCCAAAGCAATTTATAACCTTCTCCCCTGCTCCATTTTATCCTCATAACAATAATCCTGGGGAGGCAGATTAGGTAGAGAGAGCGTAATGGGCCCAGGGTCACCCGGCGAGCTGCCTTTGTAAAGTGGGGATTCGAACTGGAGCCACCCAGCTCCTAATCCAACCACGGTTACCATGAAGAGTTTGTAAATCTCACAGATAAACTCCTATTTAATCTCAGTGAGATTAAAAAAGAGCCAGCGTGGTGTAGTGGTTAAGAGCAATGGTTTGTAGCTGTGGACTCATCTGGGGAACCAAGTTTGATTCCCCACTCCTCCACATGAGCGGCAGATGCTAATCTGGCGAACTAGATTTGTTTCCCCCACTCCTCCACACGAAGCCAGCTGGGTGACCTTGGGCTAGTCACAGCTCTTTCAACCCCATCTACCTCACAGGGTGTCTGTTGTGGGGAGGGGAAGGGAAGGTGATTGTAAGTCGGTTTGATTCTTCCGTAATTGGTGGAAAAGTCGGCATATAATTAATTGGAAAAGTCGGCATATAAAAACCAACTCTTCTGAAAGCAACCACTGACTTCATCTTCAATGTTCATGTTCATAAGGACATAAGAAAAGCCACCAAGTCCAGCAGTCTGCTCACACAGTAGTTAACCAAGTGTCCCTCTATATCCTTGTTCTGCAGTGGTTACTCCCAAGCAAACACATTCGATTTTGCAAAACAAAAAGGGGTGGGGGACTTGGACTAAGATCTGGGAGACCCGGGTTCAAATGCCTACTCAGACACAGAAACTCACTTGCGTGACCTTTGCCCAGTCACTCTCCAGCAACCTAGAGTACCCCACAGAGTTAACGTTGTGAGGATTCAATGGAGGAGGGTGGAACGAGCTGCTTTGGGTCTCACCTGGGGAGAAAAACAGGGTCTAAATAACTAAATAAATAAAATATCGCCCATTTCGAAAAGCTGATAGTCCATCCGACATCCTTTCGGCTCTTCCAATTAGCACATGGAGTGTCATTACATATGTCATGTTCAGCCGGCCATAGGTGGTGAGAAAGGCAGCAGACAAAGCTTGCAATGCATCAGACAATAAATCAGGGGTTCCCAACGTGATGCCTGGGAGCAGCATGGCACCCGCTGACACCTTTTTTGGAGCCTGCCAAGTTTTTTAGGGAGTGGGTGGGGCCAGGTAGGGTCACCTTCTGAGTAACTACTGGAGATCTGACTGGCTGTGCAGATTTTTTTTAAACGTTGCTTTGGAAGCAGCTGCCACCGCAACCCAAGGATGTACGTTGTGTTCACTGACGTTAAGCAGCGGCAATCGTTTTGTGGCTGGCTCCGCCTCTTGTGGCAGCCATTTTTGTGGCAGCCATTCTGTCGCTGCCCCCACCGCGCCGAGACGGAATTCCAGATGTGCTCGCAGGCTCAAAAAGGTTGGGAACCCCTGCAATAATTATCTGCAGCTTTTACTCGGCAACCATGAGGACTAGATGCAAATTTTGTGCGCGGTTCAAAACAAGCAACTGTTTCCAGGGTTGTATTAAAGAGACAAACAGCCACACAAGGGTGGTTCAAAGAAGACACTGCCATCTTGTGTCTTGTCCTGCAAAAGAGGGGTTTAACTTGAAGAGGCAACAAGGATTACTACCCGACAGCCAGTGTAGTGGTTAGGGTTGTCAACCTCGAGGCACTAGCTGGAGATCTCCTGCTATTACAACTGATCTCCAGGCGACAGAGATCAGTTCTCCTGGAGAACATGGCCGCTTTGGCAATTGGACTCTACGGCATAGAAGTCCCTCCCCTCCCCAAACCCTGCCCTCCTCAGGCTCCGCCCCCAAACCTTCCAGGTATTTCCCAACCTGGAGCTGGCAACCCTAGTAGTGGATTAGGATCTGGAAAACCCAGATACAAATCCCCACCCCAACATGGCGTATGGTTAAGAGCGGTGGTTTGGAGCAGTGGACTCTGATCTGGAGATTCGGGTTTGATTCCCCACTCCTCCACATGAGCGGCGGAGGCTAATCTGGTGAACTGGATTTGTTTCCCCACTCTTACACACGAAGCCGGCTGGGTGACCATGGGCTAATCACAGCTCTCTCAGCCCCACCTACCTCAAAGGGTGTCTGTTGTGGGGAGGGGGAGGGGATTGTAAGCCGGTTTGATTCTTCCTTAAGTGGTAGAGAAAGTCGGCATGTAAAAACCAACTCTTCTTCTTCATCATGGAAGCTTACTGGATAACTTTGGGCCAGTCACCCAGTCTCAGCCTAACCTACCTCACAGGGTTGCTGTGAGGATAAAAATGGAGGCAAGGAGAACAATATAAGCCGGCTGGGTCCCCACTGGGAAGAAAAATGGGGCATAAATGAAATAAACAAAATCACACCAAGGTGAATCTTTTGGTCTCTGTGCAGAGATACAGAAAACCGTTGGGGGGCAAATCAGTAACCCCATGCTTTTTCAGCCCTGACACCAGGCCAAATCCCGACACCCCCACCACACACATTCACCTGCACATCTCTCATCTGAATCTCTAACCCACATCCTAGTTACATCAGCTTAGGAAGAAAAAAACCCAGCTAAAGCCCCCACCAGACCCAGGAACATCACTGCAGAAATAGGGGAGGGTTGTTTATTTGGCGAATCCGTCATCTCCAGGTCTTGGCTGGTCCCCCCCCCCATGCCCCCTTAGAAGGGCGAAAACACATCCCATGGAAACCGCATTTCATTTCCTATTTGGGCTGTGGGAACAATCCAGAAGAACGGTCAGCGGAACAATTACACATGCGTTACACCCAGGTTGCCAGAGGAAGAGACTGCTGTTCGGTGCCACACGGCGGAAGACGCACAGCCGGGATTTTTTATGGGCTAGGTTGCCAACCTGCCCTTCCCTCTGAAGGGTTCAACGTAAAGAATGTGCATTTGTTGCCCCACAAAACTAGGGTGTGTTTTGGGAGAGGGGAGAAGTTAACAGTACTAGAAAGATCCATCTTCAGACCTCTGCTCTGCTAGGAAACTCCCTGACAGGGCAATTCTAAGCAGAATTACACCCTGTTGACTTCACGGGGGTGCAGCGGTACTTAAAACAGCCCGGTGGGTGACCACGGGCCAGTCAGTCACTCTCTCAGTCTTGCCTACCTCGTAGGGGCGTCCTGAAGACAAATGCAGTAAGGGAGAAGCTCGTACAATGCTCTGAACTCTTGGCAGTAAGAACAAGGTTTAAAAACTAGTAGACAGAGTTATACCCTTGACCCCGATGGGCTTAGAAGGATGCAACTCTGCTTAGGATGGTACTTGAGAGCCAGTCTGGTATAGCGCTTTGACTAGAATCTGCGAGACCTGGATTCGAATCCCCATTCTGCCATGGAAGCTTTCTGAATGACCTTGGGCCAGTCACATACTCTCAGCCTCACCTACTTCACAGGGTTGTCGTGAGGATAAAATACATGAGAGGGGGTCGACGTAAACCACTTTGGTTCCTCACTGGGGAGAAGCGCAGGGTATAAATGAATTAATTGGTCAAATAAATAAGTTATATAGTCCTCCATACCCCTTCTGCCTTCACAGCAACCCTGTAAGGAAGGTGAGGCTTAGAAATAACAATTGCCCAGGACGCTTCGTGGCTGCGCAGAAAAAGATGCATTTAAGCTGTAGAGTTACGATGACAAAGAGAGCAGCACATGAGGAACATAATAAAAGAAACAAATGCTCCCCGTAAGATTCATACAACAGGAACGCCACGGTCTCAAACATCGATCAAAAAGGTTTTCGGTTCACAAAAAGAGCTAGCGCGTGAAGACACATCACTCCACGCGCAGAGAGGAGGGGAAAACATCCTTATCGCAGCCCGCTCTTGAAAAAGGTTAACACAGCCTGAAACGTTTTTCAGGTGCTTATCATTCAGCCCGCTTTGAGCAGATCAAAACAGGATGATATGGTATGAATAGGAAAATCCCTCCCAAAGCCGCGTCAGCCGAAACCATTCGCCAAAGGCCTGCCGAACCACAGCGAGAACAAGAAGAACCTAAAGTTGCGGAGAAGACTCCAGAATCCTAAGACGGTACCTTCATGTGCATGCTTGCATCAATAGCATGCAGCTCTCCCTTCTAAACAGCGTGACAGCAGGAGGGAATTTTGGTCTAAGCTGGTTTCTTCTTGAGCAAAGAGGCGCTCTGTGTCTTAATGGCACAACATAAAGACTGTTAAGAGTCAAGACTGTAATGGCAGTCAAGGGGAGACATGATAGAGGTCTGTAAAATTATACGTGGTTTAGAAAGAGCGGGCAGGGAGGAGCTTTTCTCCCTCTCTCATAATACTAGAACTCTCATAATACAGAACACCTGCTGAAGCTGGAGGGTGGGAGATTCAAAACAGATAAATGGAAGTATTCCTTCACCCAATGCATTGTTCAATTGTGGAACTCCCTGCCCCTGGATGTGATGATGGCTGCCAACTTGGAAGGCTTTAAGAGGGGACATGTTCATGGAGGAGAGGGCTGTTCATGGCTACTAGTCAAAATGGCTACTATGGTCATGATGCATACCTATTCTCTCCAGGATCAGAGGAGCATGCCTATTATCTTAGGTGCTGTGGAACACAGGCAGGATGGTGCTGCTGCAGTTGTCTTGTTTGTGGGCTTCCTAAAGGCACCTGGTTGGCCACTGTGTAAACAGACTTGTGGACCTGATGGGCCTTGGTCTGATCCAGCATGGTCTTTCATATGTTCTTACTGCCAAGGTGGGGACAATCATGCAACAGTTGATGTGCTAGTCTCATACACTGGCCATCACTCAAACAGAAGAGACTCAAGTGATTTTTCAAAGACAGTTTGCAAGACAAAATAGTACTTGCGGTTCAGATACTCAGCTCCCTTATATGCTAGGTATGCAAATGGTGGGACCATTAATGCTTTCAGACCAGAAGATGGCTTTAAAAGGAGGTTCGTGGGGGGGAGGTGTCCATCACTGGTTACCAGCCAGGATGACTAAAGGGAACCTCCATGTCCAGAGGCAGTAAACTTCTGGATAACAGGGCTTGGAGGCAACTTCAGGGGAATTCCTTGGCCTCTGCGCCCTGTTTGTTGGCCCTCCAGGGCAAACTGCTCGGCCACTGCGTAAAACAGGATTCTGGAATAGATGGACCACTGGTCTGATCCAGCAGGGTTCTTCTTGTATTCAACATGAGAAAGCGAAGCATTTCTCAAACTACTTTTGACCCTCTTAATAACTAGAGTCTGTCCCCGGCCTTAAAGAACATATATTTTAAAATGGAAAATGAACACAGTGGGGAGAAACCGAAACAATTTTTTTTCTGTTTTCAACTAGCAAGGAGAAACAGCAAATAATAAAAAAAAACCCAGTAATAATCAGAAGGATCATTACTTTTCCTTTGAACCAAGTCCCACCTCGATTGCAAAATCTCCCTGCTCTTTCAACCAGATGTCGCTGCCAGGAAAAGGCCGGGTGCATCTAAGCCTGCCTGGCCCCAACAGCCCGCCGGAGTCACGCGCTCCATCTGGATCGACTCTCCCCTGCCACAGCCAGCAACCAGAAGCAGATAGGGATCCCAATTCCCCCCTCCACCCCACGCCAGATGCCTCCCCGAACGGGTGGCCCCATAGACAGGTTAACCCTTTTGTGATCCCGCCCGCATTCCAACTTCGGTCGCAGCAGTGGTCTCTCTTCTCTTTCCACGGGAGCGGAGAGGGGAGGATGATCCTCAGACGTTTACACAAGGGGAACAGCCAACGGCAAACCCTTCCCGGAACACAGAAACAAGGAGAGAAAATCACTTGGGGAGGGGAGGTCAAGTATCACTTCCTTCCAGCTGCCTTTCACAAATGTGCTGGGTTTGTCAGCCAGAAAGAAAAGAAAACCACTCTTTAGAGCAGTCTGTCCAGGAAACCTTGCAAAGTAAACGGCATTTTTTAAAACACAGTGCCTCCAAGAATGGGGAGATGCCCGTTTTCCCTTCTATTTACCCTTGCAAGCTATATATATATATATATATATATAAAGATCTCATACAGGCCATGTTACTTTCAGACTCTCTCATGCTGTCACAATGGGAAACTGTTAAATCGGAGTGCCATTCAAAATATCACCTTTAAAACATTTTTTAAAAGACTTCCTTTTGAGCTTCCTTGTGCTTCGGGTGACATTTTTTGGGTTGCAAAGGAGAACGTTCCCTGGATGTAGGAAAACACTGAATGGGAGTTCAGTGATCGACAACAACACAACCCAATTCTAGTGAACCCAAAAGGATGCGACACAAATCTGGCATTTTAAAGGCCTCGACATGTAAGACCCCCACACACACACACCTCAAAGACCACCAGGAAAATAAAACTGAGCCTCTGTTTTTGGTGAACGTCAAGGTACACCTGTGGTTTCTTTCTCTAGCCTCCTTCGTGGCTCCCTTCCTCCCTTTGGGCTGAGGAAGGCAGAAAGTTGGTAGCATTCTCGCTAGGGGAAACTATTCTCTTCTGGTGAGAATTTGACAAGCCGATCTAGCTTGCCCACAACCACCCTAATTCTGGTAACTCCCTTCTCCCCCACCTTTCAAATGCAAAGGGCAAATCCAGCAGCACGCTCAGAGGGCAACCCAAAGGTACTGTACAGGTAGCCAGGCGAACCCTTAGGGTTGCGAAGAAGGAAGGGGAAGTCAGGGGAAATAATATGCAATCGGAGAATCATGCCCCAGGATCTCTCACAATGCTACAGAGGGTTCCCCCCCACAGGTGCAACGTACACAAATACATGAAGCTGCCTTATACTGAATCAGACCCTTGGTCCATCAAAGTCAGTATTGTCTAGTCAGACCGGCAGCAGCTCTCCAGGGTCTCAGGCACAGGTCTTTCTCATCACCTCCTTGCCTAGTCCCTTTAACTGGAGGTGCTGGGGATTGAACCTGGGACCTTCTGCATGCCAAGCAGAAGCTCTACCCCTGAGCCACAGCAGCGTGATAACAAATTCCAGAACCCCCAAGAAGTACAACACTGGACCGGGACACAGAATGCCCTACTTAGACTGGGGGGCGGGGATCAGGGTCAAAGCATCTGCCGGAAACTACCACCTCTGGTTTGACCAGGTCCCCAAGCCTTCTTCGGGAACTGCTTCCCAGCCTTAGGGAGCGCAGACCCTCCCACCCACCCACTTTAAAAAGTGCAGCTCCTTCCCCCCCAAAAAAGAGTGCGGCTCCTTCCCCCCCAGAAACCAACCCAACCAGAGAAAAGGGCAAGGTAGCCCAAGCTGCCTGGAATACATCTGCAGCCTCTTAAGGGGCCAGGAGCACAGGAGGCATTCGGGGAAGGGGAAAAGGAGTCCTTCTATTGGGGTTGGACTAGAGGACCCTGGTGGTCCCTTCCAACTCTATGATTCTGTGATTCTATTGCTCCTGGGGGCATTTGCGGATCAGCTCCCCCCCCCCTCATCCAGCGGTTCTCTCCCTTCGCAAACCTCCAGCCATCCGCCAAAAACTTTTGTGGGTTTCTCTCCACCGCTGCCCTCTCCCCCCCCACACACACACACACACCAAGCTGCCGCATCGACAGGGGGGGAGAAGCAAAACACCTCCCCCCACCCCAAAAAAAAACCACGCCACCAGATCCCGGAGCTTGCAATGCCCACATGTCGGCGGCGCCTTCCGAGCGGGGCTCTTTTCCTCCCAGAAGTTGCCGGGGAAGACGGCAGCCAGCCAGCGGCGGCGAGTTGCACGAAAGAGAAAGGAGCGAGGGGGAGAAGAAGGCGCCCGCACGCCATTCCCTGCCCTGGACGGCCCAGGCTAGCCTGATCTGGTCGGATCTCAGAAGCTAAGCAGGTTTTCGGTGCCGAAAACGGATGGCCCAGGCTAGCCTGATCTCAGAAGCTCAGCAGGGTCAGCCCTGGTTAGTATTGGGATGGGGGACCGCCAAGGAAGTCCAGGGCTGCTGTGCAGAGGAAGGCACCGGCAAACCGCCTCTGTTAGTCCCTTACCACGAAAACCCCCAAAAGGGCTCGCCATAAGTCGGCTGCGACTTGACGGCACTTTACACACACAATAGGATATACATCCTGACCTGGACGGCCCAGGCTAGCCTGATCTCGTCACATCTCACAAACTAAGCAGGGTCAGCCCTGGTTAGTATTTGGATGGGAGACCGCCAAGGAAGTCCAGGGTTGCTGTGCAGAGGAAGGCACTGGCAAACCACCCCTGTTAGTCTCTTGCCATGAACCCCTCCCCCCCAAAAAAGGGGTCGCCATAAGTCGGCTGCGACTTGACGGCACTTTACACACACACACACACACACACACACACACACACACACACACACACACACAAACACTACTCATCAGCCAAAAATTAAGAAGGCATTCCCCAATTTTTGCCCTGACCTGGATGGCCCAGGTTAGCCTGATCTGGTCAGATCTCAGAAGCTAAGCAGTGCAGAAAATGGATTGCCCAGGCTAGCCTGATCTGGTCAGATCTCAGAAGCTCAGCAGGGTCAGCCCTGGTTAGTATTGGGATGGGGGACCGCCGAGGAAGTCCAGGCTTGCTGTCCAGAGGAAGGCACCGGCAAACCACCTCGGTTAGTCTCTTGCCAGGAAAACCCCAAAAGGGGGTCGCCATAAGTCGGCTGCGACTTGACGGCACTTTCCCCACACACACACACACACACGCCATTCCCCCAGCGGGTTGCCAACCGGGCCGGAGGAGGACGGCAAGCGGCGCCTGACCTGTCGGCGTCTCGGTCTCCAGGGAGCAGATCTGGAAGGCGAGCACGAAGAGCAGCGCCCGGGCGCCGGGCATGGTGCAGGGAGCGCGGCCGAGAGCGAAAGCCCCGCCAACTTCTCCCCGCGCGTCCCCCTGGGCAGCCTCCCGGGCTCACGGGAGCGGAGGGGAGCGGCCCGGCCGGGCCATGGAGTCGGGATCCCCGCCCCGCAGCTCCTCCGGCCCAAAGCGCAGCAGCAGCAGCAGCAGCAGCCCGAGCGGGACTGGGAAGGCACCCCCGGCGCGAGAGCGCGGCAGCAGCCCCGAACTGACGTCAGGCTGGCCGGCGGAGGGGCAGGCGAGAGAGGGAGACGCCGCTCCGGCCGAGCGCGGAGGAGGCGGCGGCGGCGGCGGGCGTTTGGGAAGGCGGCGGCTGCCTCCTGCCGGCGGGAACGGGGAAGCGCGGGGCCCCGAGGCCGCTGGACGGCGCGGGGGCCGGGGGCGGAGGGGACGCGCTCCCGGGAGCGGCTGCGGCCGTGGACGCCCCCGACGGGTCGGGGCCGGATTGACGTCTAAACTAAAGCTCTAGCTTAGGGCCCCACTCGCCCCCCAAAAAACTAAAGGGGGGAAAAAAACTGGATGTTGGTTGCCAAAATGTAAGATTAAAAAAAAACCACAAATAAAATCAAACCTACGTACAGCAACAGTAGTGGAAAAGGGCCAGAGTCCAGTAGCACCTTAGAGACTCACAAAAATATTTTCTGGTAGGGTGTGAGCTTTCGGGAGCCGCGGCTCACTTCGAAGAAAAGGGCCAGAGTCCAGTAGCACCTTAAAGACTAACAAAAATATTTTAGTAGTAGAAAAGGGCAAGAGTCTAGTAGCACCTTAAAGACTCAAAAAAATATTTTCTGGTAGGGTGTGAGCTTTCGGGAGCCGCAGCTCACTTCAAAGGGCAAGAGTCCAGTAGCACCTTAAAGACTCACAAAAATATTTTCAGGCAAGGTGTGAGCTTTTGGGAGCCACAGCTCACTTCTTCAGATACAGCTAGAATGTGAATCCATCTGTCTTTAAGGAGAGGAGAGTGACGATTTGGTGTTGACAAAGGACAGATGGATTCACATTCTAGCTGTATCTGAAGAAGTGAGCTGTGGCTCACGAAAGCTCAGACCCTACCAGAAAATATTTTTGTTAGTCTTTAAGGTGCTACTGGACTCTTGCCCTTTTCTACTACTGCAGACAGACTAACACGGCTACCCACTGTGATACAGCAACAGTGTTTGCTTTATTAAGTTTGTTATGAATAAAAAATCATTTTAAGTTAGAGCTTAATAATTATTTCACTATTAATATACTTCTTAATTGTATTTCAGTTCAACAATTACTTTGATAACATACATATTTTGTTATGTACAAATGGCTTTAGATACCTATTAGGTCCACAAATTACCATATAGCATATATTCAACACAAAAAACAGTGACAATTTGTTGTTGACAAAGGACAGCTGGACATATAAAGGGCACCATTACCTTCAAGAGGTTAGGGCCTCATCAAACCTAAATCCGGCCCTGCAACGGGTTGAAATTAAATCAAAAGAGTTTCCCTCTAGACTTTAGGGAGAACCCCGGGAGGTGGTGGGCTCTTAGATGGCCATCTGTCAGCAATGCTAATTCTATGACCTTAGGCAGAGAGGGAGGGTATCTTGGCCATCTTCTGGTCACTGGGGGTGGGGAGGTAGTTGTGAATTTCCTGCATTGTGCAAGGGGTTGGACTTGATGACCCTGGTGGTCCCTTCCAACTCTATGATTCTATGCAGGGGAGGTTTTGCCTTGGATTGGCCGCTCTCCAGATGCACGTTTTCCCCATCCGAATGCTCAGAACTCAACAATAAGCCCCCCCCCACCCACCCGTAGAGCTTTGAGAATTCAGATGGGGACAATGTGCATCTAGAGAGCGGCAAATCCAAGGCAAAGTTTCCTGTGCGTAAGCGGCCTGGGTTTAGGATTTCTATGCGGAGTTTCTGCAGGCTCCCTTTGCAGTGTAGGTGAAAGGCTGCCCGGAACAGGCCTGGAGGAAAATGCCATTTGTGCGCGAGAGGTTTTGCCTTAGGTTTGCCGCTCTCTAGATGCACATTTTCCCCATCCAAATTCTCAGAACTCAACAATAAGCCCCCCCCCCATGCAGAGCTTTGATAATTTGGATGGGGAAAATGTGCATCTAGAGAGTGGCAAATCCAAGGCAAAACCTCCCGTGCATAAATGGCCATAGAATTGTTAAGGGACCACCAGGGTCATCTAGTCCAACCCCCTGCACAATGCAGGAAATTCACAACCACCTCCCCTCCACACACACCCAGTGACCCCTACTCCATGCCCAGAAGATGGCCAAGATGCCCTCCCTCTCATGAGCTGCCTAAGGTTATAGAATCAGCATTGCTGACATTGTCCTGCTTCTGTAATAAGAGCTTTATATTATGTATCAGCCCTGACCTGGATTGCCCAGGCTAGCCTGATCTCTCAGATCTCAGAAGCTAAGCAGGATCAGCCCTGGTTAGTATTTGGATGGGAGACCACCAAGGAAGTCCAGGGTTGCTGTGCAGAGAAAGGCACTGGCAAACCACCTCTGTTAGTCTCTTGCCATGAAAACCCCAAAAGGGGTCGCCATAAGTCGGCTGCAACTTGAAGGAACTTTACACACACATTATGTATCAGCTTTAGCTGCCCGTTTCCAAGCACTAAGCCTAAGGGCTTTTTTTTCCTCCAGGCCTGTTGGCAGCCCTACATCCAAGAGCAATTCTCGGCAGAGCTAGCCCAACGGATTTACATTCTGCACAGGATTGCACCACGCAGTCCTAGGCAATTATTCCAGTCTCAGTTCCCATGCAAACACAATTCCAGCAGAGGGATTCCAGCCTCGATTCATTTGCTTTCAATGGACTTAGGCTGCAGTGACTCTAAGAGCTCATGTGCACTAAGAGTAGGGTTGCCAACCTCCAGGTGGTTAGCAAAAATAAAGCACCAATACTAAATAGACAAGCTGTGTGAAATAATAGTATCAAGCTCACCAAGTTATATGCAAAAGTGTGATTACATTATATACAAGTGCAAGGAGCCAACACTGATAATCACTGATACATGAACATATATACAAAGATAGAATGTAGCTAGCGAGCTACCAAACAAGATGGTCAGTTTCAACAGTTTCAACAATTGTCTTTCAAAGGTAAGTACAATGACTTATTCTATATATTTCTTTCCAGGGAAGAAGATGGAGCCTGGAGCAGATAGAGGCACATCAAAGCTGGTAACGCCCTCCGGATGGTTTCAACGCTTTCACTGTCAAAAGGCAGCTTCCTCAGCCAAAAGCCTCAGGATGTTTCTCCTATGGTTCATAACAAAAATTATACTTGAAACCATCTAACTCGTTTCTATCCCTCAAATTTTTCATTAATAAACAAACCTTAGAAGGAAGCATTTTTTATAATTCTCCTGTATAGCTTGCTTCCGTCTAAGGTTTGTTTATTAGACAATTGTTGAAACTGTTGAAACTGACCATCTTGTTTGGTAGCTCGCTAGCTACATTCTATCTTTGTATATATGTTCATGTATATATCTTTATCATTGTTGGCTCCTTGCACTTGTATATAATATAATCACACTTTTGCATATAACTTGGTGAGCTTGATACTATTATTTCACACAACCTCCAGGTGGTGGCTGGAGATCTCTTGTGGTTGCAGCTGATCTCCAGGTGACAGAGACAGGTCCTCTTGAGAAAATGGCAGCTTTGGAAGGTGGACTGCATGGCGTTATACCCCATTGAAGTCCCTTCCCAAACCCCAACCTCCTCAGCCTCCACCCCTAAAATCTCCAGGTATTTCCCAACCTGGAGCTGGCAACCCCAACTAAGAGGCTGGAGTCACTCTGTGGCCTCATTTCCTTGCATGGAGAGCCAGTGTGGTGTAGTGGTTAAGAGAGGTGGTTTGGAGCGGTGAAGTCTGATCTGAAGAACCGGGGTTGATTCCCCACTCCTCCACATGAGCAGTGGAGGCTCATCTGGTGAACCGGGCTGGTTCCCCCACTCCTACACACGAAGCCAGCTGGGTGACCTTGGGCTAGGCACAGCTCTCTTAGAGCTCTCTCAGCCTCACCAGGGTGTCTGTTGTTGGGAGGGGAAGGGAAGGTGATTGTAAGCCGGTTTGAGTCTCCCTTAAGTGGTAGAGGAAGTCGGCATATAAAAACCAACTCTTCTTCTTCATGTGTGAACCCGGTTTACAATTCCACCACTTCACTTTGCTGCATGTTTACACCAGACCCAAAGGCCTGTTGCATGCCAGAAAATGTGGCAGAAATGAGATAGTGGTAGGGTTGCCAGGTCCCTCTAAACCACTGGCAGGAGGTTTTGGGGGCAGAGCCTGAGGAGGGCTGGGTTTGGGGAGGGACTTCAATACCATAGAGTCCAATTACCAAAGCGGCCATTTTCTCCAGATGAACTGATCTCTATCGGCTGGAGATCAGCTGAAATAGCGGGAGATCTCCAGTCACCACCTGGAGGTTGGCAACACTAGGTAGTAGGATGGATTGCACCATTTCAGAAATGTGGGGGGATACCTGTTTGGAATGTGCCTTTACTTTTTTTAAAAAAAACCTCCCTGCAATAGAAAACTAGCCCAGCAAGGGATAAAGGTTCTATCCCCCTCCCTTTGTTTTCTGCACTGGTTTTCTTTTTGCAGGGAGTTTGGGCAGGAGAGCATTCCAAATTGTGATCCTCCACCTGCAAAGAGGACTTTGTACACTTTTTTGTAAAATGTATACCTTGTTCGAACTATGTATTAAATGCATACAACTGTTGTTATTGCATTGTTTTCTATTGCATGGTTTTATAATTTTGTAACCCAGTTTTATTGCAGTCTCTTGTATGCATTTTAATGTTTTCATTGCATCATATTCCAATTTTGTAATTCGGTTGTATTGCATTGTTGGCTTCAGGTGTTACGCTGTTTTTATTGTAATTTTCTTTTTAAAAAAAACCTGTAATCCACCTTGAACTCTGGGAGAAAGGAAGGCTATAAAGAAAGTAATAAATAAAGTCAGGACAAACAGGATTATGAAAAGAGAAACACACTGGGTTATGACTAGGCTTCCCAAGTTTCCACTGGGAGTTGGGAGGATCCCTCCCTCCGGCCCCCCAGCCAGTCCTTCATATCCTACTCAACTGGGAGAAAAATAAAGGAGACCATTTGGGGAATGACAGCCAGCATCATGGCACGCTGATGTCACTCTCCATGTGGCTTGAACTGATTTCAGCACATCACTAGAACGTTAACATAAGCAAGGCCCTGCTGGATCAGACCAAGGCCCATCAAGTCCAGCAGTCTGTTCACACAGTGGCCCACCAGGGGCCTCTAGGAAGCCCACAAACAAGACGACTGCAGCAGTACCATCCTGCCTGTGTTCCACAGCACCTAATATAATAGGCATGCTCCTCTGGTCCTGGAGAGAATAGGTATACATCCTGACTAGCATCTATTTTTCTAGTAGCCATGAATGAATTTCTCCTCCATGAACAAGTCCACTCCCCTCTTAAAGCTTTCCCACTTGGCAGCCATTGCCACAACCTGGGGCAGGGAGTTCCCCAATTTAATTATGTGTTGTGCGAAGAAATACTTCCTTTTATCTGTTTTGAATCTCCCTCCAGCTTCAGCAGATGACCCTGTGTTCTAGTATTGTGAGAGAGGGAGAAAAGCTTCTCCCTGTCCACTCTCTCCATACCATGCATCATTTTATGGACCTCTATCATGTCTCCCCTTAACCACCTTTTGCATGTCAAAGGGCCCAAATTCCGTCATATTTCTGGTTTAGGGCCTGACCAAGGCGGAATTACACATTACATTTGACACGTGACCTCCATGGGGACTGACGGTCAGACAAGATCTCCATGGGAACTCAATTCTCAAGAGCATGTGGCCTGATTTGGATCAGGGTTGTGGCACCCAGGGAGAAGGGGCTCAAAACACAGTGTGCCACCAGAGTAAACAAGTGTAGGATGCACATTCCAGTATGGGCAAAGAACAGCCAGTCATGAATGGATGAAAAAGAAATGGGCATTCAAAAACCCTTCTCAGCAGTGTGCACAGGGGGGGGGGGGTGACACGACCAGGTAAGGAAACACCAACTCTTGAGCTCCTTGTCAGACCGTCTTCCCAGGATTCTGGTGTCAAGCCTCTAAGGCAGGAGCGTAATTCCCATCTAAGACGTTACCAGGCTGTGGATCCTTCTGCATTGTGCTGAAGTCAATCAGTATATGCATAGAGGAGAGGGTGTGCATGTTTCCCCCCTCTTAATTTCTGTTTTTGTGTTTTCCCAAAATTGAGTTCAGCTGGCAGAGATAAGACCCGGGCGCCATCACTTTTGTTGACGAGAGTTATTGGGTTGTGTGATTCTTGGCAGGGTGAAGCCGTTAAAGCGCATGCAACCTCTGCAGGAGAGTTGCCAACCTTCAGGTGGGGCCTGGAGATCTCCCAGAATTATAACAGGGCTACAAGGATCAGCTCCTAGGGTTGCCTGGTCCCTCTTCACCACCAGCGGGAGGTTTTTGGGGTGGAGCCTGAGGAGGGTGGGGATTGGAGAGGGACTTTAATGCCCTAGAATCCAATTGCCAAAGCAGCCATTTTCTCCAGAGGAACTAATCTCTATCGGCTGGAGATCAGTTATAATAGCAGGAGATCTCCAGCTACTACCTGGAGGTTGGCAACCCTATCAGCCCCCCTTGGAGGAAATGGCAGCTTTGGAGGACAGACTCGTAGCACCCCATCCCCGTTGAGCTCCCTCCTGGCCCCAAATTTTACCTGTCGTGAGTCAGCCTGCTGAGGCGTCCTCTGAGGAAGGAAGCAGCAGACAGTGAAAGAGAAGAAGCAGAGCAGGCACAAAGAAATGAATGTTCCCCATGCCTACAACCATCCAGGGTAGGGGACCCACCTGTGTCTGACAGCAGCCCTCCACAGCCTCTGGAGCTGCAACGCAGGAAGAGTAGATCAGTCCTACTCAAGCATGGGAGAAGTGCTAGGTTGCAAGCACAACTAAGAGCCCTGCCAGCTGACAACACTGAGGATAATGAGCCTCCTCAGGCAAGGAGTGCTGAGTCAGAGGAACCAGCAACAGCTGGTTCCTCCAAGGCTTATTTAAGCAGAGGCTTGAATCCAGGTGGGCAGTATAACAACTTGTACCATACTGTGACTTTACCTTGGAACTTGGCTTGCCAATGCCTATGACTCTGGGCTGACTCATGACTATTCTCTTGAACTGAGCTAGGGTTGCCAGGTCCCTCTTTGCCACCAGCGGGAGGTTTTTGGGGCAGAGCCTGAGGAGGGCAGAGTTTGGGGAGGGGCTTCAATGCCATAGAGTCCAATTGCCAAAGTGGCCATTTTCTTCAGGTGAACTGATCTCTATCAGCTGGTGATCAGTTGTAATAGCAGGAGATCTCCAACTACTACCTGGAGGTTGGCAATCCTAGACTGTGCTTGTACTACTTAGACCTGAACTCTACAGATGTTTTGACTTTGGACTGCTCTTGACCCTGCTTCCCTGCCTCTGGCCCTGGGACATGGCACCACCCTCCCAAGCCCCCACCACCAAATCTCCAGGAATGTTATGAGCTGGAGTTGGCCACCCTACTCCTTGAACAATCCCACTGACACTCCCACTTAGCCACTTGGCTGTGGACCCAGAGGTGAGAGTAATGTCCTGAACTGTCAAGTGACCTTAGGGAGAAGCCTTTTGGCAGCTGCCCAAAGAAGGCACCATGGCTCAGTGGCCCCTGCTACAACGGGGGGCAGCTATTTCCAAACGGGGGCTCCCTGCAGGCCCTAAAATGAGGCCTCCTTGGATCTTAAGAGTATAAGAAAGGCCATGCTGGATCAGACCAAGGTCCATCAAGTCCAGCAGTCTGTTCACACAGTGGCCAACTAGGTGCCTCTAGGAAGCCCACAAACAAGACGACTGCAGCAGCGTTGTCCTGCCTGTCTTCCAAAGTGCCTAATATAATAGGCATGCTCCTCTGCTCCTGGAGAGAATGGGTATGCTTCATGACTAGTATCTATTTTGACTAGTAGCCATGCATAGCTCTCTCCTCCATGAACATGTCCTTTCCCCTCTTAAAGCCTTCCAAGTTGGTAGCCATCATCACATCCAGGGGCAGGGAGTTCCACAATTTAACTATGCTTTGTGTGAATAAGCACTTCCTTTTATCTGTTTTGAATCTCTCACCCTCCCATTTCAGCAGATGACCCTTTCTGGTATTATGGAGCAGGGAGAAAAGCTTCTCCCTGTCTACTCAACCATGCATAATTTTATGGACCTCTGTCATGTCTCCCCTTAACCGCCTTCTTTCCAGGCTAAACAGCCCTAAG
Source organism: Euleptes europaea (assembly GCF_029931775.1). Classification (NCBI taxonomy): domain Eukaryota; kingdom Metazoa; phylum Chordata; class Lepidosauria; order Squamata; family Sphaerodactylidae; genus Euleptes; species Euleptes europaea. The sequence goes on from NC_079314.1 coordinate 22,539,043, forward strand.
CATTTTAACTGCTTCTCATAGGGCAGCTTTAGCCCCTGATCATTTTGGTTGTTCTTTTCTGCACCTACTCAAGCTCAGCAATATCCTTTTTTAGCTGTGGTGACCAGAACTGTACACAGTATTCCAAGTGTGGTCTCACCATAGATTTGTACAAGGGCAGTATGGTGGCAGCAGTTTTATTACCTAATGCATACAGGTCCCCTAGTTTTTACTCGGATGGTTCCCCTGCAGAACAAATAGTAGTTCCTCATAGCTAATTTAGGTCAGGGAAACAGCACTGGGGATAGACTCCAATCTCCCTCTGCATTTGTGCTCAGTTTCTGATCCAAATACATCCCTCCCCTACGGCTGGGCCATCGCTCAGTGGTAGAGCACCTGCTTTGCATGCAGAAGGTCCCAGGTTCAATCCATGGCACCTCCAGTTAAAAGACCAAATGGGAAGTGATGTGAAGACCCGTACCTGAGATACTGGAGACCATCTGAATAGACAGTGCCGACCTTGATGAACCATTGATCTGATTCAGTACATGGCAGCTTCATGCGGGTCCATACGCCTGATAACTGAATTTACAAATGAGCGCTCTGAAAACAGAACCCCCGATGGCTCGTTCAGTTTGGCCCTAAGAGATGCATTTTGCACATGCTCTCTGCTTGGGAACAGCTTCCTATAAACCATTTATGAGGGAAGGTAATTAAAGAATCTAGAATCGTCAGCCACAGAAACAGCAAAAGCAGCAACACCACATATGATAGCTCACGTTTTTGGGCATACTCCACCAACGGGGCTTTTTAAAAAGAAAAGAAAAACAAGAACACTGACTGGATTGCTGAATTACCCACAAGGCCAGTGTCTGGCTGGGCAAACAAGAAGCACTTTATTCTAGCTGCTTACCGCCAGGAGACCCTCCCCTCCTTTTACCTCCTGCAGCCAGTTTTATTAACTGTAGTCACTTCAAAATGAATAGATCTGGTGGAATGAAGGTGATATTTAACAAAGTATAATAGGGAAGAAACTCGATACGTGCGCTGGTGCCCAAGTCTGTTAACGGCATTTGCCATCACCATGCTCATCAATATTCTGACCAAACAAAAATGCCCATTTTAATTATAGTAACTAAGGTATTCTTGGGAAACTGCTGTCATCCCATGCTGGCTTTGTCCTATTGCCATTCCTCCTGGGTTCTTCTTTCAGTATGCACAGCGCTTAGATAGGAAGCGGACCTCTACCAAGTCCAGAGTTGCCAGGCAGTGGAAATATATGTGTGTGTGGGGGGGTAAGGGTAGTTGTGCTGTGCTACGTCACTTCCCGTAAAAAACCAGAAGTGCAAAGGGAGGCTCTAGGAATTGCTGGAAATTCGATGGAAAAACAATAGAGCTTCTGGTGATTCCGAGAGAAGAGGAGGAACTGGTTTTTAAATGCCAACTTTCTCTACCTTTTAAGGAGTTTCAAAGCGGCTTACAATCATCTCCCCTTCCCCTCCCCACAACAGACACCCTGTGAGGTAGGTGGGGCTGAGAGAGTGTGACTAGCCCAAGGTCACCCAGCTGGCTTCATGGGGTGGAGCGGGGAAGCCAAGCCGGTTCGCCAGTTTCGCATCCACCGCTCCTAACCACCACTCTTAACCACTACACCACGCTGGTGTCATTTCTGATAAGAACACAACACTGTATTGACAATGGGAACAGGTGGCAGGGGATCCCTTGTTCCCACAGGGGGCTCAGAAGCCCAGACCAAGTCAGAGTATTGGTCCAGCCTAGTGTTATCTATTCTAACTATCAGCTGCTCTCCAGAATCTCAGTCAGTCTTTTTCAAAAAATGGCATCCTTTAACTGAGGCTGGGTACCCAAGGTTGGGTAGAATATACCTTGGGTGGATGGATGGATGGATGGATGGATGGATGGATGGATGGATGGATAGATAGATAGATAGATAGATAGATAGATAGATAGATAGATAGATAGATAGATAGATAGATAGATAGAGAAATATATAGAAAATATAATTGTTTTAAGGCATTGTGTCATTATAAAAATTGTTTTAAAAATCATTAAAACAGCACAATGGCATTTCCTAAAGATGATATGCTGTAACCCCATGCCAGACGCGTTTCGGCCTGTTTGGCCTTCTTCGGTGGTCAATTGAAACCCATGTAAAACAAACACACCTATTTACAGTTGTATAAACGTATCCAGACAATTATATATCAGGTATGTATATAGGTTGTCTTAAAAAAAAACACAGAATAATAACAGGTTAGTCTCCATCTATTATAAGCCAGTTGTATAAATCTTAAAAGAGATGTTTGGAATTACTTACATAGTACATTTCCAATTATACAAATATCCAATTAGATTATCTACAAGTTGTTATACTGTAAAACATAATTAAACAACAGGTTGGCAAACTCAATTCATTATTAATAAATCTGGAATAATTACTTTTATATGTATCTTAAATATACCAATGTATAACAAATACATTTAATTGAGATCCAGGATTAAACCCGGGACTTTAGGGGTCCCCAGTCTTGTTGGGCTGGTGGACACTTCTGAAATTTTGAGGACAGGAAGTGGGTGCCACCCCAAAATGGCCACCATGGCCATCACAAAATAGCTGCCGTGCAATCTGGAGCCATTCGCACAATGTCGCTGTCTGCTGGGTTCTTTGGAAGCATCTCCGGCCCCAACGAATCGGGCCAAACCCTGGCCTGGCGGCGACTCAACATTGCCATCGGAGTGTGCAGAAAAACGTTGTGGGCTTGCCACGAGCTGAAGTGCTGGCAACCACAGATTCGCCGCCACATGCAAACAAAAGTCACCAAAACGGGCCGGCAGCAAGTTCGTGGCTGAAGGGGATTTAAATGAGGTCGACACAAAGGTCAATTGACCACAGAGATGCTGTTAATTGTCAGCCTATTATTAGCCGGTAGCTAAAGACTGTCAAATAGTCCATGAAGTCAAGACTGCCCTTATATAAGTGGCAGCCAATCCTTTTTATTAGCGTCCTACGCTAACAGAGGCTGCAGTGAACACCCCTTATTTCCTAAATCTGTAAGACTCAGAACACATATATTCATAAACAATTTGGTAGGGGAAGGGCTGTGGCTCAGTGGTAGAGCATCTGCTTGGCATGCAGAAGGTCCCAGGTTCAATCCCCGGCATCTCCAGTTAACAGGACTAGGCAAGTAGGTTATGTGAAAGGCCTCTGCCTGAGACCCTGGAGAGCTGCTGCCGGTCTGAGTAGACAATGCTGACTCTGATGGACCAAGGGTCTGATTCAGTAGAAGGCAGCTTCATGTGTTCATGTTGGTTGCTAGCATCACCCTAGCTATGCACTAGCAGTCAGGACTAGGGTTGCCAGCTCTGGGTTGGGAAATGCCTGGAGATTTTGGGGGTGGAGCCTGAGGAGGGAAGGGTTTAGAGAGGGAAGGGACTTCAATGCCATAGAGTCCAACTGCCAAATTGGCCATTTTCTTCAGGTGAACTCATCTGTGGACTGGAGATCAGTTGTAAGCGGGAGATCTCCAGCCACTACCTGAAGGTTGGCAACCCTAGTTGCAACCCTAGTTACACAACTGGGCCAGCAGCTCAGTAGCAGTTTCAGCAAGGCCTATGACAAGTCTGGAATTTAGGGAGGATGCCGCAGAGTTTCAGATGTGGTTTGTGGAGCAACTGTTCCAGGAGCCAGGGCCGTGTAGTGTCAAAGTAGGATCTGGGAGATCCAGATGAAGCCCTTACTGAGGTAGGTATGACTTTGGGCCAGCCACACTCTCTTAGCCTAGCCTACCAGATAGGGTTGCTATGATGATAAAATGGGTTTCGATGGGGGAAGGCTGTGCTAGTGACAGATACTAGTTGTGTAAGGCAAGGAGGGCCCCAATTGGCTCCACAGATCACCTGTCCTGGCTGAGCTAACAGGCTGCAGTCTTTCTTATCAAGAAGTGAGATAAAAAGGATGGTCTTAGCCTAATAACAACTTAATGGAGGATAGGGCAATTCATGGCTGCTAGTCAAAATGGATACTAGTCATGATGCATACCTATTCTCTCCAGGATCAGAGGAGCGTGCCTATTAGATTAGGTGCTTTGGAAAACAGGCAGGATAATGCTTCTGCAGTCGTCTTGTTTGGGGGCTTCCTAGAGGCACCTGGTTGGCCACTGTGTGAACAGACTGCTGGACTTGATGGACCTTGGTCTGATCCAGCAGGGCCTTTCTTATGTCCTTATGTACACAACAAGGTCCAACTTCAGTCCCTGGCATCTCCTGTGAAAAGGAGCAGGTGATGTGAAAGATTTCTCCCTGGCGTGCCACTGGCGTCAGAGCAGACAGTACTGAAACTTGATACACCAAAGTTCTGACTCAGGAGAAAGAAGTGCCATGTATGTTCACTCTCCAAGCCTGCAAGGATTGCAGGCAACACTGTTGAAAGGAAGACATATGAAGAAAATTCTTTTCTGTTGTGCAACCCGTTTTACTCTGCTGGTGGGAAATATTCTCTGTCACATGAACACATGAAGCTGCCTTATACTGAATCAGAGCCTTGGTCCATCAAAGTAAGTATTGTCTACTCAGACCGGCAGCGGCTCTCCAGGGTCTCAGGCAGAGGTCTTTCACATCACCTACTTGCCTGGTCCCTTTAACTGGAGATGCCGGGGATTGAACCTGGGACCTTCTGCATGCCAAGCAGACGCTCTGCCACTGAGCCACAGCCCTTCCCCAGTTTCATTATTTTTCTGTGTCACTCCCTCTTCCCTCTAAGTTTGCTTGAGGTCACTAAATCAGAAGGCCGCTCAAGAATACTCAATAGGAATGAATATTAACAAATATTGTCACTTTTCCTTTTGGCTTTCATTCATGACAGTAACAAATCTCACGGTTATATTTTGTTTCGGGGATGAGCTTATAAATCACATCTCTAGCACCCATATTAGATCCAGCAGATCACGGTATGGTTATGATTTCAATCTTTGGCTAATTTCCCCTGCTGCCATCCATACATTCTTTGTAACATGTCCTTTCTGTTCTCTCTTTTTTAAAAACTTTTGAAACGATGTCTCTTTCCATGAAAGAAAGCAAAAAACCAAACGCATCTGATCCACAGATCAGAAGAAGGTATTTTGGGTTGGGAATCAAAAAACGACTGTTCCCTTCCTTTTCTTAAGAAGCAGACATCGCAGGGAATTAAAGCGCCACTGTCTGGTTGTATAGCTACGGTATATTTAGCACTTTTGTCATGCTCGGTGTGCGCTTTAATTATTTACTGACTCTTCCTGTATTCCTTTTGAAATGACAAAAAAGGAACCATCAGCTGTCTCGAGATGAGCTCGAGCAGGATGCGAAGGGAAAGTATTCCTAAGCTTTTTGGCAGCTTAGAGAAAGGGCGGGCAGCAGAGAGACCACCAACTGTGGTCTACCAGTGGACCAATGGCAGGCCAAAGACATCCTCCTGGTGAATGGGTTCTTACATAGGAGGAGGAGGAGGAGGAGTTGGTTTTTATATGCCGACTTTCTCTACCACTTAAGGAAGAATCAAACCGGCTTGCAATCACCTTCCCTTCCTCTCCCCAAAACAGACACCCTGCAAGGCAGGTGGGGGCTGGGAGAACTCTAAGAGAGTTGTGACTAGCCCAAGGTCACCCAGCTGGCTTCATGTGGAGGAGTGGGGAAACCAACCTGGTTCTCCAGATTAGAGTCCACCGCTCCAAACCACTGCTCTTAACCACTACACCATGCTGGCACTACACAGTGCTGGACTAGATTAAGCCTTGGTCTAGTTCAGCAAACTACGGTAATTATCTAGAAAACCAGGAAGCATCTAAAAGAGAATAACATACATAAATACATCCACAAATCTGCCTTGTACTGAACCAGACCATTGGTCCTTCAATGTCACTATTGTCTATTCAAAATAGCAGTGGTTCTCCACTGTCTCACAGGTCTTTCACATCACCTATTATTTGATCTTTTTTAAAAAAAACTGGAGATATCTGGGATTGAACGTGGGACTTTCTGCATGCCAAGCAGACACTCTACCATTGAGCCATGGCCTCCTTCCCTACAGCATAAAGCACAAGGAATGGTACAGTGGACTGCACCACTTTATACTGCAGGTGAGGGGGACACATTTTTTAATGATGCCTGCTTAGCTCCTGAGATCTGACAAGATCAGGCTAGCCTGGGGCTATCCAGATCAGGGCAATGAGTAGGTAGAATGGACTATATCACTTCCATCTGCAGATGGGGGGGCACATATTTGAGTGATCCCCTGTCAGGGGGCAATGAGGTGGTAGAATGGATTTGTACCACTTTTAACTGCAGGTGGGGGATATATTTTTCAACAACACCGTTTGTTTTTGGGGTTTTTTTTTTTTTTAAAGGAATCCCCACAAGTAGAAAACATGCATCTCAGAAAGAAGGAGAAGAAGAAGAGTTGGTTTATACATGCCGACTTCCTCTACCACTTAAGGAAGAATCAAACCGGCTTACAATCACCTCCCCTTCCCCTCCCCTCAACAGACACCCTGTGAGGTAGGTGGGGCTGAGAGAGTGTGACTAGCCCAAGACCACCCAGTTGGCTTCATGTGTAGGAGTGGGGAAACAAATCCAGTTCACCAGATTAGACTCCGATACTCATGTGGAGGAGCGAGGAATGAAAGCCGGTTCTCCAGATTGGAGTCGACCACCGCTCCAAACCACCGCTCTTAACCACTGCACCACGCTGAGCTGCACCCTTTCTCCATGATATGCTTTTTAAAAAAATTGCAGGGATTTTCATTTCAGTTGGGGGTAACATAGCAAGCCACCCCACCCTCACATCCACTCTGTCATGGTACAGTGTGCTGTGCCACCCACCCCTAGGGTTCTGCCCCCTGATTGTACTGCATGTGAAAACCAACCATGCCTGTCTGCCAAAGCCTTCTATTTGGCGATGGATTGCCCAGAGCAAGGCAAGTTCTTGCATCGGAAGGGAAAGAGAGTAATGTAACATTTGTTTGGGTTGTCTTATGGGGTGCTCTCCTACCTCCATCCCTCTCTCTCTCTAACCAGATGCAATCATGTTTTCATTAGAGGTATTAATAAAATTGGCTGTTGCAGAGGAATGGGAGGGGGGCGTAGTTGATCTTCCCGGGACCAGATTGGATTTTTCCAATCCTTACCCCCGTGCAGTATTTTCTGACACATTCCATAAGTTTCAGGCTTTTCCCTCCCCAAGGCCGTCTAGAAGCCGGGGACTATTAATAGAGAGATGTGATCCGTAAGAGTATATTTCCAGGCAGGCCTGACAAAATCTGAAGGATGATCCGGGCGACTGCAATTTCGTTCCCGCTTTGAGTTGTTCCCTTTTTACGGAACAAGGCATCGCTGGGTGGGAGGGAAGAAAAGCGGGGTTGCCGCTGCCAAGGGGAAGTCACCAAGGTGCATCAAAAGGAGAGAAAGCCCTGCCGTTAAGACAGGTTATTATATCATGCGGTAGAGGGGATGCCTTGATTCCATCTCTTGTTAATTGCCATTTGAAAAGCACTTAGGCTGGCATTAAGGAGGGGAGGCAAAGGCCGGGTCTTGTACTGCAGAGATCCAAGGAGGGAAATGAGGGACGAACACACTCCAGAGGAAAGGAAAAGAACAGACACCTGCAGCCAACAATTTCTGGCTTCTGCTGCTTCTTCCAGGGCCAGAGAGCATTTTCACTGGAGGCATGAAGTGTCTTTGGGTGAGCCAGGCATTAGAATCCTAGAGTTGGAAGGGGCCATCTGGTCCAACCCCCTGCTCAATGCAGGATCAGCCTAGAGCATCCCTGACAAGTGCTTGTCCAGCCTCTGCTTAAAGACTGCCAGTGAGGGGGGAGGAGCTCACCACCTCCCTAGGATGCTGATTCCACTGTCGAACAACTCTTACTGTAAAAAACGTTTTCCGAATATCCAGCCGGTACCTCTCCGCCTGCAATTTAAACCCATTATTGCAAGTCCTATCCTTTGCTGCCAACAGGAACAGCTCCCTGTCCTACTCTAAGTGTGTGTGTGTAAAGTGCCATCAAGTCGCAGCCGACTTATGGCGACCCCTTTTGGGGTTTTCATGGCAAGAGACCAACAGAGGTCGTTTGCCAGTGCCTTCCTCTCCACAGCAACCCTGGTATTCCTTGGTGGTCTCCCATCCAAATACTAACCAGGGCCAACCCTGCTTAGCTTCTGAGATCTGACAAGATCAGGCTAGCCTGGGCCATCCACACCTCTAAGTGACAGCCCTTCAAATACTTATAGAGAGCAATCATGTCCCCCCTCAACTTCCTCTTCTCCAGACCAAACACTCCTAACTCCCTTAGCCTTTCCTAGTAGGGCTTGGTCTCCAGGCCCCTGATCATCCTCGTCGCTTTCCTCTGCACCTGCTCCATTCTGCTCCATTCGGGCACCAGAGTACATTTGCCTCTGAGAAGCTGCAGGAAATGTACAAATGCATTGTTAAGGGTGCCCCAATTCAAGTGGTGAAAAGTTCCAGGGGTTGCCTTTGGAGGACAGAGAGAAATGAAAACATATGGAGTCTGTGGGGTTCTGTTTTCAGATTTACTAGAGGAAGGCAGTGGCACAGAGGCATTAATACAGGGCTGCAGATTCTCTGCTCCCACATCAGATCCTCACAGAAAGAGAGAGCCTTCAACACCCTTCCCCCGGAGCTCCACATAGGGTTGCCAACCTCCAGGCGGGGCCTGGTGATCTCCCAGAATTACAACTGATCGGCAGACAACAGTTTCCCTAGAGAAAATGGCTGCTTTTAGGATGGACTCTATGGCATTGTATGTAAGTATTTATTTGCATTGTTTATAATCCGCCTTTCTCACTGGGACGCAAGGCGGATTACGCAGAGTGAGTCAATACAATCGACAGGTGGGACATTCAATAAATAATGCAATAGAATTGGGGTTGTAGAACAAATCAGAAATCTAAAAACAGAACGGAAGCAAAGCTTAAGTCTTAACATGGCACATTAAATGATACAAATATTACATATTAGGATCTATCCCCTCTTAGGTCCCTCCCTTCCCCAAACCCTGCCCTCCCCAGAGTCCACCCCCAAATCTCCAGGAATATCCCAACCCAGAGTTGGCAACCCTCTCAGCCAACTCACAGCAAAATGCATCTGCTTCTTTCTCTTCCTTCATCTCTGCTAGATCTTGCCTTCATCTCTCCGAGCATCTACTGTTGTGCATCTTTTTTCACACAAACACCTACCTGCCCCCTCTCTCCCTCCAGGTAGACAGGAAATGCTCATCTTGCAGCCCTCATTGGACGCTTGGCCAAAGCCATCTCCTGTTACTTAGCCATCTCCTGTTACTCCTGTTGCCAACCTCCAGGTACTAGCAGGAGATCTCCTGCTATTACAACTGGTCTCCAGCCGATAGAGATCAGTTCCCTTGGAGAAAATGGCCACTTTGGCAATTGGACTCTATGGCATTGAAGTCCCTCCCCAAACCCTGCTCCAAAAACCTCCCGCTGGTGGTGAAGAGGGACCTGGCAACCCTAGACAGGGCCAAGCTCAGTAAGGACACAGGAAATCCTGTCTTTTTCAGTTCTTTGGAGGGTTTTCTGTATCCACTGGTTCTAAAAACACAAGGGGGGGGGCTGTAGGGTGTATGTATGTATGCATGCATGTATGTAGGGTGTATATACGGGTTTACCATAAGTTGTCTGTGACTTGACAGCACTTTCCATTTCCAAAGAGTAATGAGGTTTTATTCTAGCATCAGCTTCCATGGATTAGAACCCCCACTTCACAGAAGGGGCTTAGAATTGAGCGGGTTAGCATAAGACAATTTATACCATGTGTGATATTTCTATGCAAAGCACGAGCAACAGACCACAAATTCTTGCATTTAAAGAGGTATCATCTGTACTACAAAGAGGGCAGTCGTCTGCCAAAGGTTATGGCAGAATAAAATCTCGCTGATCTTTAAGGAGCCACAAGGCTCCTGTTTATTTGGGCTGAAAAGAGAGGACATGGCTACCCCAAGGAATGTGTACTTTGAACTATGAGATTTATATCTGCAGGTCCAGGTGGGAGCAAGCAATCCATCAAAACACGCTTGCAAAGTTGCAGGAATATGAGATGCCACAGGCTGTTTGAAGACCAGGTGCTAGGAATTGCCGTGATTGTCTTTTTCCCTTCTATCACCCCTTTTATGAGACTATGGTCTTTTATGCATGGGAGTTTTACCTGGGGTTCGATGCTCGCTCGACCCACACTTTTCTGTTGTGAATCCAAAAAATGCTATGCACCAGCAAAATCACCAGATCAAATCTGGAAGTGTCTGAGTCCCCGCCCTTGAAAACGCTGCTTTGTAATTGGCTGTAGTGCTTACTGTGAGGAAAACATCCAGTTCCCCTCTCCCCCACCCCCAGCAGAAACCCAAGTGCTGTTTTAAAAACCACTTCACAAAATGGAGCTCTTTAAGAGGAATGGGGTAAGGAAGGGGGAAGAAACCCAACCGTCGTTTTAAAACCCATTTTTATGTGCCAAATGTCTGCTCAGAAAGAACACGTGGGAGACAAAAATCAGGAAGCATTTGAGTCCCTCCTCCTTGAAACGCTGCTTTGTAATTGGCTTTGGGTTTACTGTGAGAAAAATGTCACACACACCCTCCCAGCTCCCCAGTCCCGTGCTTTGGCTTATGCACGGAGATGAGGATGATTTGACCCAGGCTGAACTCAGGGGAGATCGA